>NW_012267262.1:517402-619566 GCF_000151885.1 Dipodomys ordii
GCAATGCTTGGTAAGAAATGTACACATTATCCTGCCCATGTAATTGTAACCCCTCTGTACAGTATGTTCACAAATAAAAAATAATAAAGAGCTGGAAAAAAATGGACAAAGAATCCAGTTCATGGTATGCCACAGACTCCGTGGATAAGTATATTGCAAGTTTTGGTAGTAAGTCTTCAGGCTTCTCTCAGTTCCCCTTACCCCTAGGTGCCTTGAGCATGAAACATGTGAGTCTAGAAGAATTGCAGAAAAATACATTTACATCTCTTCTACTGAATTCTGCAGACTTCATAGCCAGCAAGCCTGGCAGTCTACCATAAATGGCCACAATTCTTTCTTTAGCATTGTATATCTACTCTTGCATAACAGTGCATGGCACAAATGTACAAGATAATACTAGTTTTAATCTATACAGTTTCTAGAATAATTATGGAATAAAAGTATTTAACTTTCTAGTGAGAATCACTGATGGGCAGCATTCATCTTCATTTTAACATTTAAAAGTCTCTGTAGGCATCTCCAGGTTGAGTCCCATCAGTTTGTAGTTGGCTTCTGACATGCCCTGGTTAGAGTTTATGACCATGAAGCTGTCCATCTGACCCATCGTCTAGTGGGAGAAGTAGATGTGCATCTGCATCTGCACTGGCTCATCCTCGCAGCTGCCAAAGATGTCATTGGGCCAGAGAGCCCTAAATGCTTTGACTTGTGTTATGGCTGATACAAATTCTATGTGTTTCAAAATGTTAATTAGAGAATGAATGGCAGTTTCTACTATAGGTTGAACAGCCTTGGAAATGTCAGTTCCTTCATTTTCTGAAGCAGCCTCAGCTTCTTTGAGGATGTTCTCCAGGTGGGTAAGTTCCTCCGACATATTCATGATCTCTGCTTCATTTTTTTTATTGTATTTACTTGGTTGATGAGTTTAGCAGCAGTTGAAAATAACCTTCTGCAGAGCTCCAGTCCTGTGCATCTGTGTTTATCCTATTTATGGCTCTTTTCGCGCCAAATGTCCTTTTACAATTGTCTAACCACTGTCCAGATGCTTCTCTTTTGGCATGATAGGTATCCCGGTATTCTTGCAGCTCCAAAACCCTAAACTTGAGTGTTTCTAACAAACCACAGGACATCAGCATTTTAGCACCCACAAAGATGGTTGGCCACTCTGAACACATCATCATCACATCCAAGGAACTTTTAAGTTGGGTACAAATGCGTTGTAGATTCTCACCAAGAAAGCAGGTTGCTTCATTAGTTATTTCTCCAGACATCTTCTGAATTGTCTGAAATGGCCTCAAAAACATATAAACAGTGAACATTATGTAGGACCCATCAGTGTCTAACAGCATCTGATTGACGTGACACCGCCACTGGCTTTAAAGCTGCAATTATGGCATAAAGAAAGGGCGAGGGCAGAGGTGATGTCTGTATATCTGGAAACCCATTCTGCTCATCCTCATCTTGACTAGACAGTCCAGAGAAATCCTCTTCCTCTTCTTCATCTCTTTCATCAAAACCGAGATAACATTCTCTTCAGACTGACTCCAGGTATCTTTCAGGAGCCAACACTTCTGGCATATCAGTTTCTTCTAAGTCAAGAATTCCTTGACACTCCAGTGGGTCCTGCTGTTCTTGAGTAATATATGACTCTTCATCTTCAAAGACTGTCACGTGATCCTCCTTTAATACTGAACATGTATCCTCAGGCAGCTGTCTGCTAGCATTATCTTGACAAGCCTCCAAACTGTGGTTCTCAGCTCTGAGATCACTTCTTCTGTCATATTGCTGCTGGTGGAATCTTGAGACTGAAGAAGCAAATCAGGACGCTCTGGCATCAGTTCATTGACAGCAGAGTCCATTATCTAGCAGCTGTGTGTGTGAGAAGATCTGGCTGGCCATGAGGGCCTCCTTGGAAGACTCACCTGTTAACATCAGGCTGAGGTGCTGCTTGAGCACTAGTACTCCTGGCGCAACGGTGTGTCCCCTTTGCCAATGCTGTCCAATGAGTGTTGCCAGACTTCCCAGGTGAAATGGTCCATGCTTTCACCCTTTGCATCTCCCAGCTCAACATCTGAAAAGTCAAAATCCCTAAATACACAAAACTGTTGTTCTCTGTTCCTGTCCTCCACAGCCACTTCTTCCTCCTGAATCATGTCTTCTGTGGTGGAAATCAAGCTGGTCTGCAGGTCACCAGCTTCCAAGTCCTCATTAGATGACAATATAACTGATGGGTTCTCTGGGAGGGCAAATTCTGGGCCACAGAAGGAATGTACAGTCATTAGCTTTTCTCTTGCTCTTCTCTGTGATAACTGTGGCCTTTTCCAACTGACAGGGATCAAGTTAGAGGCAGAGCAAGTGGAGGAAGGAGGCTCTTCTCCTCACAGTGATCACCTTGGGATTGCCATTCCTCCTAGCTGCAGTGTGCCGGTCTCCATACTTATTAAAAACACAGAACGCTTCACGAATTTGCATGCCATCCTTGTGCAGGGGCCATGCTAATCTTCTCTGTATAGTTCTAGTTTTAGTATATGTGCTGCCAAAGCGAACACAAAATGAGATTTTTATACTCAGTGTTTACTTTGGTATTGAGTTTGCTTGGGTTTTTATTTCCTTCTTTGTTTTCTGTTTTGCTCAGCTCATTGCTGGTACTCCTCCACTTGGGATATGCATCCAGTCCTACTCTTTGTATTTTTATTGGAGAATTTAATAATTTTACTAATTTCCATTCATTTGAATTATTGGTATGTAAATATAGCCATAAGTTGCATTATTGTACTATGTATCTACATGAGTGGTTCAAGAAATTGTGGTGTGTGTGTGTGTGTGTGTGTGTGTGTGTAGGAATTTTACTCATGCATGAGAAAGAGTAATATTATGTAATTTTCAGGGAAATGGGTATAATTAGAACAAATCATGTTAAGTAAGGTAAGCCAAGCTCAGAGAGACAAACAGCATATGTTTCTCTCATATGCTAGATTTAAAATATACTGGCACATGATGAATGGTACAGGAACTATGTAGCTGGACAGTGGTGCTCACACCCATAATGATAGATATTCAGGAGGCTGAGATCTGTGGATCACATTTCAAACATGATCATGCAGGAAAGTCCGTGAGACTCTTATATTAACTACCAGAACACCAGGGGTAAAGCTGTGGCTCAAAGTGGTAAAGCACTAGCCTTGGGCAAAATATCTCAGACACTGCACCCAGGCCTGAGATCAAGTCCCACCACTGACAAAATTAAATATGTAATTTGAGGGTGGGGAGAAGAGAAGGAAAATAGCAGAGAATGAAAGAGGGATGACATTGGCCAAGAAGCATTGTAATCATAGCCTGACTTATGAAATTTAACACCCTTTGTAATCTACTTAGTAATAACAAAAATAATTTTAACTCTAACCTGGGTGCTGGTGCCACACACCTGTAATCCTAGCTATGCAGGAAGCTAAGATCTATCATCCCAGTTCAAAACTAACCCAGACAGGAAAGGTCATGAGACTCTTATCTCCAATCAAGCACCAAAAATGCTGTAAGTGGAGTTCTGGCTCAAGTGATAGAAAATGGCTCAGAGACTGCTTAGGCCATGAGTCCAAGCCCTAGCAAAGGTGCATGGGTGTATGTGTACACATGCATGCGCAAACACACACACACACACACACACACACACACACACTTCAACTCTAAAAGCATTGTAATAGGGTTGATATTTTGCATTATGCATATGAATTTCACCTCTATTGTGCATAAACCACGGACATCCAAAAGCCAGACTATTGCTGTATCCCTGATCTAGCCTTCACCCCTAGCTTGGTGCATGTGTGACAGCAAGGTAAGAAGTTCTGAAAGATAGAATGGAAGATGAAACACAAGTTTGTATGCAGTTGTATGTAAATGAAAGGAGGAAAGAAGGAAGGAAGGGAGTGAGGAAGGGAGGGAGGGAGGAAGAAAGTAAAGGAGAGAAGGAGGGAGGAAGGCAAAATAAAGGAGTGTAAGTAAGAATAGGAAGACACAACACACAGAGAATGGAACTATGTTACTCATGGTATAAGCTGTAAACAGTTCTCTATCATTTGGAATGAAACTATACTATGAATGCCTTTTTGCTATCATGAATGTTGAGACAGCAAGTGTTCTCAGATCAGGGTGCACTTTGGATGGCAAGGGTCCAATGATGCACTTTAATATTGAGTTATAAGGAATCAAAATGGATGCTAAAATCATTTGATATGTCTACCTAAGTTTGGAGTTGGCAATTAAAGGACATGACAGCAATTACTTAAAGGAAGTCTGACTGAATGAGATGAGATGAGGGAAGCAGATATTGTTGTGAAAATAGGCTAGATGCCAAGAAATACCTCAGTGAAGGATCGTCACTCAGATGCCTTGTGTCTCTAATTTCCTTCCAGTACATGTACAGAAAATCACACAGATTGTCTGCAATCTTCATAAGCCTCACTTGATCACACGCTTTCCACAAGCTCTTGTCATCTCTTGAATTTCAGAACAAGTGACCCTGTTATTGCTCTGTCTGAAAAAGGCTCTTTCTCTCCACAACAGGTCACATCTGCAACACTGAACAGGAAAATGGAAGAAAGGTAAGGATTATTCCAGGAGTTATTCCTCTGAGTAATTCCAGGATTATTTCCTCTGAGTTTATATCCCTATGTTTCCAGTATTGGGTGCTTCATTTGGGGGATTATGGGAAAAGCTAGAAAGAGAAGGTTCTGTGTGAAAACTGCATGCTAGTGGTGCCTACGCTGGAAATTAAAAATTCTATTAACCAGATTTTCCTGCTTTCCAAATCAAATCCTCTTATTTTCCCTTGATGTTTGCTTTCAGAGGCACCAATGGAACGATTCTGAGCACGGAACAAACCAAATTTGCCTTGATAACAGAAGTGACAGGGATGTATGGCAATATCCACACCTATCATAGAACTTGTGTCATGGAGATGACAATTCTCGGGTGGTTGAATGTCATCATTGATGTGATTGGACTGGCAGGAAATGCACCTGTAATTTGGCTCCTGGGCTTCCGGATTCGAAGAAATGCCATCACAGTTTACATTCTAAACCTGGCTATGGCTGACTTCCTTTACCTCTGCTTTCAACTTATGGATTCCCTACAAGAACTTACCAACTATTTCCTTGTTAGCATAGAAATCTATCACTTTAATGTCTTTCACTTTGTGTTTTACTATTCTCACATAGCAGGCCTGAGCTTCCTCAGTCTTATTAGCCTGGAGCGCTGCCTGTCTGTCCTGTGTCCCATCTGGTACCGGTGCCACCGCCCAACACATGCATCATCCTTAATGTGTGTGCTACTCTGGGTACTATCACTGCCATTTCCTTTTTTCCTATCTCATTATTGTCTAGATTGGTATACTCCTTCTGATTGGAACTGGTGTCTGTTATTTAGACTCTCTACTGCTGGATACTTGCTACTTTTATTTGTGATTCTCTCAGGGTCCAGCCTGGTTCTAACTGTAAGGATGTTCTGTGGCTCTCGACGAAAGTCATTGACTAGGTTGTATGTGACCCTCCTGCTCACAGTGCTGGTCTTCATCTTCTGTGGTCTGCCCTATAGCATTGGCCATTGCCTAATAGCTGTGATTTATAGTGATGCCTATTACTATTCCTGTTACCTTTTTAAGCTTTTATTTTTGCTAACCTCTGTTAACAGCTGTGCCAACCCCATCATTTACTTCTTTGTTGGCTCCTGTCATAAGCAACAGAGGCAGACCCTTAAGCGGGTTCTTCAGAGGGCTCTTCAGGACACTCCTGAAGACAGTGAATGTGGAGGTAGTCTTTCTCAAGGGACTCTAGGGATGTCAGAGATCAGGATGTAGCAAGGATAAACAACTTCTGCCCTCCTCTATAGATGTGGCTTTGTGAGTGAATCTGGACAGACCACAATTCACAGTGGTCTGCTCTTATTTCAGTCCATATCTCTTAAATATCTCAACAATTATTAGTATATTTAAAAGAATGTATGTACCTCCAATTTTCCAGGTTTTCTCAGAGATAGCATTAGCATTAAGGTACAATATCTATATCACTCCATGTGAACAAAATTCTGTTACCTTTCCTAATATTATCTTACTCAGAAATTTTTAGTTTTAGTTTCACATCAATAGAGAGAGTTATCCTGTACACCACAAATCCCTTTTTATAAATGTCTTATCCACGGATGCTTTTAAGATTTCAATTTTCTCTCTATATTCCTATAGGAATCACAATCCAAACTGTGTTTAAAGCATTGTTGCACGTAGTTATTTGTGAGAGCATACATCCATATTTCATTAGGCTTTTGGGGATATGATGTCCTTGAAGGCATACTCTCTCTAAACATGAAACATCCTATTGGTTTACATAATGTTTGCTGGCGATATTGGGCCTTGATATGTTGACAAGTTGTCCTTTGATTCAGGTAATAAAATGCATGTCTTTTACTTTTGTAAACTACTGTTAGTTTTAATTTTTTATTTTTTAATTGTAAAGATGATGTACAGGGGGGGTTGCAATTACAAAAGTAAGGCAATGCATGCATTTCTTGTTAAACACTGTTACCTTCTCCCTCATTTTCTCCCACTTACCACTCCCCACTCACCTCCCAGCCAAGTAGTAAAGTTCATTTCCAACACAGTGTCAGGTGGTAATCATTGTTGCACTAGTTCATCTTTTGTCCTACTGTTTCTGTGATTCCCTTACCCTTCCACAATCAGATAAGCTTATATATAAGACAAAGGGTGCAGAAAGCTAAAATAGAAAGAAAAAACAGAAATAACTGCATATAGGACATAAAAAGAAGCTCTTGTTTACAACTCTTAAACTTCATGTTGATCCATTTCATTATGTATGATCCTATGCACTTAACAATTGGGCTAGTGTGATCCTCTGCCAAGAATATCATAGACATATTCTAGTTGTTACCAATGTGGGAAAACATGCAACCTATGTTTCTTTGGGGACTAGCTTTGTTTAATATTAATTTTAATTCTCACTTGGAGTAATCTAAAGTCTAGAAACATGTGGGACAAGTCCCAGTTGGACATTCATTTGCATTCCCAGTACTGATTTCAAGGTAGAAGAATGTTGGAAGCTATTTATGAATAGTGCATGTAACTATTAGATTTTAGAAGACATTGTAAAATTCAGGATTTTGCACCAATTTTTGGCTATGTCTCTATTTCAATTCAATTGTCAACACCTTTGGGAGCAGAATTAAAATAATTAAAGATTCACTAGATTTAGCCCATTGGCACTTATAAGATAGTATAGTCAAGGGTGTAAGTCAAATCCATAGCACTGCTGCAATAATCCAACCAACCAAACAAAAAATAAAGCAACTGAACCATATCTACCAATATCAACTATAGTCAGTTCAGTTCTTCCTTGGCAGTACAGAAATAAGTGCTCCCTTAAACCCTCTCACTCTCTGATATATGTAGAAGAGCCTCACATGCTTCACATCTCTGAAAGCTTAAATTGGGGAAATGGGATGCTTGTGGAGAGAGGAATGAAAAGAATAATAAAGATAAAAATCTAGAAAAACTCAAATGGAAGTTATGCAGATGGAAAACTTGATAAATCAAATAAAAACCCATATTGAAGGCTTAGCCAATGACTGGACAAAGTTGAAAACAGAATTTTGACATAAAGACAAGGTATAGCCAGGTGCTGGTGGCTTACACCTATAATCCTAGCTACTCAGGAGTCTGAGATCTGAGGATTGCGATTCAAAGTCAGGCCAGGCAGGAAAGGCAGTGAGACTCTTATCTCCAATGAACCACCAGAAAACCAGAAGTGGTGCTGTGGTTCAATTGGTAGAGTGCTAGCCTTGAGCCTTGAGCTGAGGGACAGCACCCAGGCCCAGAGTTCAAGCCAAAAAATAAAAAGAAATGAAAAGAAAAAAAACACACAGGTTATGTATATATATATATATATATATATATATGTATATATATGTATATGTTAGAACGTTTAGTTATAAAGACACATAAAAAAGCAAGTACAAAGGAAATATGCAAGATCTCTAACATCATTATAAACTTAATCCTATCAACCATGAATTCAGATAAAGAACATCTAGAAGCTGTAGACATAAAAAGCACATTTAATAAAATAACAACAGAATCATCACCAAATCTTCAAAAAGAGATGATTACCCAGGTATAGCCAGCTGGTTGGAAATCAAGAAAGCAGGAGCAGTAAAGAAGCTCATTACAGCATATCATGGATTAAACACTAAGATCGAACAGCTTATAAGTCCCATATTAAAAAAATAGAATAATTTCATATTTCTACAGGAGCACAAAAAGTGTAAAGGGCATGGGATAATAAATTTCCAAAACAGGAAGGCAAATAAGCAGTGGATTAAAGAGAGAACAATGCATATTATTGTCAAACACCACATTTCTTTGTCCTCAGCAACAAAGATTAAAAATCAAGTACATGTGTTGAAAGAAATGTGGTTGGTAAATAAAAATAAAGTACCAGTAAAACCTAAGATAGATAATGACCAGAGAGTATAAAAATATTGAACCTCAGATCTATCTAGGGAATGAAGATATAACAAAGCTATCACTTTGCCAGGTGTGAAAACAGGAAATATCTGCTTTTCCCTGTGTCTGCTGGCTAACAAAAATCACCAAACACCCAAGTGGATACAAGTAAACACCATAGCTGTGCACAAGGGACTGCTGAAAGAGAAAGCAGATTAAAGGCCAGGCCAGCATAAGTGGAACTGGCCCATGGCTGGTAAAACCCAATCAGGGCTGTCACTCTGGTGACGTGTGAGAAAAAGGAAGCTGACTGCCCAACACAATGATCACCACCCAGCCCAGTAGGTACAGGTGAACAGCATCACTGCTCATGAGGGATCTTAGAAGAGGAAGATCACCAATATACCACATACTGGGACTGTTCTGGTGTTAAAGAAAAACTATGTAATAGCTGTGGTCACAAAAAAGAGTGAGCTTGGTACATTTTCCTGTGCCCACCAGATTTATAAGACCACTTTTATGTTCAGTGGGATAAATAATCACAGCTCTACATGAGGGTGAGCTGAACAAAGGTCTGAACACTTGTGACCTTTTCATGGCTAGGAAAAACAATTTCTTGCTATGACAGAGGTGTGGTACATTAAATAAGAAGTGTGGTGAACTTCCCTGGGAAGGATGCATGTCACTGTAAGGCAAGACTCTAAGGACACAGCCAAGTCTAGCGAAAACAAAATAACACCGTTCTTCATGAGGGCCTTTTGGCAAAGAAAAACAACTAATGAGCTACATGCCTGTGATAGGTCCCCAATTAGTCTGAGACTCAGAGAAAAAAAATATGTCCTGAAATATCTCTGACAAGAGATATTCACAGTTGGAATCATGTCCATGTAACTGGCATATATCCCTTTGACTGGCAGACCCCCCAAATATTCAGGGCTATTGTCCTGTCTAGTGGGTAGGGACCCACTCTTTGTTATGCTGACCACTTGTTTCTCAATGGAAATTCAGTTTGTTTCTACATCTTAATCCTATAACTAGTGATACTATTGGCATAGAGAGGTAAGTACATTAAGAACCAACATTAAAATCTTTCCAATGTGTAGTTAAAAATTAGATTACTACAACAGATGCTGGAGGGGATGTGGACAAAAGGGAACCCTACTTCATTGTTAGTGGGAGTGTAAACTTGTTCAACCACTTTGGAAAGTAGTATGGAGTTTCCTCAAAAGACTCCACATAGAGCTCCCCTATGACCCAGCAATCCCACTTTTGGGTATTTACCCAAATGATCACAAACAAGACCATACTAAAGCTACTAGCACAACTATGTTTATTGCAGCATTATTTACCATAGCTAAGATATGGAACCAATCCAGATGCCCCTTAGTAGATGAATGGATCAAGAAAATGTGGTATATATACACAGTGGAATTCTATGCCTCCATCAGAAAGAATGACATTGTTCCATTTGTTAGGAAATGGAAAGACTTGGAAAAAATTATCTTAAGTGAAGTAAGCCAGGTCCAAAGAAACATAGGTCCCATGGTTTCCCTTATTTGCAATAACTAGTATATGTCTGAGACAAGCAGAAATGGTCAGATAAGTTGATGTTAGGTGAAATGAACCCCAAGATAAGATGCAAATGTTTTTTTCTTTCTTGTGATAGTTTCTAACATATTTATAAGATGATTTCTTTGTTGCTTTGTATGTCCCTCCACCATGGTATAACCCCTGTTTTCACTGTATTTGATGTTGGTATAATTTGTGGATGGGAAAGGAAAAAACAAATTGTTTAAATAGGGATACAGGTGGACCCATTGCAACAATGAGATGTACAAGATATTATGTGGAAAAACGAACTTTAACTTTGTTGGGGGTGGGGGGTGGGTGTGGGTGTGTGTGTGGTGGGGAGAGGAAGGGGAAACAAAGAAGGAGGCAACAATGCTTGATAAGAAATGTACTTATTACCTTGTCCATGTAATTGTAACCCCTCTGTATAATATTTTCACAATTAAAAAAATTAGATTACTGAATTATATGGAAGAGACATTTTACATGTTTTGAGGATAATCATACCATTTTCTGTAATAGTTGCACAACATAAAACTCCCATCAATTGTACGAGTGTTTCACTTTCTCTACTTCATTTCTCTACAACATTTGTCGTGTTTAGATGGTAATCATCCTAATAACAGTGAGGCCTCGCCAGCTCTTCTCATGAGCATTCCACCATGTTAATTTAATATTTTGATTTTTAATATATTTTTAGTTGTAAATCTCAAAGTTGTTTTTACATATTCTGGATATAAAGTCTTCACCTGATACATGATTTGCAACATTTTTCTCGATTTCATGAACTTATCTCTTTTTATTGACTATTATCCTTTGCATATAGCCTTCACTTCTTAATGTGTCATTTTATTTCCTGTAGTTTCAGTACAGAAATTTTTGCCAAGCCCAATGTTGTAAAAGTTTTCTCTTGTGTTTGTTTTACTTTTTGCTGTTGTTACTTTCTTTTCTTTTATTCTAGATCCTGACTAGGACACTAATTTGGTACCTGAGGCCATTTTTGCTCATTGGTTAGTGCTCTACCAGCTGAGCTATGCCTCTGAAACCTGTTCTATTTTCTTAGAATACCAAACTTTAGATATTTTATCTAGGTCTTCACATTGTTTAAGCTAATTTTTATGTGCCATAAAGGTTAAACTTTCTTGCTTTGAATTATTTTGTGATTGTATCATTTCCTCATTACCATTTGTTAGAGAGATGGGCTATCCAACAGACTCTGAGAGGACTATGGAAAAGACTGAGGGAACTTAGGAACCTTCTTGAAGTTTATTTGGAGATATGTATGTATGTATATGTGTATGTATATATGTGTATATGTATAGATTGCTTTGAAAGAACTTTTCTGAATATCGAGCCCAAAGGCTCATGAAAGCATTGGCAGGACTCAAATTTTAATAAATGTAGGAGTATTTTCATAGTAACAAAAGTTTCTATTTCTAGAATCAT
The DNA here is from genome assembly GCF_000151885.1 of Dipodomys ordii. Classification (NCBI taxonomy): domain Eukaryota; kingdom Metazoa; phylum Chordata; class Mammalia; order Rodentia; family Heteromyidae; genus Dipodomys; species Dipodomys ordii. The sequence continues at coordinate 528,921 of NW_012267262.1, forward strand.
TATAGTAATGTAATTTTCCAGAACAAGCAAGGAACATCCATTACAGGATAGCTAAACCCACACAAGCACTTGATAGGACAGCAAGAATGCATCTTCTTGACTGCCTATGGCTCATTGGCCTGTCATATCACTTCACTACTAAACACAACCACATGCATCTTTAAGGAATAAAGGTTAGAAAACTTTGTCCAGAGAAAAGTCTTCTGGCCTTTTCTGCCCACACTGACCTGTTGCTACCTGCAACCTGGGACAACAGGATGAGATACTGGAGACAAAGAAATAAAGAAAGATAAGGGGAGGGAGAGAGAAGAGGTTCAACACTCGCCAGCTTCTGAACCCCAAGCTCCCATAAGCAAGTTTATCTGTTTAATTCAGTCCCAGAAGAGGTCACTACAGGTACCTGCTTCAATCTATCTTGTGGTTTCAATCATTAGCATGAGGTATAGCTTGTTTACATAGTAATAATTGACTTTCTTATCATTAGGGAGCAGAGGTAGGCAGTAAATAGTTAACCATAACACAAATGTTCATCTTATTTCCAAGGTCTCAAGCTTGTAGGGTCCAAACAACTCTAAACAAACTTAGAGTAGTAACTTACGCATTCATTTTTGCCTTGCCTTGTTTAACCTGTCCAGGGTCCAGTCTTCTGAGTACTGAGGAAATGGCATTCCAACCTTTGTCCCAGAGGTTGGCCTGGTACCATGATCATTCCAATGGCAAAACAGGCATGTGCCTGCTTTGTATCTTGACTGGATTTTGAATCACATGAGTGTATTCATTTCACAAAAATGATTAAACTGTACACATATAATTTATGCATAGCCATCTTTATTATTATTTATTTTAAACTTATTTTAACTAAAGCATAGAAATTCTGCATCCTTGTAAAGTACTATGTGATGTTTAGATATAAGTATATGTTGTACAATCTTTAAATTAGACTAAACATATTGGGCTTAGGCTTATTACTTCCTTTAGGTAAAATGTTTTTTAAAAGACTTTAACTTTGTGCAATATGAAGTATGTCATTGTTATCTATACACTCACTAATAGGAAATTATACACTAGAACTTCTCACACCTATCTAGAGATCACTTAGTATAGTTTGATCAACTTTTTCTGATTCCTCCCCCATATACTTTCCCCAGGCTCTGATAATCAATTTTTCTCTTTTCAACTTCCATGAGACCTAATATTTTACATTTCATATAACAATGAGATCATCCACTGCTATCTTTCCATGCCAGGCTTATTGAATTTCACATAATAATCCCAAATTATACCCTAAAAATTTTAATAAATGACAAGATTTCATTCATTTTATGGCTGAATATACACATTTGTATGTATACGCGTATATATGAATACACACATAAAATGTGCATATATATATAGTCATATTCCTTTTTAATATAGTTTATCTTTAAGTGAGTTTACATAACCATCGCTATTCAACAAAGCAGTTTATGAAAACAATGAATCTTGATCAACATTCTCCCTCACTTCTCTCAATCCCTTCCCGCACTTTTCTTAATTTTGTAAGCTATGCATTGAATTCTATGCTTGCATTCTCTCCTACTTCCTCTCCTCATTTCTCTCCCTCCCTCCCCTTGATTACACTCCTTTCCCATATTCATTTAGCAATTGGTGCACACTTAGGCTGTTTTCCTTACCTGGATGTTGTAGGTAGCTGCAATAAGTAGATGATGCAGATGCCATTTCAAAATATGAACACTTCCTTTCCCTTAGGTACATCCCACTAGTGAGATTTCTAGATCATAGATTAGTTTTATTTTTAATGCTTTGTACAGCTTCATAAATTGTTTTCCAGAATTTACTAATTTATATTTCCACCATTAAGATGAACAAAAATTTGCATATATGATCATATAAAATGGTACTCATCAAAATGAACTCCAAGAAATGGAAACAAGAGGTTTTTTTTTGTTATTTTTGTTTTTATTTTCTCCCTTGTCTCTGTTTTTTTTCTGTATTTTTTGTCTTGTGTGTAAGGTTCTCTGTTTGGAGAAGGGTAAAGGAGGAGCACAGAAATAAGGGGAGAAAGGGTGAACAAATGTAGCAGTGATACTCACAAGACCCTATGTTGAAAATGAACTATATAACTTGTAAAGAGAGGGAGGGCCCAGAGGAAAAAACTGGGAGAAAGCAAGGGAAAAGGTGACACTATTCAGAAAGAAACATACTCATTATCTGACTTATGTAACTGTACCCTTCTATACATCATCTTTACAATAACGTATATATTTATTTTAATACCTTTATTGTAAAGGTTATGAACAGGTGGATTGCAGTTACATAAGTAAGGTAATGAGTACATTACTTTTTAAACCCTGGTTACCCCTTCCCTCATATCAGCTTACCCCTCCTTACTCCCCTCACTCCAGGCTGTAAAGTTCATTTCTATCATTGTGTCAAGTGAGTATCATTGTTGCATTCATTCATCCTTTGTCCTGCTATTTCTGTGATTCCCTTTCCCTTCTATGGATCAGATAAACATATGCAAGACAAAGGGTACAGAAAACTAAAACATTAAAAAAATAGAAATAACTGCATACAGGACACAATAAGAACCTTTTGTTTCCAATTCTTGGAGTTCATATTGATATATTTCATTATACATGGTCCTATGCACTTAGCAACTTGGCTATTGTGATCTCCTGCTAAGACTATCATAGACATACTCTAGTTATTACAAATGCAACCTACTTTTCTTTGGTTCTGGCTTGCTCCTCTTTTTTTTTTTTTTTTTGGTTGGTCATGGGGCTTGAACTCTGGGCCTGGGCGCTCGCTGTCCGTTAGCTCTTCAGCTCAAGGCTGGTTGTCTACCACGTGAGCCATAGCACCACTTCCGGTTTTCCGGTAGTTAATTGGAGATAAGAGTCTCATGGACTTTCCTGCCCAGGCTGATTTTGAAAGGCGATCCTCAGCTCTCAGCCTCCTGGGTAGCTAGGATTACAGGTGTGAGCCACTGGCACCTGGCTTTGCTCCTCTAAATATTTTTCCAGGTCTTTCCATTTCCTCATGAATGGGACAATGTATTCTTTCTGATGGAAGCATAAAACTCTATTGTGTATGTATGCCACATTTTCTTTTTTTATTAATAAAATATTGTGAAAATATTGTACAGAGGGCAATTACATGAGCAAGGTAATGAGTACATTTCTTATCAAGCATTGTTGCCTCCTCCTTTGGTTTTCCTTACCATTCCTGCCCTCCCATCTCCATGACTACACTCTCCCCCCCACCCCAAAGTTGTAAAGTTCGTTTTCCCACAGCATCTTGTACATTTCATTGTTGCAATGGGTCCACTTGTATCCCTATTTAAACAATTTGTTTTTTCCCTTCCCATCCACAAATTATATCTAAAAGATTAAAAATTGACCATTACCATTACTAACTTGCTAACTACTGATTCTGCTTCTGTAAACTTGCTTACGCTAGCATTGACCCTTCCCTTCCCAGAAATGAGTTAAGAAGTTTCAGAGACCAGATGCCGGCCCCAAGACAAGGTCAGTGGTCATAGATAAAGAACAGACAGTACGTGTTCCTCAGTTCCCATTTAAAAATTCCCCAGACAGGACCTTGAGATAACGACCACCTAGCAAGACCACAAGCTAAGCCAAATGTCAACCAATCATGGGCCTGTAACCATGTAAACCCCCCCCCCCCCTTAAACCAACCATGGGCCAGTCATTTTACAAAGAGTGTTACAAAATTTCCGGCGTGGCAAAGTGATTGTTGGTGTATATGGTGACCTTTAAATGGACCAATCATGGGATGTTTTGTGTTATGCGTTAATCTTGTGGTTTTTGCCTTTAAATTAGCCTGTAATCTCTGCTCGGGCCTCCCTGTCTGCTCGGGACAGAGAGTCCGTTTGCGCAAACGTCAAATAAACTCCTCTTGCTTATTGCATCTCCCGGCCTGGAGTCTGAGTTTTCTGGGGTGCCCTCCCGTTGACGAAAGTATCCCAGGAGTCTGGGGTCTTTCATTTGGTGCATTGGCCGGGAACCAGGCGCTCCCAAACCCCAGATTCCAGGACCGGCAGGAGGTAAGATAGAGCTCTTGTGTGTTTGTCACTTTCATTTTATGTTCTGGGATCCAAATCTGTATTTGGACTAGTGGGAAAAGCAGACGTGCCCAGTACCCTAGTCCCGCCCTGGAGCCCTGCTCCAGGGTCGTCTGAATCTGTATTTGGGCCAGAGGGAAAAGCAGACGTGCCCAGTACCCTGGTCCCGCCCTGGAGTCCTGCTCCAGGGTCGTCTGGAGGAAGGAGGAGATCCGAGTGACTCTGTTCTGGGGAGTTAAGGCGAGGCCAGCCACTCCCATCTGTAATTCCTTCCTCATCTGCACTCGGTTGCCGCGCGGCGTCTGGTTCTGTCTGTCTCTGTTTAGTGTTACTCGTTTTTAATGTGTGTTTTGTATTCTCTATTGAGATGGGACAACAAGTGAGTCCACTCCTAGGACACCTGAGACCTTGTCCTAGTTCGTTTAAAAACAAAAACTGCTGGTTTTGCTTTTGTAACTTGCTTGTCAATTATGAAATTGCCACTGACCACCTGCGAGTGGCCACAGTTAGATCTCAGCCTCGGGCCTTGGCTGGGGGGGGGGGGTGTGAGCATGGGGGAGAACCTGTCAGTCTGAGGGGATGGCCGCTAGGGACTTTTGTCCCTTGCCCCAAGATGACTGGGAATTCTCCTCCACCTTGGAAGGCCCCTGGGTCAACATCTGCAGGAATCTAAGAGAAAAAGTCTGCAGGAATCTAAGAGAAAAATCCTCCGGAGGTGAGTAGGGGGGTTGAGTCCCCTGGTAAGTAAATGGTGGTGAGATGTCGCCCCATTCACTGAGACCTGATTTTGTCTTTGTGGCCACTTGTTTGTCTTGTATACTTTAGTGTGTGTGTTTGTTCTATGGGGTAGGAAGGTTCTGGGTGAGTGTGGCAGGCTCACCCAGCAGACTCTGGATTCAGCTTGCTGAGTGAGAACAGCACAGAGTTCTGGTAGGGATAAACTGGGGCCCATTAGTCCCCAACTCAGCCTTCAGTTCTTGTCTAGTTCTGTTTTAGAATTGGTACCAGTTTTAAATGTGGATCCTTGGTTTTTGTGTTTATCTGTGTTTTTGTTATTTATTTGAACATCTCTGGGGGAATAAAAGTTCCAGCTGGGCTCAGTCACAGACCTGCTATGCCCACCCCCCCTGAGGCATGGAAGGTTACTGGGCTAGTTCGGTTCGCTTCAAGCCTCAGGCTGCATTTTCTCTTTGTGGAGGCTGCCAGCAGGGAGGGTGTAGAAGACTGTGTGCCTAGTTTGGACTTTTTCAGCTAGTCCTGACAATGTAACAATTTGTAAAGTGCTCTTGTCTAAAATTGGATAAAAAAAATCTGGCCAGTTTAGTTTTAAGTGACCCCCTCCCCCAGCCCTGCTCCAACAGAAGGGATTCAAAAGACTAATTACATAGTTTAAAAGAAATACTGTCTTCAATTTTTGTTTAAAAACTTTAAAAGGTGTACGTACGACTGATTTTGATTTTTGCGCGCTTTAAGATCTGTGTGAGTGCTTTGTGTGTGTCTGTGAACGTGTTCAAAGATAAAAATTGTCAGTATGCTGTAACAATTGGGTGAGTTTAAATTTAAAAATTCAAAAGGTTATGAGATTTGGACATTACCAAAAATTTTAAAAAATCTTCACATAGTTTTCATTTGTGATTTTTTTTTTCCTGTTGTAGGGCTTGAGCTCTGGGCCTGGGCGCTGTCCCTGAGCTCTTTTTTTTTGGGGTTCGGTCATGGGGCCTGAACTCTGAACCTGGACGCTGTCCCTCAGCTCTTCAGCTCAAGGCTAGCGCTCTACCACTTGAGCCACAGCGCCACTTCTGGCTTTTTTTTCTTTTTGCTTATGTAGTGCTAGGGAATCGAACCCAGGGCCTCAGGCATGCAAGGCAAGCGCTCTACCACTGAGCCACCTTCCCAGCCCCTTCTTCACATAGTTTTAAATGGCTTTTTAAAGATTCTTTAACTTGCAAATTAAAAAAATCTGGTATTTTAAAAACTAACATTTTAAAATGCATAAGACTGTTTATACTGTAATCAAGTTATCTGGCTTAACAAAAATGCATTGGCAGTTTGGGATATAATTCCCTTGGCTAAAATTTGGGGATAAATATTAAAAATTTAAATGTAAAGGTTAGTTTAACACCGTCAAAGATGTTACTTGTTCTGTCTGTCTAAAACTGTGTATTTCATTCGAGAACCAAGAGATAAAAAAAGGAAAAACTAGAAGCCAACAGAAGATCTGTCTTTAGGGGTGAGGGGTGAACAAGCAGAAGTGCAGTTCAGCTGGTCATGCATGGTGGGACAGGCCCTGGGAGGAGTCCACACATGGTGAAAGAGGGCAAGCTGGCACAAACACAGTTCATCTAACCCTAAAGAGTTGGATTGGGTGTGTGCCCATTCCATAGAAGGGGCTGAGTGGCCCATCTTTGTTCTCTCTTTTCCCTGCAGATAGACACTGAAAACATGATGGTTAAAGTGAGTGATGTGATGATCTAATTAGTATTGCTAAAACTTCCCCTTGGATGTGTTAACATTAAAAAGGCCTTAAAAAGAAGGTTAAAAAGTTATTTATATAATGTGACTTGCTTTTAATGTTTTCAATTAGGATGTTTTTAAAAGTCATAAAGACGCTAAGTCTAGCTTTTTGGTTCAGTTATGATGATTGTTATTTTTGCATTGAGGAAAAATTGTCATTTGACTTTAAAAATCTTAATATGTGTCTGTTTTAAAACAAGCAACCAAGAGGCAATGAGTGACACTTGGCCTCAAGATTTCAAGGGATCTTTTCAAAATGCAAATAGAAACTAGGGTATACAATATTAAAAAGAAGATTAATAGGAGACTTAAAAATTAAAAATGGATTTTTAAATATAAAGTTTAAATGTAAAATTGTTCTTAACATTGGTCTCAATGTGCACAAAGAAAAAATTAGGATTACCAAAATAATTGCTATTCCAGTTTGCTCTTATAGTTTTTTTTTTTTTTTTTAAGTTTCCAGCAAGCCCAGAGCAAAGCACAGAGGATTCTTACAAGTTTGTCAGATGTAACTTTGACTCTTAATGAGTTTCAGGTAAGAGCATGCTTAAAAGCTACTTCTATGTTGACCACCTTGTTGCTTTTAATTGGAGTAAAATGGCCTTTTGTATGACTCATTGATCTGCAAACTGGTTCAAAGCCAGCCCGGGCACAAAAAGGTCCCTGTGAGACTGTCACCTCTACTCAGCCAGCAGAGTGCTGAAAGAGCAAGCAGATTTGCTTTTGGGACTCAAAGTGGCAGAGTGCTAGCCTTGAGCTGTAGAGCTGAGGGACAGTGCTCAGGCCCCGAGTTCAAGTCCAGTGACCAGCTAAAGGGAAATGCCAATGGGGCATTTATCCCAATGTGAAGAAGACACTCCTGGGACAAAAGCAATGGAGGAACATCCAGAAGCAGTAAGCCACTGCTTGGATGGCAGAAATGTCAGATCCTAGAGTCATTTGTGCGTGGCCCTTCAAAACTGGTCAGAGCCGGGAGGTCATGAGGAGATAGTTTGTAAGCATGCCTAATGTCCATGACTATCTACCTTGTAAGGGATAGGAACTTGCCAGTCCTCTGTGATAGTAAAAAGCCAATGTTATAAAATGTGGGAAATAGTTTAAATCTCAACCTCTTTAATTGGCAGTAACTATTGAGCTGACATCAGCTACATAAAGTTCATCTGCTCAAAAAAAAGTTTGTAAACCTGAGAGTGTGTTTCTATTGATATCTGTCTAAAGGCCTGCAAAGGTAACTTAGGCATTGTTTGGGATCATTAGAGATCACATTCCTAAGCCATCTAGAAAGATGCTTTTGCAAACCAGAGTGCTAAACAAGCTACACTGCTGTAGCCGGAAAAAAGGTCTGTGCAGTTGTCAAAAGTTAAAATATTGGTCTTAATGACATCTAACCCTGATAGCCTCTTTGTAAAATAGGCTAAGGTTATAGGTTCCTGGCTAGGTAAGATCAACGCCCCTGAAGTCTGCTTGAAGAAGTTACAGAAGATGGACCTTCGCCCTTGTACCCCCATTTTAAGATCAAGGATCCAGAGTCAGTTTTGGAAAAATGAGGCAAAATAGATAAAATAATTTTAAAAAAAGACATAAAAAATAGTGTTAACAGTTGTCGGTGTGCAAGGTGTGGAGACTGCATCTGTCAGAGATGGTTACAAGACTAAGCCTTCTGAGTCTTCTGTGTCTATTTACAAAAATATCTGGTTAGTAAAAAAAGTTGTGATTTTGGTAAATTGTCCTGAGCTATTGTTTAAAAATCTTAAAAACCAGCAGGATCAAAGCCTGCGAAGGCTATGCAATGTATCCTTAACCAGTCTGTGTAGGAATTTACAGCCCAGCATGAGGTGTGACAGTCCCTTGGAGCCACTGAGGGACCCTGCTGCTGCGGCTGCTGCTGCTGCTGCATACCCTAATGGGTAAAGTTCAATGACGGCCTGACAGCCACCTGGAGAAACTCCTGCCTGATTCCATCACCTGAGTCTGCTTAAGATCTTGTGGGACATTCTTTTGGGTGATATCCAAAAACCCTCTCTTCCCACAGTGGATATTGAGGACAAGGATATCACTGGCTTGCTTGTCTTAGGTACTTCAGTGCATAGTGATTGAAAATCCACTCTATGGTCACAGCCTAGTTTGGCTCTGGTATGATAATAACCTGAGTGTGTTATCAATGGAAATTGTAAAGGAGAGGGTGGTAGTAAAAAAAAGCCTTAAAAAGAAATTATAAAGGAGAGGGGGATAGTAAAGAACGCCTTGGAAAGAAAATTGGGAAAAAATTGGTATCCCCTTTGGATAAAAAAAGGATTTAAAAAGTAAGGATTGTCTTTAATTGTTTTAAAAAAAGAAGACAAACCTCAGAAAGTTTAAGTATGTCGCAAATGGTATGAGTATGTCACAAATGGTATGAGTATGTTACAAATGGTATGAGTATGTCTTAAAATTAGAGCTTACAAGTACAGCTGGTATAAAATTAAGTTAACTGTGATACACAGAGTCAGGACTGGTGAAAAAAAAAGTAAGGGGCTCTGGTACTGTTACTTTTGTTACAATCGGACCTTGTATACTCAACAGACTGGTGTCTGATAAAAAAAAAAAGATCAGCGCAGTCCATCTATTAGTTCTGAGATCCAAATACTAAGCATTGAGAACAACTGACACCCCACAAGATAATATAAAGACACCCTAAATTTTAAGATTAAAATTAGTCCAGAGAAGAAGTGGGGAAAATAAAAGATTAAAAATTGACCATTACCATTACTAACTTGCTAACTACTGATTCTGCTTCTGTAAACTTGCTTACGCTAGCATTGACCCTTCCCTTCCCAGAAATGAGTTAAGAAGTTTCAGAGACCAGATGCCGGCCCCAAGACAAGGTCAGTGGTCATAGATAAAGAACAGACAGTACGTGTTCCTCAGTTCCCATTTAAAAATTCCCCAGACAGGACCTTGAGATAACGACCACCTGGCAAGACCACAAGCTAAGCCAAATGTCAACCAATCATGGGCCTGTAACCATGTAAACCTCCCCCCCCTTAAACCAACCATGGGCCAGTCATTTTACAAAGAGTGTTACAAAATTTCCGGCGTGGCAAAGTGATTGTTGGTGTATATGGTGACCTTTAAATGGACCAATCATGGGATGTTTTGTGTTATGCGTTAATCTTGTGGTTTTTGCCTTTAAATTAGCCTGTAATCTCTGCTCGGGCCTCCCTGTCTGCTCGGGACAGAGAGTCCGTTTGCGCAAACGTCAAATAAACTCCTCTTGCTTATTGCATCTCCCGGCCTGGAGTCTGAGTTTTCTGGGGTGCCCTCCCGTTGACGAAAGTATCCCAGGAGTCTGGGGTCTTTCAATACCAACATCAAATACAGTGAAAACAGGGGTTATACCGTGGGGGAGGGACATACAAAGCAACAAAAAAATCACCTTATAAATATGTTAGAAACAATAGCAAGAAAGAAAAACCACTTGAGTCCTTATCTAGGGGCTCATTTTGCCTAATATCAACTTATCTGACCTTTTCTGATTGTCTCAGACATATACTAGTTATTGCAAATAAGGGAAACTATGGGACCTATGTTTCTCTGGGCCTGGCTTACTTCACTTAAGATAATTTTTTCCAAGTCTTTCCATTTCCTAACAAATGGGGCAATGTCATTCTTTCTGATGGAGACATAGAATTCCATTGTGTAGATATACCACATTTTCTTGATCCATTCATCTACTGAGGGGCATTTACCATATCTTAGCTATGGTAAATAATGCTGCAATAAACATAGTTGTGCTGGTAGCTTTAGTATAGCTTTGTTTGTGATCATTAGGATAAATGTCCAAAAGTGGGAATGCTGGGAATGCTCTATGTGGAATCTTTTGAGGAACCTCCATACTACTTTACAAAGTGGCTGAACAAGTTTACATTCCCACCAACAATGCAGTAGGTTTCCTTTTTGGCCACATCCCCTCCAGCATCTGTTGTTATTAGAGTTCTTGATTATAGCCATTCTAACTGGGGTGAGGTGGTACCTCAATGTTGTTTTGATTTGCCTTTCTTTTATGCATGCCTCATTTTCTTAATCCATTCCCTACTGAGTGGCATCTGAGTTTCCAAATCTTAGTTATGGTAAATAATGTTGTGACGAACATAGTTGTATTGGTAACTTTAGTATGGCCTTGTTTGTGGTCATTGGGTAAATGCCCAGGAGTGGGATTGCTCCATGTTTAGTCTTTTGCCAAACCTCCACATTGCTTTCCAGAGTGGCTGAAGAAGTTTTCTCACTCACCAACAGTGTAGTAACGTTCCCTTTGGACATATCCCCACTAGCATCTGTTGTTATTAGATTTCTTGATAATGGCTATTCTAATTGGGGTAAGGTGGAATCTCAATGTAGTTTTGACTTGCATTTCTTTTATGGTCAGACATGTTGAACATTTCTTCATGTATCTATTGGTCATTCTTATTTCCTCTTCAGAGAAGTCTCTTTTTTAAAATTTTATTTTCTTGTAAAGATGCTGTACAGAGAAGCTACAGTTACATCAATAACGTAATGAGTACATTTCTTGTTGGGCATTGTTACCCCCTCCTTTGTTTTTGTCTTATGACAAAATAAGTTTCAGGAAAGGGGATCAGTCACAGTGGTGATAGAATTTGAGAGACAAGGGGTGTATGGCTACATGTTATCTTCTGTTCAGGGTATCTTGTCAAGAACATAACTCACTGGCGGCTGCTGTCTCATTTGCCGTTAAGTCTCAGGACAGGAAATCACAAGGCTGTGCTGTGTCTTCAAAAAAGACAATCCAGCAATAAAGTTCAATACTATTCTAAACCCTCTCCAGGACAGAAAAGTGTCCTGTAGCAATTATCAACCCAGGAAGTTAGCACAAAGCAACTCATCACCTCTGAATCAAGAACACCTGTAAGGTAAGACTTAACACACTGCCTGAAAAGTTCCTGTTATCTGTCTTCTCTACATCCAAATCTCCATCTCATCTCCTTCGGACAAATCTTCATGATAACAATGGGTTTCAGCAGTAAGAGACAGGAAAGAGGAAGCTGTCCCTGAAAACTTTGGGTCTTGGAGAATTGACACTGGCCTATTTGAAGGCTATGATCCGGGAATATACCCTCTGGTAATAAATTTAATATTGTATTGAATAAATACCAGGAGAGATTATAGGTAATCTCACAATCTCTCTTTCTTTCCTATGCTGTCTGTGTTACATGTCTGTTTCAGTGTGTGTGTGTCATCTATCTGACCACCATAAGGTGTGCCTTTCTGCTCTGCTACATCTTGCCCATATTGAATAAAACCATGAGTCAAAATAAATCTTTAAGTTGTTTTGTTCAGGTATTTTTTTTGTTCATACAAACAATGTTTTTGTTTCCACTTGAATAGAATACAAGCTTTACTCTCTCCATTTTAGCTCTACGTTTCCTTAAAAATGAAATAAGTTTTCACATGTGGTATTTACTTGGGTCTTTGTTTTATTTACTTTTTGTTTATTTCATTCATTCTTTGTTTTCTGAGGTTGGTTTTGGGGCTTGAACCAGGACCTTACTCACTCATTGCTGGAACTCTCCACTTGGGATATGCATTCAATCCTACTCTTTCAATTTTTGTTAGGCAATATAATAATTTAAATCATTCATATTCATGTTAATTATTGGTATGTAAGTTCAGGCATAAGGAGCTTTATTGTACTTTACATCTTCCTGAGTGGATCAAGAAATTGTGGAAAGTATGTATAATAGAATTTTACTTATTCATGAAAAAGAATAATACTGTGTTATTTGCAGTGAATGGATGGAATTAGAATAAATTCTGTCAACTAAGGTTAGCCAAGCTCAGAGAGACAAAAGATGTATGCTTTCTCTCAGCTACAGAAGGTAGATTTAAAATATATCAGGAAGTGATCAATTTTACAGGATTCTAGGCATTCACACACAGTGAAACCAAAGGAGGGAGTTGAGGGACCCAAAGGCAAAATGTCATGCTTCTGATTATATTACATAAAACACATACACATATATTGATTGAAATGAACTCCAGGAAATGGAAACAAAAGGTTTTTTTCTTTTCCTTTTTTCTTTTTCTTGGTGGTGGGGCTTGAACTCTGGGCTTGGGCGCCATCCCTGAGCTCTTCAGCTCAAGGCAATCACTCTACTACTTGAGCCACAGTGCCACTTCTGGTTTTCAAGTGGTTTATTGGAGATAAGAGTCTCACAGACTTTCCTGCCCGGGCTGGCTTTGAACTGCGATCCTCAGATCTCAGCCTCCAGAGTAGCTAGGATTACAGGCATGAGCCACCGGTGGCTGGCTCAAAAGGTTTTTTCTTTGCTGCTGCTTTTGTTTTTATTATTTTTGTTTTGTTTCTTGGTTAGATTCTTCATTTATATGACTTTGGAAGGGAAAGTAGGGGCACAGAAATGTAGGGACAAAGGTTGTACAAATGCATCAGTAGGACTCAGTAGACACTATTGAAAATGAACTATGCAACTTGTGGAAGAAACAGGAGGGGAAAAATGGTAGAGAATGAAGAAAGAGAGGACATGGTCCAAAAAGAAATGTACTCTTTTCCTGACTTGTGTAACTATAATCTCTCTGTATGTCACCTTCATAAGAACAATAAAATATTTTTTAATAAATGCCACGAAGTGGAAATAATTTGGGATGATTGTCAAGTGTGGGGACAGCATTGAGGAGGAGATTAAGTACATGTAATCATTATATTTAATGTACATTATGTAAAAATGAACAATGTGACTTCAGGGTATGGACAAGAAGAGGAAAACAGGGGAAAATAATAGATGGGATGACATTAACAAAGAAGCCTTGTATTTATAAGCTGATGTATGAAATTATACCTACTTTTTAACTCTCCATAATAATAATAATAATAAAATTAACTCTAACCTGGGGACCGGTGGTACATAACTGTACTCCTTGCTATTGGAGAGGCTAAGATCTTGGTCACAGTTAAAACCCAACGTAGGTAGGAAAGACATGAAAATTTTATCTCTAATTAATGCTGGAAGTGGAGCTCTGGGTAAAGTGGTAGAGCACTAGCCTTGAGAATAAAATCCTGGGACAGTGCTCAGGCCCTAAATTCAAGTCCCAGCACCAGCATATAAAAAATAAATTCAACTCTAAAGACATTTCAATAGGATCGATAGGCATGATGACAGTAGTCAATTACACAATATGAAAAAGTATATGAATATAACTATAGCCTTTATTGTGCATAGAGGATGGATATTCAAAAGCTAAGCTACTGCTATATCCCTGATCTACACTCCATGCCTATACTATCAAAATATACAGGTTGAATTGTCATTCTAAGCAGTCTATTTACCTACAATATAGTCAAATAAATTTTATATAGTACTAATCACAAAGAAATATACAGGTTGAATTCTTTAATATCCTGGTGCATGTGGGACAGAAACATAAAAAGTTCTAAAATATAGAATTGTAGATGAAATGTATTGTGAACTTATGCATGTAAATGGAAAGAAGGAAGCAAGGAAGGAAAAATGGAAGGAAGGAAGGAACGGAGGGAGGGAAGGAAGAAGGGAGGGAAGAAGGAGAAAAGGATAAAATAACTAAAATTAACTGAGAATAAGTAAGTAAGTAGCAACACATGGAGAATGAGATTGTGGGATTCAGGAGGCCTAACAACTTGTAAGCATTTCTCTACCATTTTGAATAAAACTACACTAACAAATGTCTTTCTGCTATGATGAACACAGCACAGAAAGGGCAGTCAGGCCAGGGTGCAGTTTGGATGGCAAAGGCCCAGAGATGCATTTAAATAGTGAGTTACAAGCACCCAAAAGGAAACTAAAACTACTTGATATTTTTCCTTAAGGTTGGAATTGGTAGTTAAAGGACAGGTCAGCAAATACTTGAAGGAAGGTGGACTAAATGACATGGGAAGAGTGAGGCAGATATGGGTGTGAAAATAGTGTAGATGCCAAGAAATATCTCAGTGTAGGATCATGACTCAGGTGGCTCTGGTCTATGATTTGCTTCCAGTACATGCACAGAAAATCACACAGGTTGTCTGCAATCTTCATAAGCCTCACTTGATAACAAGTTTTCCATAAGCTCTTGTCATCTCTTGAATTTCAGAATAAACAAGTGGACTCTGTTGTTGTTTTTTAAATTTAATTTCACTGTTAAGGCAATGCACAAAGGAGTTACATAAAGTAGTGAGTACATTTCTTTTCAAACATTTTCCTCATTTTCCCCCCACGTTCCCTCCCTCCCAAACCTCCCAAGTTGTAAAGTTCATTTCCAACATCTTGTCTTGTGAGTATCAATTTTGTATTTTAACCCTTTGTCCTTTGTCTTATCATTTTGTAACAACAGATGCTGGTGGGGTTGTGGCCAAAAGGGAACCCTATTACACTGTTTTTGGGAGTGTAAACTTATTCAGTCACTCTGGAAAGCAGTATGGAGGTTCCTCAAAAGGCTAAACATAGAGCTCCCCTATGACCCAAAACCCCACTCCTGGGCATACTAAAGCTACCAGCACAACCATGTTCACTGCAGAATTATTTACCATAGCTAAGATATGGAACCAAGCCAAATGTCCCTCATGTAGATGAATGGGTCAAGAAGATGTGGTATTCTATGCCTTCATCTGAAAGAATGGCATTGCCCCATTCATAAGGAAATGTAAAGACAAAATGTAAACCAAAACCAAAGAAACACAAACTTCATGGTTTGTAACTAGTAATTAATATATGCCTAGGATAGTCCTAGAAGAGGATCACAATTGGTAAATAGCTATGTACCATATAAGATTATGCTACATGAAATGAACTCCAAGATATGGAAATGAGGTTTTTCTTCATTGTTGTTTGTTGTTTTTCTTTCTCTCTCTTTCTTTCTTTCCTTCCTTCTTTCCTTCTTCTTCCCTCTTCCTCCTCCTCCTCCTCCACCACCACCTCCACCACCTCCTCGTCCTCTTCTTCTTCTTCTTCTTCTATCTTCTTCTTCTTCTTCTTCTTCTTCTTCTTCTTCTTCTTCTTCTTCTTCTTCTTCTTCTTCTTCTTCTTCTTCTTCTTCTTCTTCTTCTTCTTCTTCGTTTCCTTCTCCTTCTCCCTCTTCTTCTTTTTTTTGTCAGTCATGGGGCTTGAACTTTCAGCTTTTCAGCTCAAGGTAAACATTCTACCATTTGAGCCATGGCATCACTTCTGGTTTTCTAGTGGTTAATTGAAGACAAGAGTCTCACAGTCTTTTCTGCCCAGGCTGGTTTTGAATTACGAACCTCAGATCTCAGCCTCCTGAGTAGCTGGGATTACAGTCTTGAGCCACCAGCACCTGGCCGTTGTTATTTCTAATGTACTATGTGAAGTTATTTCTTTTTTCTTCTATTCTTTTAAAAAAAAACTATGGTTCATCTCCTGTTGTCACTGTATTTGATTTTGGAACCTAGTGTGTTGCATATATGTTTATCTGAATCCGGAAGGGAAGTGGACTCTGCTATTGCTCAGTCTGAGAAATGTTCTTTCTCTCACAACAGGTCACATCTGCAAGTCTATTCTTGTGCTACTACCAAGCTGTTTTTGTTGTAATGGATTTGTAATAGAGTTTGAAGTTCTTTCTGCCAAGGATGTTTTTGCCATTCAGGGTTTCCTATTATTCCATATGAATTCTTGCATTGCTTCTTCTATATCATTGAAAAATATTATAGGGATCTTGATGGGGATTGTATTAAATTTGTAGGTAGCTTTGGGAAATATTGTCATTTTCATGATGTTAATACTTCTAGTGTAGAGGCCTGGGAGGGTTTCCCATCTCTTCAATCTGCTTTAATGAGATCCTTCACATCTTTGGTTAATTCCAGGCATTTTGGTTTTTTGAAGCTATTACAGACAGAATTGCTTTCCTGAGTCCCTCAATGGGAGCTATGGTGTTTACATTATCTACTTGGGTGTTTGGTGGTCTTTCTTATCTAGAAGATACAGGGAAAGGCAAGTATTTCTCCCTTTTCCACACCTGGCAGAGTTGCAGTGTAACTGTTGTTTTTTCATTTTCTATATCTAAGGTTCAGTATTTTTTATATTCTCTGGTCACTATCTTTCTTAGATTTTACTGGTACACTTTTTTCTTTTACTAATTTACTGACATTTTTTATTGTCAAGGTGATGTACAGGTATATTTCTTATCAAACTTGTTCCCCTTCCCTCATTTTTCTTCCACTCTGCTTCCCCCTATCCTGCAAGTTGTATAGATCATTTCCAAGATACTGTCTTGTGAACATTGCAGTTGCATTGGTTCCCACTTTGTCCTTTATCTCACTATTCTGTTGTTCCCCTTCCCTTCCCTAATTCAGATAAATATACAGTATACAAATACACAATACCAGTACCGAATTCAAATATAGTGACAACAGGAATATACCATAGGGGGAAGAACATTCAAAAGAAACAAGAAATCACTGCCCCATCAACAATTGGGCAAAGATTTAAAGAGAGAATTCTCTGAAGAGGAAATAAGAATGGCCAATAGACACATGAAGAGATGCTTAACTTCTCTGGTCATAAAAGAATGCAAACATTTCAAAACAACATTGAGATTCCACCTCACCCCAGTTAGAATGACTGTAATCAAAAAGTCTAGTAACAACAGATTCTGGAGGGGATGTGGCCAGAGGGAACCCTACTGCATTGTTGGTGGGAGTGCAAACATGTTCAACCACTTTGGAAAGTAGTATGGAGGTTCCTCAAAAGACGCCACATAGAGCTCCCCTATGACCCAGCAATCCCATTTCTGGTCATTTACCAAATGATCTCAAACAAGGCCATACTAAAGCTACCAGCACAACTATGTTTATTGCAGTATTATTCACCATAGGTAAGATATGGAACTAACCCAGATGCCCCTCAGTGGATGAGTGGATCAAGAAAATGTTATATATATATATGCCTCCATCAGAAAAAATGACACTTCCCCATTTGTTAGGGAATGGAAAGACTTGGGAAAAAATCATATTAAGTAAAGTAACCCAGTCCCAAAGAAATTTAGGTCCGATGGTTTCCCTTGTTTACAACAATTAGTATATATGTAGGATAATCTTATCAGATGAGCTGAAAAGCTCAAAAGCCATGTACATATAACCATATAAGATGATGCTAAGTGAAATGAACCCCAAGATATAGACACAAGAGGTCTGTCATTATTGTTATTGTTTAAAATGTACCATGGGATTTTAATTTTTGTTGTTGTTTCCTTTGTATGTTCTTTCCCCTATGTCATATTCCCTGTTGTCACTGTACTTGATTTTGGTACCTTGCAATGTATATACATTTATCTAATATGGGGAGAGGAGGGGGAATAACAAGGACATGCTGAAACAAGGACATAGGATGACCCATTACAACAAGGATACCTACAGGACAGTTTATTGGAAATGAACTTTACAACTTTGGGCAGTGTGGGGGATAGGGTGGGGTGGGGAGGAGTGTGCGAGGTAGGAGAGGGAAAGGATAGTTTGAGCTTCCAGAGGCAAGAATAATAGTGGGAGGATTCGAGAGAGCACTGAGTTCTGCACTGAAAATAGAAAACTAAACTGACCACAGCTGACATGGGTTGAGAAGGTTCAGTTGCTTTATTTATGTATTGTTTTGTTGTTTTATTTGTTGGTTTATTGTAACAATGTTATGGATTTTACTTATACCCTTGAATATACTAGGTAATAGTATCAAAGGGCTAAATCTGTCCAATTAATTATTTTTGTTTTCCTCCCAGAGGTCCTGACAGTTAAATAGAGATAAAGACATAGTCAAAAAAATTGGTGCAAACTCCTGAAGTCTTCTAAAATCTAATAGTTACATGCATATTCATAAATGGTTTACAACATACTTTCACCTTGAAATCAATACTGGGGTGTTGTAAGGGGATCCAGTCAGTGAGATATAGAGAAGCCTCATTTGAGAGGTTGAATTGACACTCTTTATTGGAGAGCTGATGAATGCAGGCAACTCTTGTTGCAAAGACCTAAAGCCTTAAGAATACACTTAACAGTGTTAGCAAACTGACTCATGAAAGCAGGAGAGTAAAGAAAGAGCAGAAAGAAAATACCAACAACCCAGATCAACCCTAATGAGGGCTGAAGTGGTACACCATGTTGACCAGATCAGAGCCAGGAAACGGACCCAGCACATGAGGCCTGGTGTAATGGCATCTGGGCTGGTCTCACCTTAAAATCTGGTTCGATACAGAGACAGGGTCACAAGAAACTGGAGAATCTTCCAAGTTCAAGGCACAGTACTGACAGATCCAGTAACCTATTATCCAAGTCCCTTTACCAACCTCTCAGGATTCAGGCATACCCATCACCTGGGAGGTGGGATTCCCCTGAACCTAAACAATATAATGCATTTACATATCCTTCTTAGGTCTAAGCAAGTTGGTATATCTGCAATTCAAAAGATGGCTTGTTTCACCTCTAGGCCTTGGAAGCTGGGTGGACAGCCCCCATCACCTGGGTAGGTACCAGGATGGCTATGAAAATAAGTGACCTACTTAGACCTAGTCTTTCCCTTACTTCATGGGTTACAATAAATGTCCAATTGGGACTGGTTATGCATATCTCCAGATTTAGATTGCTCTGAATAATTAATTAAACTAAAATTAATTATAGTCTACAAAACTAAAGGACGTACATTTTATTAGCAGAAAAGACCAACTTGTCAACATGTCAATGAGAAATATTTCCAACAATATTTATATATACCAATAGGACTTTTAATTTTCAGAGAGAGTATGACTTCAAGAACATATTTCCAAAAGCCCAATGGATCTAATACAATAATTCACAAATAATTTAGCTGCATGTAGAAATGCTTTAAAGAATACAGATTATGATTCCCATCAGATTATAGAGAGAAAATAAAAAAATCTGAAAAACTACTGTGGATAAGACAGTTATAAACACGGTTTTATGGTTTGTAGGAGAATTCTCCCTATTGATACAAAACTAAAGCTAAAAAGTGCTGACTAAGAAAATATTAAGAAAGGCAACAAAAACTTTATTCATATAGATTGATATAGATATTCCATTTTCATCATAATGCTATATTGAAGTAAAGCTGGAAAAACTGAGATAAGTACATTAATCTGAATTTGCTCAGGAATTACTAAAACATTTCGGAGACAGGGACTGAGACTACTGTGAATTGTGTTCTGTCCAGATTCACTCACAAAACCACAACTAAAGAGGAGAGCAGAAGTTGTTTATCATTGCTCCACTCTGCTTCCAGACATCTCCAGGGTCCCCTGAGAAAGGCTACCTCCACGTTCATTGTCTTCAGGAGTGTCCTGCAGAGCCCTCTGCAGAACATGCTTAAGGGTCTGCCTCTGCTGCTGCCGAAAGGAGCCAACAAAGAAGTAAATAATGGGGTTGGCACAGCTGTTAATAGAAGTTAGTAAAAATAAAAGGTTAGGAGAGTAACAGGTGAACTGAAACACAACATAAGTCACACCGTGTAGGTAATAGCCAATGCCATGGGGTAGGCCACAGAAGATGAAGACCAGTACTGTGAGCAGGATGGTCACATACAACCTGGTCAGTGACATCCGTTGAGGGCCACAGAACATCCTTACAGTCAGAGCCAGGCTGGACCCTGAGAGAATCACAAATAAACATAGCAAGTATCCAGCACTAGAAAGTCTGACTAACAGACATGACTTCCAGTCAAAATAGGTAAGTAGGCCTTGACAGTAATAAGATACCAAAAAAGCCAATGGCAAGGACAGTGTCCATACTATCACACACATGAAGGATGATACATGTGTTGGGCGGTGGCACCGGTACCAGATGGGACACAGGACAGACAGGCAACGTTCCAGGCTAATAACACTGAGGAAGCTCAGGCCTGCTATGTAAGTATACAAAAACACAAAAATCACAACAAAAGAGAAGGAGATTTTTTTCTCATATAAAAAAGGAATCAATATTATCAGGGTCAGAGCAAAATTAGAGCAAAGGTAGAAAAAATCAGCCACAGCCAGGTTTAGGATGTAAACTGAGATGACATTTCTTCGAATCCGGAAGCCAAGGAGCCAGATCACAGCTGTATTTCCTGCCAGTCCAATCACATCAATGATGACATTCAACCACATGAGAATTGTCACCTCCATGAAACAATGTCCCTGATAGGTGTGGTTATAATCATACGTTCCCATCACCTCTGTAATCAAGGCTGATGTGGTTGGTTCCAGGCCCACAATCACTCCATTGGTGCTCCTGAAAGCAAAACCCAAGCTTCAGAAACTCTTATGTAATTTCTGTTTCTCAGCTTTAACCTGAGTATGGTAATCATTGTTTTCATTGTAAAAAGGGAGAAAATAGAATATTTCAGAGATTAAGTAACATATGAAGATTTAAAGATTTCTGGAGTACAGAGCAAATCCAGTACTTTTCAACAATACAGCCTGAGGTCTCTGTGCTCTTCATCCTAATCTTTAAATATCATAGAAATATACTATAATCCAAACACCCCACTCAGAAAGCTAATGCTATAGATTCAGTGCTACTCCAGGCCAGTAAATTTTCTCTCCTATGTAGGAATTTAGAGAGACACAGAAATCACCATGCTAGTTTTGTATGAGGTCCCTGTATTCACAATTTATTCACTGAATGAATGCGTAATACACAACTTTTCCATGTCATATTACATGAGTTAAATGGAAAGCAAAATGAAAATATGGTAAAAACCACTACAGCAGTTCCATAAAATGTGATAGAAAAAATTCTTACATTCGAATTCACTTTTCACAAACTCAGGGTATATTCAGAAGGATTTATGTGTGCCCAAATATCTGATATTGATCATTGACAGGTCTTTGAAGGACACGATATAGTTATGCTAAGCATCTAGAAGAATTATGTGAAGTATGAGTTTATCTATTAGCAGGGCAGTAAGTGGAGTGCTCTGAGTATGCATTATAAATCTGTTTCACACTCTCTCCCCGGTATTTAATGGAGTGTTCTCTGTGATGAGAGGAGTGTATGAAGGGAAGTAGGAAAAGCAAAATTTGTGAAATATCAAGAGAAATGTTTAGGGAGATTTCAACTTTGGAAAAAGGATCTGTTGACACCAGGGTGGAAAATTCCACTAGATTGATAGACATTGGGTCTCAGCAAGCATTGACTCGTTCATTTTATTCAAGAGTCTAGGGTTAAAAATTGTTTTCTTAGCCGGGCGCTGGTGGCTCACACCTGTAATCCTAGCTACTCAGGAGGCTGAGATCTGAGGATCTCGGTTCAAAGCCAGCCCGGGCAGGAGAGGCCGTGAGACTCCTATCTCCAATAAACCACCAGAAAACCGGAAGTGGTGCTGTAGCTCAAGTGGTAGAGTGCTCACCTTGAGCTGAAGAGCTGAGGGACAGCGCCCAGGCCCAGAGTTCAAGCCCCACGACCGACCAAAAAAAAAATTGTTTTCTTCATGTTACCCTAGACTGAACTGAGATAGAATGAATCTGAGTAATTAATCCTCTTCTCTCAAAGCATGAGTGTGAAACCAGCAAGTCTGCTTCAGTTCTGCCCTTTTAACAAATCTTTGAGTGCAACTACCAATGATTCCAAGTAGACTGCAGGTGCCTGGTTAAAAAAAAAAGAAAACAGGAGAAATTCCCAAGCTGTAACCAACATGCTAGTCAAAACTGTGAATGAAATAAAATTAGGAATAGTTAGTTGAATCCTGAGACCCTGTCCTGTCCTGAAATGTATGAGGCCAGAGGCCTTCAAGTGGAATGAGAGGAATGTGGGGAATGAACCCACCATGAACTAACTCTCTTAGAGAGATGAGCTTTCATGATTTTTAGTGGCTTAAACTGGAAAAACAGAAGTTTTACTGATGCTACACAAAGCAACTGTTGAATTCTCTAATATTTAATGAATTTATCTTCCTCATCAAATGTGAAGTTCTGTGAAGAAGAAATCATGTATATTTCATTAACCACCACTCTTCCACATTGAACACTTTTTCCATAGACCATGCATTTTCATATTTCAACACACACTGGGAAAATCTCCATGTGGAGCACACAAGATAATTTTTCTGGGATCACATAATCAAGAACAAGCTTCATGCCATTTCCCAGTTGACTAGGGCCCTGTATGAGGCTTTCCTTCTGTTCTCTGCTCGGTTTATTATTCCTCAGGAGTTTCCAAAATGTTTTCGTATGACCACAGAACCTTAGAGAATAGCAAGGCTTCTCAAATCTACTGGACTCCTCCAGTAGCCAGTCTTTTCTTCTGTACAGTGAGATTTTTGATATTTAAATTAAATAATTGATGTGATTCTCCATTGTATCTTCAGTTTAGTGGCAGATGAGCAGAGTAATATAGCCACTTCAAGGTTGTATGATCAACAGAAGGGATATGCCCTTTATTTACATTGTTCTCTTCCTTAGGCTGGTGTGTTGACATGGCCCCAAGTTATGTTCACCATAAGACATTGGTCAACATCCTTTGTGATTGAGGAGTGGGAACAACAAGGTCCTTGTTTCATATGCTGCAGAACTTCCAGGCTCTATTTTACAAACCTTTTGTTAAGGTCCTTATGTAATGGTCCAGTATATAAGTAGGCACTGTTAGCCTATCCTCCTCCATTTTAACTTAACAATCGCCATCTTAGGTCCTCAGTCCCTTTCTGGAAATAAGGTGACTGCACTTGACTGCAATTGTTAACCACCACCCCTGTGGTGGAATGCTTTCAGCCCAGATGTAGCTGCAACTGTTGCAAATAGTAAACCCAGCCTTTCCATCCCTAGCCCCTGGCCCTATAAAGATATCCCCTTTATAAGACAAGCATTGCCTTGTGTTGCACCTAGTCCGAAAGGCACAGCATTGTTAGTTTGCTCTCTTTTTGGAGTCCATGTGGTCCTCTGGGCTGGAGCTTTCCGGCACCCTCACTCTCTAATATGTAAGAAGTTGTCAGATGTATTCTAGTTTTCAAGTACTTTTTGTAAAGAGGGTGAAAGTTCTATAGAAGAGACAAGAAAAATAAGATGCAAACCAGAAATAATAGCTGCGGTGAAGATGAGAAGCACTTCAATGATATTTAGACTTCACGTAGCAGGAAGACACAAGAGATGTTAAGACTATTTTCATCTCCCATGAAAAATATTGCTCCCAAACTTCTCTGCCGTCTTTCACTTCCCAACAGTGTGGTTTTAGGGAATCCTTTCCGTTCCGTGTGGGTTTCAGTGGAGCCATTGGACAGCACCATTGGCACACTGAAGGACAGTGGGAGAGGAACTTTTCCTTTTCATCATCAATGTCCCCTTTACTAACCTGTGATTTGGTGATGCATGCATTTCTAAACCTTCTTGGTCATCAAGTGTCCTATAACAGATACAGCTATAGCTATACCTTCTCTTTGGCAATAGGTCCTCTCGCACATCTTAAATCCTACCGCAGAAATTCTCCTTCGTCATTTTCTTCCCTCAGTGGATTCACTTTGGGATAGCCATTTTCCCCTGAATCCTACCATACATGACATATAATAATAAGGAGGACCATGTGTTTCTTTTATCTTAGGATCCATGAAGATACAATGTAGGATATTTTGAGAACCAATGAAACATATTTTACATGATGTAAGATCTGGGAAAAAATATACACACACATTTCCTTTTAAATAAATATTAGGAATCAGCATATTTGAAGGTAAATCAAAGGAAAATAAGGACATATGATTTGGAAGATAGGAGAATGTGGTTAACATCATTTAAAATTTCCAGAGCAGGAGCCACCAGCATTCAATTTTCAGAAGAAAGCTTCTGTGTCTGGCTTTTCCCATCCCCCCCTGAATATAGCACCCAATACTGGAAACACAGGGATATAAACTCAGAGCAAATATCATAACTGGATACCTGGATGTTCCTGGAATAATCCTTACCTTTCTTCCATTTTCCTGTTCAGTGTTGCAGGTGTGACCTGTTGTGGAGAGGAAGAGCCTTTCTCAGACTGAGCAATAGCAGAGTCTACTGCTTTGTTCTGAAATTCAAGAGATGACAAGAGCTTGTGGAAAGCTTGTGATCAAGTGAGGATTGTGAAGACTGCAGATAATCTGTTTGATTTTCTGTAGATATGATGGAAGTGAATCATAGACCGGAGCCATCTGAGTCATGATGCTTCACTGAGATGTTTCTTGGCATCTACCCTATTCTTATACCCATATCTGCCTCCCTCATTCCATCTCATTCAGTCCTGTAAGTAATCACTGTTCTGTCCTTTAATTGCCAATTCCAACCTTAGGTGGAAATATCAAGTGATTTTTAGCTTGCATTTGGGTGCTTAGAACTCAAAAGTGCATCATTGGGCCTTTGCCATCCAAAGTGCACCCTGGGCTGATGTACTTGTTGTTTTAGTGTTCATCATAGCAGAGAGACCTTCATTAGTATAATTTGCTTCCAAATGATAGAAAAATGTTTACAAGTTGATAGGCTCCATAAATCCCATAATCCCATTCTCCATTTGTTGCTGCTTCCTATCCTTACTTATTTGCATTTGACTTTGGTTATTTTTCCTTTCCTTCTTCCTTTATTCTTGCTTTTATCCTTCCTTCCATTTTCTTCCTTTTTTTCCCATTCTCCTTTCCATTTTCATACAACTATACCTTCAAATTTGCTGCATTTCATCTCTCATGTTATATTTCAGAACTTTTTACGTTTCTGTCCCACATGCACCAGGCTATAAAGAATTCAACCTGTATATCGTGATGGTACAGAGGCAGTGTGAAGATCAGGGATACAGCAGTAGCCTTGCTTTTGAGCATCCATGCTCTGTGCACAATGGAGGTATTAGTTACGTGCATAATACAAACATTTAGTTTTGGATATTGTATAATTGACTATTCTGATCACATATATCAAGACTATTAAAATGTGTGAAGATGCAACAATGAGATGTAGAAGACACTATATCGAAAAACAAACTTTACAATTTAGGCTGGGGGGGGGGAGGAGAAGGTGGGGGAATGTAGTTGTGGAGATGGGAGGGAAGGGATGGGAGGGGAAAAACAAAGGAGGCGGCAACAATGCTTGATAAGAAATGTACTTATTATCTTGCCCATGTAATTGTAACCCTTATTTTCACAATTAAAAAACAAAAAACCCCCCAAAAAAACTTAAGCAAAAAAAAAAGAAATGTATTCATTACTTTGCTCATGTGATTGTAACCCCTCTGCACAGTATTTTCACAATAAAAAAACGTATTTAAAAAAACGTGTGAAGAGTTGAATTTTGTGTGTGTGTGCTGGCCTTTAACTTGAACTGAGGGCCTGAGCACTGTCCCTGGGCTTTTGTTCTCAAAGCTAGTGCTCTACCACTTTATCTAGAGCTCTACTTCCTGCTTTTTGGGCTGTTCGTTGGAGATGAGAGCCTTTTCTGCCTGCTAGCTTTGAATATGATTCTAGATCTTAAAGTCTTGAAGAGCTAGATTATAGGTGTGTACATTGGCACCCATGTCAGAGTTAAACATATTTATTGTTATTTCTATATGTAGCACAAGATGTTACAATTCCATAAGTCAGGTTATGAGTACAATTCTTCTTTTTCAGTGTCACCCTTTCCTTTGTTCTCTCCCATTTTCCTCCTCTTGTAACTACCATCAAGTTACATAGTTCATTTTTTACATAATGTATATTCAATGTAATGACTAGGTTTGCCCACTTCTCCTCCTCCTCCTTGTCCCCTCATTTTGTCCTTCCCTGAAATAATGTTTCCACCTTCTGGTATTCAGTTTGATGAGCAATTGTTCATAGGAATTGTGTCTTTGTATTCTTCCATGAGGTGGAACCTACTTTATTCAGTTTCTGTGTAAATTCATTGAGCCATGTATATATTTTCATGTATAGTTGTATATGTTTACATAATTGCCCATATTTACGTGCCAATAATAATCATGAATGGAAATGAGTTAAATTATTAAGTTCTCCAATAAAAAATACAAAGAGTAGCACTGGATGCATGTCCCAAGTGGCAGAGTGCCAGAAATGAACTGAGTAAAAGCACAATGTCCTGGATTCAAGCCTCTGTACCAGCCTCATTAAAGAAACAAACAAAGAAATAAACAAAAACAGTTCTAATAAATTTAAGAATGACATACCCAGACCCAAGCAAACACTGCAGAAACTCATCTCATTCTTAAGGAAACACATAGATTTAAATTGGAGAAAGGCAGATATTTCTTTCAAGTGAAAATGAAAAATTACCAGTTAGTATACTTTCTTCTTTGTGGGAAAAAATACCAGAGGGGAAAACCACTAGAAAGAAAGATGGGTAAGATGAAGCAGAACAGACAAACACACGTCTGGTGGTCAGAGAGATGATATACATGCTCTCATACACACAGACTTGAAGCACAAACTGAGTAGGAGAGAAAGGAGAGAGAGAAACAGATTACATATAAATGTAACTCTCAGATGTTCCCTGAATCTTATTTCCAGTTGCCAATTAAAACGATTTTGAAGTAGAGTTTGAATGTCCTAACATCTCTATTTTCATAGTATCCCTAATCATAGCAGTGAAGATAAAAAACAAACCAAATATTTACTGGACCATAATTGGTCTGTTAGGGCTCTGGTACAGGATGAGATGAAGTTAGTCCTTACTTATTTGGCAGGGCATAGTCTTCGCAGTTTGTTAGTTATAAGGATGTGTACCAGCTATATGGACAGCTGGAAGCATGGCTTGCCAGGGACTCAGCCAGATAATTTTTTTTTGGTATTTTCTTGGTTGTTTGATTTTTGCTCTGAGTCTCAGACTGGTCCTGGACTGAGTCCAGATGTATAGACCTTTTGTCCTTACGAACAACTGTTTCTCTGTGTTCTCACTAGGCTTGGTTGTGTCTTTAGGTTCTTTCTTTGCAGTGTCATGCACCCTTAACAGGGAAGTCCACCAGGCTATCTCTTTCCTACACCACAGTTGAATCACTGCAACAAATGGTTTCCCCCAGTCCTGAGAAGGGCATATGTGTTTAAACCTTTAACCAACTCACACTTTTTTAATTCTTCATGTGGAACTTTGTTTACTTGTTCCACTGTGTTGATAAGTGATCTTATAAATCAAGATTGAGGGTGCAATGTCCAACTGTGACTTCTCCTACTATCTTAGTATAGATTGCTTTGGAACAAGTAATATATATATATATATATATATTTTTTTTTTTTCTTGAGCCATTCATCCACTGAGGGGCATCTGGGTTGATTCTAAATTTTAGCTATTGTAAACAATGCTGCAATGAACACAATTGTGCTGGTGACTTTGTTGCAGGCTGGTTTGTGTTCATTTGGGTAAATGTCCAGGGGTGGGATTGCTGGGTCATAGGGGAGCTCTATGTTTAGTCTTTTGAGGAACATCTATACTGCTTTCCTGAGTGGTTGAACAAACCACCAACAGTGTAGTAGGGTTCCATTTTGGTCACATCCCCATCCGCATCTGTTATTTATTAATCTCCTTGATAATGGCCATTCTAACTGGGGTGATAAATCATGGAATTCTATGCTTCCATCAGACAGAATGACACTGCCCATTTGTAAGGAAATGGAAAGACTTGGAAGAAATTATATTAAGCCAAGTAAACCAGACCCACAGAAACATAGGTTGCATTATTTCCCCCATTTGTAATAACTAGAATATGTCTATAAATCTACAAGTTAATCCAATGGATAGGAAAACACAAATAATTATACTTGGATATTATTAATTAAGCAGCACTCTAAATAATCACACAGTGAGAACAAAAGAGGATGTTCTTAGGAGAGGTTCATAGGGATCAATAGTAACATATAACATGATGCTTATTGAAATGAGCTCCAAGAGATGGAAATAAGAGGTTTTTTTATTGTACTATTTGCAATTATTTCTTTTTCTTTTTCCTTTGGTTTATTCCCTTTGGTTACTGTTTTTGATTTCTGTACCCTTTGTCTTATATATCAGTTTATCTGATTTTAGGAAGGGAAGGGGAGTCACAGAAATAGTGAGACAAAAGATGAACCAATACAACAGTGGTACTAGAAACTATGAATGAACTTTACTAGTGGAGGGGGCGGTGCATATGGAGAGTTGAGAAAGGAAAAAGTGGGAGAAAATGAGGGAGGTGATAACACTGTTAAAAAATAAATGTCCTTATTTCCTGACTTATATAACTGTAACCCTTCTATGCATCACCTTTACAGTAAAATTTAAATAAAAAAGGGATAAAGTGACATTTAGCAGTTTTCAAGGTTAAAGGCTATGCCTTTTATTACCAGAATCATGTTAACATGGCAGTAACAAATGTGTCCAGTGGTCTTGTTATAAACCCATTGGACTTTTTATTTTCAGACAAGATATGTTTTCAAGGTCATCATATTCTAAAAGGCCAGATGGTCTTACAAAATGTATGGACTCATTTCCTCACAATTTAGTGGGCTACATGCAGCAATGTCTTAAACGCAGTACAAAATATTAGTTGGGTAGAAACACAGAGAAAAGAAAGCATCTTCTAAAATTTACAATGTATAAGACAATTATATACAGGGTTTATAAGATTTGTAAGATGTAAAATTTATTAGATCTTTAGATTTTAGATAATAAATTTAGATATTAGATTTTAGATACTAGATTAGATTGAAGTTGAAGTGAAACTAAAACTACAAAGTGCTAAATGGGAAAATATTGGGAAGGGATGTGAAGGGTAAACAAAGGAGGAGGCTGCAATGCTTGATAAGAAATGTACTCATTATCTTGCCCATGTAATTGTAACCCCTCTGTACAGTATGTTCACAAAAAATAAAAATAAAATAAAAAAGAAATTAAGAAAAAAAGGGGAAAATATTTAGAGATAACATAAGAACTTTCTTCATACAGAATGGTGTAGACCTTCTACTTTCATACTAATGCTATCTCTGACAAAATCTGGGAGAGTCGAGGTAAAGTGCATTCATTTAAAGATTTTAAGGACTTAGACTATGTATTTCCAGGACATGGATTGAGACCTGAGCACACGACTATCACGACCAGGTTTTCCCACAAAGCCAACTCTAAAAGTCAGGGCAGAAATTGCTGATCATTGTTTCACTCTACTTCCTGACATCCCCAGTGTCCCCTGAAAAAGGCTACCTCCACGTTCATGTCTTCAGGAGTGCCTGCAGAGCGCTCTGCTGAACCTGCTTGAGAGTCTCCTCTGCTGTCGCCTAAAGGAGCAACAAAGAAGTAAATGATGGGATTGGCACAGTTGTTAACACCAGTAGGAAAAACAAAAGGTGAAAAAAGTAGCAGAGGAAAATAGATAATGCCGAAGGGCAGGCCACAGAAGATGAAGACCAGCGCTGTGAGCTGGGCGATCACATACAACCTGGTCACTGGCATCTGTCAAGAGCCACAGAACATTTTAACTGTCAGAGCCAGGCTGGACCCTGAGAGAATCACCGATAAAAAGAGCAAGTATCCAGCAGTAGAAAGTTTACTTAACTGACACCGATTCAAATTATAATGGTCATATGAACAATAATAAATTCACAAAAAGGGAAACAGCAGTGATAGTACCAAGACCAGCACACACATGAAGGATGATGCATGTCCTGGGCGGCTGCACTGGTGCCAGATGGGACACAGGACAGACAGGCAGCAAGCTCTCCAGTCTCATAACACTGAGGAAGCTCAGCACTACTGCCTAAGAAGAGTAAAACACAAAGTCAGAGAATTCTGAGAGATACTTATTACTTGAAAGAAAATGTAAGGTAAAATTGTCCTGGGGAAAACTAAGATGAAAGCAGAGGTAGAGGAAGTCAGCCACAGCCAGGTTTAGAATGTAAACTGAGATGGCATTTCTTCGAATCTGGAAGTCCAGGAGCCAAATCACAGCTGCATTTCCTGTCAGTCCAATCACATCAGTGATGACTTCCAACCACCAGAGAATTATACTCTCCATGACCCAATGTCCATGATAGGTGTAGTTATAGTCATAGCTTCCTGTCATTTCTATCATCAAGGATGGTGTGGTTGGTTCTATGCTCAGAATCGCTCCATTGGTGCCCCTGAAAGCAAAAACCAAGCTTCAGAAACTCTTATGTTTCCCCCTGCAGTGTGAAATCATTATTTTATGGAAGGAGGGATAATATGGGATATCTCAGAGACTAAGTAATATGTCAAGAGTTGAGGATTTCTGGAGTAGAGAAGCAAATCCAGTACTTTTCACTAATACACTCTGAGTTCTCTGCCCTGTACATAGACCAAATATCACAGACATATACTATGAGCCAAACACCTCAGTACTATTAGTGCTAGTACTAGTTTAGGCCAGAGAGAAAAGTTTCTCTCATGTGTAGGAATTTAGAAACACACAAAGTTCATCATGCCAGCATTGTGTGAGGTCCCTACACTTGCAATTTATTCACTGAATGAATTCATGATGCACAACTTTTCCATGTCACATTATATGAATTAAATGGAAAATAAAATGAAAATAAGATTAAAAACACCACTAGAACAGATCCATATAATATGATGGAAAAATTCATCCATCCTATTTCATTTTGTATAAACTCAGGGTATATATTCAAGGTATATTTGTGCCCAAATACTTGATGTTGATCACTGACAGGTATTTGAATAATTCTACATATTTTTGTTAAGCATTTAGAAGAATTGTATGAAGAATAGGAATATCTTCCAGAGGAGCATTAAGAGTAGTGCACCGATGCGTGCACTGTAAACCTATTTCAAATCCATTCCCAGGTCTTAAATGGAGTATTGTCTCTAATGAGCAGAATGTGGGAAGGGAAATAATGAAAGTGCAGGTTGTGAAATGTCAAGAGAGATACTTTCGCAGATTTCAACTGGGGTAAAAGAATCAATTGACATGGGGTGGAAATTTCCATTAGATTTAGGGTTAGCAGACATTGAGTCAATCTTCTCAAGAGTCTGTTAAAAATTATTCTTTTCAAACATAGTCTCCATGGTTTCCCTCATTTGTAGTAATTAGTATATGTCTAGGTAAGTCCTCACAGAGGATCACAATAGCTCAATAGCTATGTACATATGACCATATTAAATAATGCTAATTGAAACAAAGTCCAAGATATGGAAACAGTTTGTTTTTAATGTATTGTCTGAAGTTGTTTCTTTTTTCTTTCATTCTCCTCCCTTTGGTTTATTCCCTGTTGTCACTGTTTTTTACTTGGTGTGTCTTGTGTATATGTTCCTCTTATTTCATTAATTGTTATTCTTTCACATTTAGCAATTTTCCAAAGACCATCCATTTTCATATTAGAAACCGTACTGGGAGGAACTCTATCTAAAGCATACAAGATAATTTTTCTGGGATTACATCATCAAGAATGGGCTCAATCCCATTGGCTGGTCTACTTGTGCCTTGTGTGAAGCTTTGTTTCTGTTCTTTGCCCTGTTTCTTTTTTCTTTTTCTTTTTTTTTTTTTTTGTTGGTCGTGGGGCTTGAACTCTGGGCCTGGGCGCTGTCCCTCAGCT
This sequence comes from Dipodomys ordii, assembly GCF_000151885.1. NCBI lineage: Eukaryota > Metazoa > Chordata > Mammalia > Rodentia > Heteromyidae > Dipodomys > Dipodomys ordii. The sequence goes on from NW_012267262.1 coordinate 561,000, forward strand.
CTTCAGCTCAAGGCGAGTGCTCTACCATTTGAGCCACAGAGCCACTTCCTGCCCTGTTTCTTATTTCACCAAAATTTCCAAAATGTTATTATATGACCATAGAACTCGAGAGACTATCAAGGGTTTTCAAGTCTGTTGGAGTCCACCAGTACCCAGTCTTTTCTTCTTTCCTTGGGGTTTTCAGTTATTTAAATTAAATAATTGATCTGTTTTTCCATTGTATCTTCATTTTAATGGCAGGTGAGTAGAGTGATATAGCAACTTCAAGGTCCTGTGATAAACAGGAAGAGTATGTCTTTTATTCACATCTTTCTCTTCCCTAGGCTGGTATGTTGATCTGGCCCAAACTCATGTTCACCATGTGATGTTGACCAACATCCTTTGGGGATTGGGAACACCATGGTCTTTGTTTCATATGCTGCAGAGCTTCCCTTCCAGACTATGCAAACCTTTTGTTACATTTCTTATGTAATAGTCCAGTATGTAAGTAGGCATTCTCACACTCTAATAAGTACAAAGTACATTTTATATTTGTCAGATACTTTCCCATTTTGAGGCACTTTTTGTAAAGATTGTGAAAGCTCTATAGAAGTGACAAAAGAAAAATAAGATACAAATCAAAAGTAGCAGCTATGATGGAGAGGTAATGAGAAACAATTCAATGATATTTAGAACTCACAGGGAGGAAGACACAGAAAAAGTAAAGACTATTCTCATATTCCAGAAAAAAAATGCTTGCAAATTTCCCTGCTGGCTTTGGCTTCCCAAGAGTATGGTTTCTATGACTGCCATCAAGAGAATCCTTTTTCTTCTGTGTAGGTTTCAATGGAGCAGTTGGACAGCACCATTGGCACACTGAAAGAGGAGGAATTTCTTCTTTTCATCTTCTAGCTCTCTTTAACTAATGTGTGATTTGGTAATAGATATGTTTTTCACATCTATCTGTTAGGTAATAAAGTTCTACTATGACACATAAAATTATAGCGACAATCTCTCACTGACATCAGGGCCACCCATTACTCCCTAAAACCTATTGCAGAAATTCTGCTTCACCGTTTTCTTCCCTCAGCTGATTCACCATGTGATCTCCATTTTCCCCTGAATCCTTCCCTATATGACAGATAATCTCCTTCTGAAGGACTCCTCAGTTATTCCAAATTGAACCGTCTGTTTCTTTTACGACAAGATCCATGAGAGATACAATGTAGTATATTTTGAGAATCAATACATATTTCCTTTGAAATGAACAATAGGAATCAGCATTCTATTCATGACAACACGAATGGAAATCAAAGGGTAAATAAGGACATTTTAACTAGAAACCAGGAAAATTGGGTTAACATTATTTTACATTTTCAGAGTAAGAGCTACCAGCACTTAGTTTTCAGAAGGAAACTTCTGTTTCTGACTTTTCACATAACCGTCTGAATAAAGACCTGATACAAGAAATTCAGGGACATGAACTCAGAACAAATATCATAACTGGATATCTGGATGTTCCTGGAATAAATCCTTACCTTTCTTCCATTTTCCTGTTCAGACTTGCAGATATGACCTATTGTTAAAGAGCTTTCTCAGCAATAGCAGAGTCCTCTTCTCTTCCCTAATTCATATAAAAATATGAACAATACACAGGGTACCATACTTAAACACAATGAGAACAGGGGATAAACTATAGGAAAAAAAGAATGAAAGAAAAAAGAAGTAACTTCACATAGTACATTAAAAATAACAAGGGAAAACCTTCTATTTCCATATCTTGAAGTTTATTTTGCCTGGCACCATCTTAGATGTTCATATATACATAGCTATTGAGCTATTGTGATCCTCTTCTAGGACTATTCTAGACATATACTAATTATTACAAATGAGGGAAACCATGAGACATATGTTTCTTTGGCTCTTGCTTACTTCACTTAATATGAATTTTTCCAAGTCTTTCCATTTCCTTATGAATGGGGCAATGTCATTCTTTCTGATAGAGGCATAGAATTCCATTGTGTATATATACCATATATTTTTGAACCATTCATCTGGCTTGGTTCCATATCTTAGCTATAGTAAATAATACTGTGGTGAGCATGCTTGCACTGGTAGCTTTAGTATGGTCTCATTTGTGAATATTTGGGTAAACGCCCAGAAGTGGAATTGCTGGGTCATAGGGGAGTTCTATGTTTAGTCTTCTGAGTAGCCTCTATACTGCTTTCCAGAGTGGATGAACAAGCTTACACTCCCACCAACACTGTAGTAGCATTCCCTTTTTGCTACATCCCCATCAGCATCTGTTCTTACAAAATGGTGAGACAAAGGACAAAGGGTGAACCAATGCAACAGTGATACTCACAAGACAATCTATTGGAAATGAGCTTTATGACTTGGGGGGGGGGCTTGGGAAGGAGGGAAAGTAGGAGAAAAACAAGAGAAGGGGTTACAATTTTTGAGATGGAATGTACTCACTATGTTACGAATATACCTGTAACCACTTTGTACACCATCTTGACAATAAAATTAAATAAAAAAGAAACAACAGGGTCCACTCTTTTGTTCTGAAATACAAGAGATGACAAGAGCTTATGGAAATCTTGTGATCAAGTGAGATTTATGAAGATTGCAGACAACCTATGTGATTTTCTGTACATGTGCTGGAAGCAACTCATAGACCAGAGTCATCTGAGTCATGATCCTACACTGAGATGTTTCTTGGCATCTACACTATTTTCACGCCCATATCTGCGTCACTCTTCCCATGCCATTTAGTCCACCTTCCTTCAAGTAATTGGTGTTCTGTCCTTTAATTGCCAATTTCAACCTTAAGGAGAAATATCAAGTAGCTTTAGCTTCCTTTTAGGGTCCTTATAACTCACTATTAAAGTGCATCTCTGGGCCTTTACCATCCAAATGCACCCTGGCCTGACTGCCCTTTCTGTTCTGTGGTCATCATAGCAGAAAGACATTCATTAGTACAGATTTATTCCTAATGATAGAGAAATCTTAATCATTGGTTAAGCCCCATGAAACCCATAATCTCATTCTCCATGTGTTGCTACTTACTGTTCTTACTTACTCTCATTTAATGTCAGTTATTTTACCCTTTTCTTCTTTCTTCCCTCCCTCCCTCCTTCCCTTTCTCCCTCTTTCCCCCTTCCCTCCTTTCTTCCTTCCTTGCTTCCTTCTTTCCATTTACATACAACTGTAAGTTCACACCTACATTTCATCTGCAATTCTATATTTTAGAACTTTTTATATTTCTGTCCCACATGCACCCAGATATTAAAGAATTCAGCCTGTATATCATGATTGTGTAGGCATGGAGTGTAGATCACAGACACAGCAATAGCCTGGGTTTTGAATATCCATCCTCTATGCACAATAGAGGTGATAGTTTTATGCATAACACAAATATATAGTTTTTCACATTGTATAATTGACTACATTCATCATGCACATCAAGCCTATTAAAATGTCTTTAGAGTTGAATTTTTTTATGTGCTGGTGCTGGGGCTTGAATTCAGAGCCTGAGCACTGTCCTTGGGCTTTTATTCTCAAGGCTAGTTCTCTACCACTTTATCTAGAGCTCTGCTTCCAGCTTTTTGGGTATTAATTGGAGCTAAAATTCTCCTGGCCTTTCCTGCCTAGGTTGAGTTTTAACTGTGACCAAGATCTTAACCTCCTCAATAGCAAGGAGTAAGTTATTTACCACCAGTGCCCAGGTTAAAGTTCATTTATTATTATTACTATTATTGAGATTTAAATGAGGTACATTTTCATAAGTGAGGTTATGAGTATAAGACTTCTTTGTCAATTTCACCCTTTTTTGGGGGGGGGGTCTGGTCGTAGGGCTGGAACTCTGGCCTGGGCGCTGTCCCTCAGCTCTTCAGCTCAAGGCTAGTGCTCTACCACTTAAGCCATAGCACCACTTCCGGCTTTTTTCTTCTGCTTATGTGGTGCTGAGGAATCGAACCCAGGGCCTCATACTTGCAAGGCAAGCTCTCTATCACTGACCCACCTTCCCAGCCCATGTCACCCCTTTTTTTTACGCTGCAAATATTTTAATGATTATTGTTGAACATATATTTTGGAAGTTTATTTCAAACTGCAACAAGTTTGAATAAATGTTAATAATATACAAAGAAAATACAACCAAACATAAAACTTGCTTCAAGTGTGCCTTACACCTAGACCAGTGTTTCCCTCTCCCTTAATACAGCTTTTATTCTTGAGCTGCACAAACACACTTAAGAATTTGATCTTTATAGTATGGCATTTAGGAAAGAAAAATTATACTCCCACCCCAAAGAAATAAAAAGGTCATGTATGGTTATATGCCAAACAAAAGAGAGACCACTAGAATACTCTGATAGTGCAGGCATCATTAACAAGGAAAAAAAAAGCTTAAGATGCTCATTAACTCTCTATGTCTTAAAGAAGCAGGATTTTTGATGTTGTAGCATTAAAGTCAGAAAACTGGGAATCAGTGATGGCACATGTAGTGTATGGAATATGAAATAACAAACTTTACACAGATACACTGTTAGAAACTTACCAGTGAACACTGAAGATCTGAGAAGCTGCTCTTTGGAACAGTCAAGTGACCATTTTTTTGAGTCACATGAGCCCTGATGAATCCACAGCGTTCTGTCCTGTGCAATATACCTGCTGGCTGGGTAGTTAAAGAATTTTTTTTGTCATTAGCAGCTAACAGAGTTATTCCATATGTTCTTAAAGCCTTAATGGTGGGATGAAAGGCAAGCGTCATTAGTGTGGAGGAACACATTTCTCTGCACACAAACACGAGGCACTTCACCAATTGTAAGTCTCCGATGACTCCTATTTTACTACAGAACTCAATTGATATAAAAAGCCTTTCTCCATTGCATCAGCTAACAATCATTCTCTCATGATCTCGTCAGAAGAATATTCAGGCAACTTAAGATAATGCACACATGTATTGACTGATGGATAGTTTGCATCAGTAGCATCAACCTTTCAGACAGCTGTGAGTCTGGGATGGAGGTCAGCCAGTCCGCCTGGGGGTAGAGTTGAACAACCAGTGGTAAACTGCAGGGATGCTTTCCTCTCATCTGAAGACATGCCACATAAAACCCTCACAAACCCAGGACACCAGGGCTGTCACGTGTACAACCTGGCTTAGTTCAGTGTAATTGATAATATCATCTGCTGCTCAAGAAGGTGTCAATGTCACCCTTCCTATCATTGTCCCCTATTTTCCTCTTCTTGTCCCTACTCTGAAGTCACATTGTTCATTTTTTACATAATGTCCATTAAATACAATGATTACATTTGCTTAATCTCCCCCCTCACTTTGTGGTCCCCTCTTGGCTTTCCCTTGCAAGTTATTTCCACTTTGTGGCATCAGTTTTTAAAAATATTTTATTATTATAAAAGTGATATACTAAAAGGTTATAGGTATACAAGTCAGGAAAGAAATTCATTTATTTCCAGACAATGTCCTCTCTTCTCTTGTTCTCTCCCAGATTTCCCTCCTGTTCTTACCTACAAGTTGCATAGTTCATTTTCAAGTGTCTATTGAGTGCAACTGATGCATTTGTTCAATCTTTGTCCCTCCATTTCTGTGCCCCTGCTTACCCTTCCAAAGACCTATAATGAAGAATAAGACAAAACCCCAACAAAACAAAACTAAAAACAAAAACAACAACAAAGAAAACTCTTCTTGTTTATATTTACTGGAGTTCAATAAATATATATATATAAATAAGTAAGTATTTATATATGTATAAGTATTTATATATATAAATAAGTAAATGTATGTGTGTGTGTATGTATATGAGCAGAAGCACATAGGCATTTTGCCTTTGCGTCCCTCACTTAGGAGTATCCTTTAGTTTCACTGTATGTGAACACCTAGAATCCTGTAAAATTGATGATGTCCTGGTGTATTCTAAATCTAGCTTCTGTATATGAGAGAAAACATATGTTGTTTGTCTCTCTGAGCTTGGCTAATGTTAGTTAACAGGACTTGTTCTAGTTCCATCCATGTCCTGCAAGTAACATAAAATTCGTCTTCATGCACGAGTAAAATTCTATCGTGTATATGTATCACAATTTCTTGATCCACTCATGAAGATATAAAGTACAATAAAGGTGCCTATGCCTGTATTTACATACTAATAATTATCATGAATAGGAATGATTTAAATGATTAAATTAGGTAATAAAAATCGAAAGAATAGGACTGGATGCATGTCCCAAGTTGCAGAGTGCAAGCAATGAGCTTTGGAGATAAGAATCTCATGGAGTTTCATGCTCAGGCTGGTTTTGAACCATGATCCTCAGATCTCAGCCCTCCTGAGTAGCTAGGATTACATGTGTGAGCCACTAGCTCCTGGCTAGAATAGCTTTTTGTCTTGTCATGAAAACACCTGTGCATGAAGGCATAAACATTTCATTACTCTGTTCAGGGAGCCTATGTAAGAGAATCACATTTTAGTCTGGGCAAAATCAGGAGAACCTGTCACAAAGTAAACAAAAGAAAAATATGTTTGAGGTATGGCCTACGGAGTAGAAGGCATGGTAGCAATCATAAGTCCAAACTCATGATATAATGAGTCCAGTCCTTTGAGAAGCTATAGCAATCCTGCATCCTAGATGTGACTGAAAATTGGTTATCCAAGGATCTGATAGGAAATAAATTATTACAGGTAAGAAATAAAAGATTAACCCACCATTAGGATGATATCTTTCTTTCAGTTACTGACAGATGCAATAATCCCCAAATCAATAATAATATCATTAAACAGTGCTATGAATACATTGCTTGTGAATGAGAAAAACATCATAATTCACTAATAATAATGATGCCTATTTCTTTTATTTTGGGTCCAGTCGTGGGCCTGAACTCTGAGCCTGGGTGATGCCCTCAGCTCTTCAGCTCAAGGCTAGTGCTCTACCACTTGAGCCACAGTGCCACTTCCGGCTTGTTTTTTTGCTTATGGGTGCTGAGGAATCGAACCCAGGGCCTCAAGCATACAAGGCAAGCACTTTACCACTGAGCCACTTTCCCAGCCTCCTAATGATGCCTATTTCTAATTCACACAAAAATATTCACCAAGATCTATCACATATGAATTGGAAAGTATTAGTTGATCAATTTAAAGAACAGGAAGCATACCAAGTATGCTTTCAGAAAAGCTACACACAGAACTTCTCCATCTGTGCTACATGGTGAGCTACCTCACTTAACCATAAAATATTGGGTGGAGACTTCTCTCTTAGTGCTGCATAATGTCATCCATGCTGCCCTCTACTCCTCCACTCTCACCCTGAGCAACCTGCTGGACATCAGCAACAATGGCTCCCACTTGAGTACTTTTCTTCTGAGTTAACCATATCGCTCACACCAGCACTTATAGTCTGATTCATCTTCTGCAGTCTATCTTGGCCAATGTTGTCTCTCTTCAGTAGCAAAGCCTGGATTCTATGTAGACATCTTTTACTTCTAGTAACAGATTGGTCATGTATCTTAAGTGGAAGAATGCTAATCTAGAAAGGAACCTGAGCAAGCAAAAGTTCCTTTGCTCTTTCCAGGTACAGTTTAAAATAAAGGAAGAAGAAAATACTCCTACTTATTATGGTGTTAGCAATGGTATAATGACTGGGAGTAAATCTAACTAAATTAGAGAAAGATTTGCATTCTGAAAACTACATGATTCAAAGAAAAAAAAAGACATCCTAGTGAATAGATAGGAAGACTTCCTATCAAAACATACTTATTATTTAAGTCAGTCTACAGATGTAGTGAAATATCTCTCCTAATGGCAATGGAATTTTTTTCAAATCTACAAAGTATAATTTGTGGAAAGGAAGGGAATAAACAAATCGTTTAAATAGGGATACAGGTGGATCCATTGCAACAATGAGATGTACAAGTTGTTATGCTGGGAAGGTGGCTCAGTGGTAGAACGCTTGCCTTGCATGCATGAATCCCTGGGTTTGATTCCTCAGCCCCACATAAGCAAAAAGAAAAAAGCCGGAAGTGGTGCTGTGGCTCAAGTGGTAGAGCGCTAGCCTTAAAGTGAAGAGCTGAGGGACAGCGCCCAGGCCCAGAGTTCAGGCCCCACGACTGGACCTAAAAAAAAATTGGTCTAGCTATTCGGGGTCTTTTATTGTTCCATATAAACTTTTGGATTGTATCTTCTATTTCCTTGAAGAATGAGATTGGATTATTGTTAGGCATCACATTGAATTTGTAGATAGACTTGAGAAGTATTGGCATTTTCACGATGTTGATCTTTCCAATCCAGGAGCATTGGAGTTTTTGCCACTTTCTAAGTTCTGTTTTGCTTTCCTTTTTAAAATTTTCATCATAGAGGTCCTTCACTTCTTTGGTTAAGTTAATTCTTAGGCATTTTTTTGTGTGTGGGACTATTACAAATGGAGTTGCTCTCCTGATTTCAGCCATGCTTTTCTCATTGTTGGCATACAAAAAAGCCACTGATTTTTGAGGGTTAATTTTATATCCTGATACTTTTTCCAAAGTTTTGAATCAGCTTGAGTAATTTGGGAGTGAGTCCATGGGATTCTTTAAATACAAGACCATGTCATCTGCAAAGAGGGAGAGTTTTACTTCCTCTTTCCCTATTTGGATCTCTTTTATGTTGCATCTTGTCTTATTGCTGTAGCTAGGTATTCTAATACTAGATTGAAGAGAAGTGGAGAGAGTGGACATCTTCGTCTCGTTCTTGAGTTAAGAGGAAATGGCTTTAGTTTTCCACCATCAAATATAATGCTTTGCCTGGCCTTTATTCAGCTGGCTCTTACAGTAGTCGCTTGTGAAGAACCATGATGTTTACTTGTATCTACTTGGGTGTTTGGTGATCTTAATTATCTAGCAGACACTGAGAAAGGCAGATATTTTCCCCTCTTCTATACCTGGCACAATCAGAGAGTGACCTTGTTTTATCTTCCTGTCTTTAGAGAGCTAAAGTTCAATATTTTTTTTTATTTTCTCTAGTCACTATCTGTCCTACACCTAATTGGTATATTCTCTTGCTAACTTGCTCCTTTTTCTTTGAAACTACTTACTTGGTGTTTGATCCTTTCTCCTGGGGGCACAGCAATGTGCAAATCTACAATCTGCATTCTTTTGTATTTAGCTCATTAGTTGCTTTTTTTCTAGTCTTAGAATTTATTGTTCTATGCCCTTGTCACTGTTAGTGTGTTTGTAGAAATATGCAGTTATTCTGTTGGGTTTTTATATTGGACTTGTTGCTTCTCTCACTATTTTTTAATAGTTTTTCCTTTTGCTCCACACCTAATGTTTTAGCTATGATTCTATGTACTGAGTTTCTTTACTACTCTTGCCCTCTTGGTTTTCTATCAACAGTTTATATATAAATTGATATCTTTTTCAAGAATTGACAAATATTCTAGTAATTTTTAAAATGTACTTTTGAATCCTCAGCCTCCCCCTTTCTCCTTTGTATATGTCACTGATTCATATTCTGTCAACGATGTGCAAGATATCTCCCATATTTCCTTTATGCTTTTTAAATTTTTCTTTTGTTTTGTTGGTGCAAGTCCTGGGCTTGAACTCAGGGCCTGATGTACTTTCTTTTCTGAAGGCTAGTGCTCCACCACTTTTGGCCACAGCTCTTCTTCTTGCTTTCTGGTAGTTAAATGGAGATAAAAGTCTCATGGACTTTTCTTGCTGATCTAGTTATGATCCTTAGATCTTAGCCTCTTGAGAAGCTAGGATTACAAGTGGGAACGACCAGAGCCAGGCTTAGATTTTCTTTATTTGAATATTCTAATTATGTACCTATCATGTACCTATCATCAAGCCTATTTCCTCTGTTTACAACTTGATCCATTCTGTTGGATAACTTTCAACTGAAATTTTAAATTTCAGTTATTAAGTTATTTATGTATTGAATTTCAGTTTGATTTTTTCAAAATTTCTATCTGTATTATTATTTTCCTCTACTCACAAGTTCCCTGAATTTGAGCTTCCAGATGTATAAAGCATGTGTCAGTACATAGGATAATGAATGAGAGCATTAAGTTCTATACAGGCATAGGTGAAATTAGCTTATTCTGAGTAGTTCTAAAATAATTGACATAAATAGAGAATAGTTAATTGTTTTACTTATATGTTTGTTCATTTGGTATTTTTGGTTCCTGTACTTGGGCTCGAACTCAGTCCATGGTTGCTGTCTCTTACCTTTTTGGTCAAGGCTATCAATCTACAGCTCTAGTCCAGCCTTTTTGTTGGTGAAGAGTTTTATGAACTTTCTACCCAGTTTGACTTGCATTGCCTTCCTCAGTTCTCAGCCTCTTGACTAGGCAGGAATAGAGGCATGAGCCACAAGTGCCAGGTTTATAGCTTATTTATTTGTTTGTTTATTGCAGAATTATTAGGGATTTAACTTGCATTCTTGAACATGCCAAGTAATAACTACCAGTGAACTGCCTACCAATGGAACTGACCATGAAACTAAGTCAAAGTCATATCTGTAAAAAAGGTTGTAATATTTTGAGACATATATTTCCTTCAAATACCTAATAATGCATAAACATTAAATGTTTTCCAACACACATTCATTTTGATATCACTTTTGGTATCACTGAGGTTGCAGTGTCCAACTGGAATGTGGTCCCATGTTTCCAGACTTTCATTTGCTCAGGGAAGAACTATATTAACAATTAAGAGATCTTCAAGGATAAAGGGCATGCTTTTTATTAGCAGAACCCAAGACTGACTTACCAGCCTGTCAGTGAAAATGTCTCCAGTGGTCCTTTTATAATCCCACTATACTTTTTATTGCCAGAAAAAATTGCCTTTAAGGATGTTATTTTTCAAAATGCCTGATGATCTAACAACTGGTATAGATGCATCACTCACAATACACATGGCTACATGTAGTATTGGCCTTAACTCAGCACAGAGTATGATTCCTATGGAAATACAACTTAAGGAAAATAAAGAGATTTTTTTTGGTTCCTGTACTGGGGCTGAGTATTTTTGCTCAGGCTTGAACCACAGCTTTACTTCCAGATTTTTGGTGGCTAATTGGATAAAAGAGTTTTCTGCTCTACCTGGGATCTCATCATAATCCTCAGATCTCAGTCTCCTGAATAGCTAGAATTACAGGCCTAAGCCACCAGCACTCAGCAAGAATCTCTTTAAAAATGCTACATATACTATAAAAAGGGTTTTGTTAATTGGAAGAAGATTTTCTCTATTGAAGTAAACCTAAAAATAAAGAATGCTGAATAAGAAAACATTTAGTGAATAAACTATAAGAACTTTATTTATATAGGGTGATGTAGATACTTGGATGCCAATCTCTGAGAACTTTTGGAGGAATTGTGGTAAATTACATGCATTTGAGACATTTAGGAATTACCAGGGTATTTCAGAGTCCAGAGGCTCAGAGAAGAGCATATGCTGTTAGTGGTGCCATGGCCAGGTTTTCTCACAAAGTCACAAAAAAGGGCAGAAGTTGTTTAGCATGGCTCCACTCTGCTTCCTGACATCTCCAGAATGTCTGGAGAAAGGCTGCCTGCTAATTCACTGTCTTCAGGAGTGTCCTGCAGAGCCCTCTGCAGAACCTGCTTGAGAGTCTGCCATTGCCGCTGCCTGAAGGTGCCAACAAAGAAGTAAATGATGGGGTTGCCACAGCTGTTAACAGAAGAGAGGAAAAATAAAAGCTCATGAAGATAGCATGGGAGGTAATGAAAATTAATAGTGAGCCTGTATATTAGGAAGAAGAGGATTCCACAGGGCAGGCCACAGATGATGAAGACCAGCACTGTGAGCAGGACAGTCATATACAACCTGGTCAGTGACCTGCGTTGGGAGCCACAAAACATCCTCACCATCAGAGCAAGGTTGGACCCTGAAAGAATAACTAATAAAAATAGCAAGTATCCAGCAATGGAAAGCCTAAATGACAGACACCAGTTCTGATGATACAAGTTCTTTTCGATTTCACAGTAATAAGATTGCAGAAAAATAAACGTCAGACACAGTGCCCAGAGAAGCACACACATGTAGGATGATGCATGACTTGGGCGGTGGCACCGGTACCATATGGGACATAGGACAGACAGGCAGCGCTCCAGGCTAATAAGACTGAGGAAGCTCAGGCCTGCTGCATAAGAACTCATCAATTCAAATTGGAAGACAAAATAGAGATAGCTATTGCTGTAAAGGAAATTGGTAGTGAATTTTTGCACATCAGCAATAACATCAAAGCAGAGGTAGAGAAAGTCAGCCACAGCCAGGTTTAGAATGTAAACTGAAATGGCATTTCTGTGCATTCGGAAGCCCAGGAGCCAGATCACAGCTGCATTTCCTGCCAGTCCAATCACATCAGTGATGCCACTCAACCACTGGAAAATTGTCTTCTCCATGACACAAGTTCTATTATAGATGTGGTTATTGTCATACGTTCCTGATACTTCTGTAATCAAGGCTGGTGTGGTTGGTTGCATACTTGGAATCTCACCAATGGTAGCCCTGAAAACACAAACAAGGCTTCAGCAACTCGTGTGTAATTTCTGTTGCTCAGCTTTTCCCTGCAGTATGTCAGTCATTATTTTATTGAAAAGAGGGAGAATATAGAATATCTCAGAGATTAAGTAACATGTCAAGAGTTGAGGATTTCTAGAGCATAGAAACAAATCTAGTGCTTCTCATCAATACAGCATAAAGTTTCTGCTTTGAACATCAAGACTTCAAATATCACAGGTATTCCTATAATCCAAACACCCCATTCAGAGGGCTAGTGCTATAGATCTAGCACTACGCCAGGCCAGTAATATTCTGTCTTGTGTAGGAATTTAGACAGATGTGAAGGTCACCTTGCTAGCTTTGTGTGAGGCATTTACACTCACAATTTATTCACTGAATAAACGCATGCATGCAGAGCTTTACAGTATTGTATTATGAGTTAATTGGGAAATAGAATAAAAATAGCAAGAAAACAGAACAGACTCATATAACATGATGAAGAAAATTTATTCATGCTAATTCATTTTATACAAACCAAGAGCATATTCGGAAATATTTATGTATGGACAAATATCTGATATTGATCACTTGACAGGTCTTTGAAGGACACCATATAGTTTCGTTAAGCATCCACAGAATGATATGAAGTATGGGTATGTCTACTAGAGGGGCAGGAAATGGAGTGCTCTGAAGTGTGCATTATTGGCCTACTTCACACCCTCTCCCGGATCTTTTGTAGACTTTTCTTTGTGAGGGTTTCTCTAGAGGATTCTGTGAAGGAAAATAGGAAAAGTAAAGGTTGTGAGATGTCAAGAAAGGATGCTTGCACAGATTTCTAATGAGGGAAAATGGATCAATTGATACTGGGATGTTAATTTTTATTAGATTGAGAATTTAGCGGACATTGACTCTTTTACTCTCCTCAAGAGTCTATGAGTTAACATTATTTGACTTATGAAGTGGTAATCCTTCTTACAGTACCTTAACAATAACGATAAAATAATATTTTTAAAAAGAGTCTATGAGTTAAAATGATTGTTTTCCTTATTTTACAGAAGATTGAACTGGAGCACAAAGAGTATGAATAATTAACACTGGGTTTTACAGATCACGTCTTTGAAACCAACAGGGCCATCTCAGGCCAATGAACAACGACGAAAATTGGATTTTCGATGCATGATGAGAAAACACATGAAAAATTACAGATGAAATGAAATCTGGTATGAAAATTTTTTTCTGTACATTTTTATTGTAAAAATGCTGTACAGAGGGGTTACAGTTACAGTGAGGTAATGAGTACATTTTCTATTTTAGAATGAATATTAAAAGACAGGTGGGTGATTTCCAGTTAGGAATACTTAACTGAATCTAGGGGCCTTTTGCTCTTCTCAAAATGCATCCATAGCAGGAGTCCTGAAAGTAGAAAGAGATCCTTCTGGGAGTAGAGAGGCATACAGAGAAAGAATCCACCATGAACTCCCATTATGTGGGAAGGCTTGATCAGGGAATGCAAGGAGAAACAGAAGTTCTACTAACACTGCACAAGGAAGTACACAGATGAAATATATATTTTTAGGTTTATGCCTTGTAATTTCAAGCTCTATGAGGAGGATATTACAGATATTCTATTACTGACATGTCTCCACATTTAGTGTTTTTCCATACATCATGTACCTTCATATTCTCAAACATCACAAGCTAGTTTCCTGAACTTACATAATAAAGATCACGTTCCATACTATCTCCTGGTCTACTTCAAGTTTATGTGATGTGTTCCTTCTGCCCCCTGCACTATTTTTTTCCCCAAAATACTTTCACATGACTACAGAGCTTGAGAAAACATCAGTTGCTTTCAGGTTTGCTAGAGTTCCCTAGTAAGAAGTTGTTCTTTAACATGGGATATTTTAGATTTAAATTTATTTTACATTGTATGTTAATTATAATGGCAAGGCAGGATCCTGTCCTACAACAAGGATGTGAGTAGAGTGTTACAGCCTTTCCTAGATCCTGGGATTAACAGAAGGAATAAACCCTCCATTCACATCTTCCTCTTTCCTAGGCTGAATGATATGTTAATATAACCATTCACCAAATTATCATTTATGATTAGGAAAATTATCATCTTGGTAATTTTGAAATCCTTGGATCATATCCTGAAGAGATTCTAGCCTACATCAAATTGAATCTATGAAAAAGGCCTTGTGTAATTGTCCTATATCTAAATAGGCATCATTATTTTCTATTCAGTAAGGATCATATTTTCCATTTTCAAAGAACAAACATTTCTGTTTTGAGATGTTTACAAACAAGAAGTGATACACAAAACAGTAAGATGCAAACCAGAAATAATAAGTATGATGAATAATGAGGTGAGATGAGAAATACTTCAATGATATTTAGACCTAGAAAACCACATGGAATAGGAAAATCTAAAAGATGTGAATATGTTCCATATTTTTTTCTCAAACTTCTGTGACATCTTTGGTATCCTAAGAATATGGATTTTATGGAATCCATCAGTGCAATCCTATTCCTACTGTTTTGGTTTCAGTTGAGCCACTGGAGAATAACATTGTCACACCAAAGGGCAGAGGGAAAGAAATTTTTGTTTTTTATCTACTACTTCCCTGTTACTAATCTGTGACTTGACAATAGCTGTACATATAGCATTACATATAAAGTTATGTCTGTACTTTAATTCTTAATAGCTCTTCTGCTAAGGGTAGAGATTCTGTTTGTCTTTTTCTTGCTCATCCCATTCACAATGCAATTGTCATGGTCCCTTGAGTCTGCCAAACTTTGTAAATAATCTGCTCTTGAAGAATTTCTCAATTATTCTGATTGAATCATCTATTTCTTTTACATATGAATCCATAGATATACAATACAGAGAACCAACAAAACCTATGATAGACTGTCAGTTCTGTAAAGCATATCTCCATATCTCCTTCATTTTAATGAGCATTAAGAAACAGCATTTGCTTTCTGTTAGAATACTTTTTCTATTTTAATCTTAATATTATTCATTTTAATATTTTTAATTTTTAGGTAGTGGTGAAAAGGAGTTTCCATTCAACAAAGCAGTTTATGAATACAGTGCATCGAGATCATTGTCATCTGGTTCAACATTTTAACCATACCTCTCAATCTACACCCTCCCTTACTTTCCTTAATTTTTTAAGGTAAGTATTGACTTTTTCTGCCACTTAATAGAGCAGTTTATTTATACAGTATATGTTGATCTCTGTCAGCCTTTCAACATTTTCAGCCCCCTTTAACCTACTCTTTCATATCTATCTATCTATCTATCTATCTATCTATCTATCTATCTATCTATCTATCTATCTATCTATCTATCTATCTATCTAATTTGCCTATTTATTTGGTGCCAGTTCTGGGGCTTGAGTTCTGGGCCTGGGCACTGTCAAAAGAATATTTTTTATTTTTATTTTTTACTCAAAGCTAGCTCTCTATCACTTGAGCCACAGCTCTACTTCTGCCTTTCTTTTTCTGGTGGTAATTAGAGATAAGAATGGATTATCCAGTGTAGGATGGCTTTGAACCATGATCTTCAGATGTCAGCCTCCTGAGTAGCTAGGACTCCAGGTGTCACTGGCACATAGCATGGTAGCAGATTTTAATGTAAATAAAAGAGAATAAGGATATTTAGATCAGAAAACAGAAAGTTATATTATTCCATTTAAAATTCACACAGTAGGAGCTACCAACCAAGTATTCAGAAGGAAACTCTGTCTGGATTTCTCATAACCCCCTCAATAAAGCACCTTATCTTAGAAACACAGAGACATGAACTCAGAGCAAATATCATAACTGGATACCTGGATACCTGGAATAAGTCCTTACCTTTCTTCCATTTTCCTGTTCAGAGTTGCAGATATGACCTGTTGTGGAGAAGAGCTTTTCTCAGGCTGGGCAATAGCAGAGTCCACTTCTTTGTTCTGAAATTCAAAAGATAACAAGGGCTGTGGAAAGCTTGTGATCAAAGTGAAGCATATCAAGACTGTAGAGAACCTGTGTGATTTTTTTGTACATGTCCTCGAAGCAAATCAGAGACCAGAATCACATGAGTCATGATGCTTCACTGAGATGTTTCTTGGCTCTACTCTATTCTCACACCCATAGCTGCCTCCCTTATCCATTTCATTCAGTCCACCTTCTTTAAGTAATTGCTAATGTGTCCTTTAATTGCCTACAAATATCAAGTAATTTTACCTTGCATTTTGGGTCCTTATGATTCAATACTAAAGTGAATCATTGGACCATTGCCAGCCAAAGTGCACCCTAGCCTGACTGCCCTTGTAATTTCAATGTTTTTTTTTTGTAGCAGGAAGGCATTCATTAGTATAGTTTTATTCCAAACGATAGAGAAATGTTCACAAATTGATTGGCTCCATGAATCCCATAATCCCATTCTCCATGGTTGCTATTTCCTATACTTATTCTCATTTAACTTTGGTTACTTTTCCTTCCTTCCTTTCTCCCTTCCATTTACATACAATGGTGGGTTCTAACCTGCATTTCATCTCTTATTCTACATTTCAGAACTTCTTACGTTTCTATCCCACATGCACCAGGATATTAAAGAGGTTAACCTGTATATCATGATAGCATAGGGTGGAGTGTAGATCAGGGATACAGCACTAACCTGGATTTTGAACATCTATAGTCTATCCACAGTAGAGTGAAAGCTATATGCATAATACAAATATGTAGTTCTGCAATGTGCAGTAGGAAATGTACCTTACTCATGTAACTGTAACCCCTCTGTACAGCATCTTTACAATAAAATGATTTTAAAAAACAAATATGTAGTTCTGCATATTGGGTAATTAACTATTCTCATCATGTATATCAGTCTTAATAAAATATTTTTAGAGTTGAATTTGTGTGTGTGTGTGTGTGTGTGTGTGTGTGTGTGTGTGTGTGTGTGTGTGTGTGTCGGTGCTGAGGTTTGAATTCAGAGCTGGAGCACTGTCCCTGGACTTTTGTTCTCAAGGCTAGTGGTCTACCACTTTAGAGAGAGCTTCACTTCTGGCTCTTTGGCAGTTAATTGGAGATAACAGTCTCATGGTCTTTCCTGCCTGGGCTGGATTTTTAACTGTGAACATAGTTTGTAGCCTCCTGAATAGCTAGGATTACAGGTATGTGCCACTGGTATCCAGTTTAGAGTTCTTTTTTTTATCAAGTAGTTTTACAAATGGGTTACAATTTCATGTCAGGTTATGAGTATAATGCTTCTTGGCCAATGTCAACTCTTCCTTTGTTCTTCCCTATTTTACTCCACTTGTCCCTACACTTACGTAGCATAGTTTATTTTGTACATAATGTACATAAAATATAATGACTATACTTGCTCAATCTTCCTCCCTCCATTTTTGCACCCCCATTTGTACATCCCCTAACATGCATTTCCACTTCCTGGTATTAGTTGTTTTTAAAAATTTTTTTTTATTGTTATTATAAAGGTAATATGCAGAAGGGTACAGTTACATAAGTCAAGTAATGAGTACCTTTCTTTTTGGACAATGTCACCCCTTCCCTCACTCTTGCTCCATTTTTCTCTCTCCTCCTCAACTATAAGTTGTATATAGCTCATTTTCACCAGTGTGTTTGGTGAGTGTCACTGTTGCATTTAGGCACACATTGTCCTTCCATTTCTGTACCCCATTTACTCTTCCAAAGACAGATGAACAAATAAACAAGACCAAAAGAAAAATAGCAACAAAGAAAAAATCTCCAACTTCTATTTCTTAGTGTTCATTTGATATTTTTTATGATAAGAGACACATAGGCATTGCACCTTTTGGTTCCTCCCCTAAGATTATCTATTCATTTCACATTGTGTGAATGCCTGGAGTCCTGTAAAATTTATCATGTCCTGGTATGTTTTAAATCTAGCTTCTGAATATGAGAGAAAACATATGCTGTTTGTCTCTCCAAGCTTGACTACCTTACTTAACATGATTTGCTCTATACCTATTCATTGCCCCGCAAATCACATAATATTATTCTTTTTTTTAGCTTTTACATCAACTTTATTTTCAGAGCCAACCTGTGGGAGTTAATAAACCTCCACATTGCCACTTGTTTTAGGAATCATATTCCCTCTTACATGCACCAAAAATCTCATATTCAGCTATGAGTTCTGGGTTGCAAAAGAGGATTTACTCTTTGTACCTGTTTGCAAGGCTTTGTTGCAAATTAAATTAACACACACACACACACACACGTGCTCAGAAATGGTCTAATATTGTGGGATGGGAAACTGTGAATAAAAGTCAAGGAGCAGAAACTTAACTGTTCTACAACTCCCCTTACTGCTCATGTCTCACACAATGGGGAAATTTTAGACCACAAGAAGGACCTCAATCCTTGATTCCCTTTATGACAAGGTACAGTCAAAGTGAAGTGAGCAGAATTGCTGTAATGAGCACTTAGGTTGTTCTGTTCCTTCTCTTCCTCTAGTCTCAGATACTCATGTCACTGGAGCCACCTGGGATCATGGGGATGAACACATATCTCTAGGAAGATAAGAATAGAGTTGTGTTGTTGGGTGCTCTGGAGTATTTAGTCCAATTCTAATAATTGTTCTCTTTGGTGTAACTATATGTGAAAAAAGTTGTCTTTTTATACGATCAAATATTCTAAACTTAAGTAACCTATAAATGCAAGAATACTTCTAATACCTTTGCCATATCCTTTTCTTGCTAATTTTCGTGTGCTACTATTCACAAGATGTGGCTATAGGTAAGAAGCATAAAATCAAAGTTCAAAACCTGTGATATGAGATACATTGAGAAACCGATGCAAACATATTGAGATAGAGAAGCACACAAAACATTCAGAGTGAGGAGGCTATATGAAGAAACAGATTTTTGTACCCGTTTGGCAACAAAACATCATGTGGCCTTTTCTCTACTTTTGTATCCATGGAGGAGATACTTATGCCTCATGAATGGGTACACTTACACACTATCTCCCAGTTACATTCAGTCAAAAGGAGGTATTCATAGATTTGGAGAGCAGGAGGAGAACAAGCAGAGACTTAACATTTCTTCCCTGTCTCCCCCTTGTAGTGTAAATGATCATTAGCCATGTTATTGTACCCATGGAGATAGCATCTATCTTGTAGCCTTCTTTTACAACCACAGCTTCAACCCCACTACAGCTTCAGCCCGGAATTTTGAAAATTCTTCTATCCCATCAGCGGTGCAAACCTAATGATGTTAAAACTTCCTGCTCTTACCCAATTATTCTCCTGGGTATTATTCGTTTATACCATTCCATGCATCTCTAAGAAAGGACCTACACTGATAAATTGTCCCTTGCTTGAACTCATTTTAATCATCTTGTTTAGATCATCTAGTTGTTGCTGGATGTCTCACATATATAAAAGGAGAAAAACTTTCTGAAACAAGACAAATACACAACAGGATTATTAACAAGCACAAGCACTTTTTGGGGAAAACACACACATTATATGTATATATATACATATTATGTGTATATACACACATAAATATATACGTTCAAATACACACATATATGGTGTATATATATATATATATATATATATATATATACCATCTCTTCCTAAATAAAGGAAAGCAGTAGATTTCCTCCCATTTCAGCATATTTGAATGGCTCTAATGAAGGGTAATACAGAAAAGCTCTGTTTTAGTTTCCATAAAGCCAAGAGTTAATCCTGCCAGTACTCAAATATGCCAGGGGGAGCCTCATACATCTTGTCTATTTCTTCTTGAGCTGGTTCCTAGAACACGCTACTTTAATGTGAAATGATGTGGATTTAAACTAAGAGGAAAAAGACAAAGGTTACTGTAAAGAGAGATTGTTGATCATATCTTTCCTCTGTTCTTCACACTGGAAGTGGTCAGTGTTCTGTGCTGAAGTAAAGACAGTTGGGGTTAAGAACCTCTGCAGGACACTTCTCTACCCTGGAGAAGTCCATACAAGAGTGAACCCTGATGCTCAAATGATGTTTATCAAGATGATTGACAGCCCCGTGATTTCCTGTCCTGGGACCCCCTGGTAAATGAGAGTGTGGAGTCCGTTAGTCTTATTCTGCTCCTATCTCTCAATATCTGCCCATCTTCACTCTAACCTTCATCTTTCCTGAAAATCATTGCTGCTTTGAAGCTTTTTCCTGCCAGCCAATCAGCAGTGCTAGCCAATGTGAAACTGTTATTAGGACCTTCCTGTGTAACTAAAACCAAAACACAAGTTTTGTTTATCTTTTAAGTTCTCCTTGGCTTTGTCTACCGTTTTCTTTTTCTTAGAAGTAACCCAAAGGCTGGGTGCTAATGGCTCATGCTTGTAATCCTAGCTACTCTGGAGGCTGAGATCTGAGGATCATGGTTCAAAGCCAGTCTAGGCATGAAAGCCTGTGAGATTCTTATCTCCAATTAACCACCAGAAAACCAGAAGTGGTGCTGTGGCTCAAGTGGGTAGAACACTTGCCTTGAGCTGAAGAGCTCAGGGACAGCACCCACGCCCAGAGTTCAAGCCACCAGAAAAAAAAAAAAAAGAACACAAGCATTTTTCCATGTTTTTCCTCTAATTGATACTGAAATATATGCAACAAATGGAAAGCCTTCCTAAATTTTGCTTTCCAAAATCAACAACTTTTTCTTTAAAATAACTTATTGAGTACTGTTAGGATTTTAGTCAGTATATTGAACAGTAAATTTAATTCTATGTTTTACTTTCAGCATAGAACAGCATTAAAAGATGATGTAAAGGATTTAGAATGCAGTAGGAAATTTGGAACTAAAAACAACTTAAATATAACTAAAGGACTAAGAATTCACATAAAAATGTAGATAAGACTATTAGGTGGAGTGACTCATTCCTGTAATCCTAGTAATTTGGGAGGCAAATTAGGAACAATGAAGTTAAGGCCAATGGAAAAATTGCTGATGTCATTTTTAAAAAGTTAGTGATATTTCATTTCAACCGAGAGTTGGGCAGAGAGGCTTAATCTGGTCATCATAGCTATTAAGTAAGCATAAGTTGGAGGATAATAATCCTGGATTCCAGGGAAACATTACAAGATTCTATCTTAAAAAATAGCAAAGGGAAAAGGGGTGGATTGTAGCTCAAGTAGTAGAGTGCTTGCTTTCCTTGAGAATGCAAGCTTGAGAGATGGAACTGGGGTTCATAATGTTAAGTGAAGTCACCCAGGTTCAGAAGGAGCAAGGTCACATGTTTTATCTGATGTGTAAATTCTAGAACTAAAGGAACAACGTAAACACATAAACAATTATATCTCTATTTCTATTTCTATCTCTTTCTATATATCTCACATGTCTGCAATTATGGGGGCTGTTTGAGGAGCTGGGAAAGGGAGAGGATGAACAATACTGGAATGCATTGGCCTGTGAATGAAGAGCATAAAATGAAGCTCACTGAAAGTTGTTGAATAATAATGAGTAGTGATTATGGGGAAAGTGAGAGTAAAGGATGGTGTCAATTTGATTAAAGTGTGAAAAACCAAGGTGAAAATCACTTTGAAAAGTTAAGATATATTAAAATAAATGAATGTCAGGAATGCATGGTCGATCCTGTCCAGAAGTTGATGGCAGTGCCACCTGGGCAGGGCTCTAAGGGAGACAGGCTGTCTGTGCCTTCCCTTACAGTTCGCCAGTATCCTTGTACAAATATTTTATATTTCTACTTTATTTTATTATCATAAACCAACTACAATCTCCCCACCCCAGGAAAAAAGATGGGTATGAGGAACTGTTTCAGGTCAGATCATCAAATTCTAACCAAAGGAACTTGCTCTAATCCCATGGTTGTCCTTAGGAGAGCTGCTGTGACAATCATCAGGCTGTTTTTTATTTAAAAACAAATTAATTTGACTTAGAAGCCGAGTCATAACCTGAACCTTGGAGTTCAGGGATGGATTGCTTTGGTTTG
Organism: Dipodomys ordii; assembly: GCF_000151885.1. NCBI lineage: Eukaryota > Metazoa > Chordata > Mammalia > Rodentia > Heteromyidae > Dipodomys > Dipodomys ordii. The sequence goes on from NW_012267262.1 coordinate 583,456, forward strand.
TATACTGTTTTCTCCCAAAGGCTCCTGTGATTACAGGTTTGAGCCACAAGGTGGCAATATGAGGAATGCCTTTGGTAACTTTCAAAGGTTGGCTCTGATGGAAAATCTTTAGGTCACAGGGAGCATGCTCTCAGACACATAAAAAAAATCAGAGATAACTATGGGGTATATCAGATGAGTCTAACAGACACTTATCAAACATTTCTTCCAGTAGCTGTCCCATATGCATTTTTATTTATTTATTTGTACCTCTTTTTTATTAAATATATTTTTATTGTAAAGATCATACGTATTTTTATCAGCACATGAAACAATCACTAGAACAGACTGTAGAACAGTCTGAAAAACAAGTCCTACCCTTTCTTAAAAACTCAAAATCATACCATGTATCTTTTCTGACTACAATGGTTTTAACCAGAAATCAATGGGAAAAACTATAAATCATAAAAATATATATCATCTAAACAACATGATACTTAAGAAACAACAAGTCAGGTGCTGGTGGTTCAGGCCTAGCAACTCCGATGCTAAGATCTGAGTATCCTGGTTCAAAGCCAGCTTGGGCAGGAAAGTGTGTGAGACTTTTTAAATCTCCAATTATCCACCAGAAAGATCAGGAGTGAAGCTGTGATTCAAAGTGATAGAATGCTAGCCCCAGATCCTGAATTCAAGCCACACCATTGACAAAACAACAACAGCAAGGGAAACCAAAAATCCAGAACACTAGGAAATCAAAAATTATATTAAAAATGTCTTGAAGCAAAAGAAAACGGGAACAAATATGTTAAAGAATGACATTTTAACATAGTCAATAATTTGGGAAAGAAATACTACAAACATGTCTATACCCCTAGTTTTGATAATTGTGACAAGATGATCAGTTCCCAAAACAAATTTACCAAAATGTTTTCAGCCTTCTCTGAAGGAGGGATTCCCAATGACACTTCTAGAGACACTGTAGTTAGTGTATGTCTAACTGTGTATGTCTAACTGTACTCAGAAGGGTGATTATTATCTTAATTGCTTTAGGATCAGGTAAATAATAGACTAAGATTATGAGGAACATCCAGAATGATTAGAGAGGTTGATTCTCAAAGCCAGATGTCTCTGATCAAACCAGAGGCTCTCAAATGCTATACAATGCTGTTCTTGTGAATTCTGAGCTGAGAAACATCAATGACTCCAGAAACTATTTGAGTGCTTCTTTAATCATCTTCAGCACTTAAACTAACTACTATTACAACCTTATTTTATAGATAAACTGAAGCACAAATAGATTGAGGAATATCCTCCAGGAACATGAGTGTGTGTCCTTGACCTCTATCAGATTTGTAGCCCATTGCCAAGGTTCCATGTCAATTGCACATGGACAAGGGAGAAAACCACAAGAAACATTCAAGACAAAGTCAAAAGGAAATATCAGGGTTGTTATTTTCTCAAATTGTAATAAGCCAATATTTGAAACAATAACTGAGAAATGAAGTAATGAGATAAGATAACAGGAGGTACATACAGGAGGTGGCTGGCATAAGCTACTGAAAAATGAGTTATTTTTGGAGTCACAAAAAAAAAACACACCAAAAACTGTTTGTCACTCCATAATTCAGAGGATTCAAATGGGCCAGGGACAAAGTGGACACAAGAAGTGTCCTACTTTAGAGTTTCAGAGTTAGCATTTGGCATTTGTCTCTGCTATCTTAGTCCTAAATCCCTATCTGACTTGAATGAGGACATGGGGAAAAACCATACATTTTTTTTGCATCTCTCAGGGAAAGTTGGTCTTTTTATTCATAGCATCAATACACTTTGTATTGATGTATGTCTATTTTTTGTCTATTTCATTGGACACAAAGATCTGCCTTATCTAGGAATGTCTGGTTTTGGTTTTGTTCACTATTGTACCCACATCTCTACCATGAATCCATCTGAGCCTTTGAGGACAAGAGATTTCCATTAGATCATATGATCAACAACAGGCCCGGTACTAGTCTTGGTTTCTTAGATCCCTGTCCACTGTTAGCTCATTTTCATAACTCTAAGCTTCCTTGTGTGTGAGGCCTTCCAGAGAAAAACCTTCCTGGGAGCACAGAATCTGAGACACCATCAGAGGCTAAGGAGACAGCTGGGTTCCCACTTTTCATTTTCCTCTTTCATTTCATGGTGAGTCCGAGAGCTTGAAATCACCAAAAAGATGCCATTTTAGCTTCATGTTAGAAAACAGCATATGACTAGATACTGGCCAAAGGGAGATGAGTAGAGATGATAAAATCACCTCCTGAGTCATGAGGTCAATAGAAGGGCACAGACTTCCCTTCCCTGCCCCATTTCCAAGGTGGGAATGTTGATGTGAGGAGGAGCTGTGTAGGGTCATGAGAATGAGGGCCTACTCTGCAGATGTGTCAAGCTCTGATATTTCTCTCTTCTACCAGGCAGTGCACCTCTTTATAGCATCAAGTTCCTCTAAATAGCTCCTCTTAATAGCTTCAGATATTATTAATCTCAAACTTATAGAGGCCTGGCCACTCCCATCTTTTAAAATCTTCCATTGTAAAGGCATTTGTGACGATGGTCAGAGATCATTCTACAAAGTGACACTATATAGGGAGGTACAAACAAACCTGGGGAAAATAAAAAATGAGAAGCTTGTTCAGTGACATTGAAATGCAAACTATGAGGAGCCTGCAAGAATCAATGAACTTTGCTCAGTTTCTGCCCGCATCTCATGCCTCCTTCCTGTATGCTACTGCATTTTGAGAAGAGACATCACTATGGCTCCTATTTGAATTCCTGGTTGAATTCTGGCTCTGAGATATATGTAGAGGAAGCCACATGTTAACAAAGGATAGCAAGACAGGAGAGCACTTTGGTGGGATTTTCTTTTTAATTTACTCTGACTCTATCTGTTAGGGTGTATGTGACAGTGAAAATGTTACTCTATCTAGATGGAAAGCCCTTTTCTTGTGGCTATTTCCTGAATCACAGCTACAACTACAGCCTATTCAGAGTTTTCCTAACATCTCTCTTTACCGTAAGCATTGGCAATGGTAACAACTCTCCTCTATGATATGCCTTTGGGGTCTTCTCTATGCTTCTCTATCCCTCTTTATACCTTTGTATAAAGAATCTGCATTGGACCCTGTTCAATTATTCTTTTAGAGTATGTTCTGTGTTTTCCACAGGGGAAATTATAGATACTAGGCCTATATGTGGGGGGGTGGAATTTCAGGAAATCTATAAAATAAAAAACTAAGAACATTAACAATTATTTTGGGAAGTAGACTTCACTAGTCTCTTGTCTCTTCTAAACCAGGGCTAGAGAACACTAGCTGCATAATCAGATGGTTCAGTTGTTGTAGCTCAGCGTTGTGAGTACCAGGTTAGATGTAAGGAAAATAAAAACAAAAACCACAAACAGCCACGTGATGACTTCTTAGAAGCACAGATGAGTCAGAAGTGGAGATCTGAGGAAGGTGTGAGAGAGGAGATCATTTCATTAGCATACAAGTTCTTTTCTCCCATAAGTTCCTAGGGTGCCCCCATCCTCCCATAGAAAATGACACCTGCTGGTTAGATTCTTATTAACTCCAGATAAGAAAGCAACATCTGCAGGGTTCTTGCCAGCAAAGGACCAGAAAATTACCTTAAGGTCAAGGGCTCTTAGGAAAGACCTCCTACTTCAAAGGAGTGCTGAGTCGACTTTCCTTTGGATGGGGAGAAAAGGGAAAGCCTTACTGAATACTTTTTCATCTTAGATCAAATTTATCTTCCTTGAACCAGAGATATGTACCTCATATGGTCAGAGAATTTGTAGGACTCTCAGCCCTAGGATTAGGAAGTTCTGCAACCAGCTTGATCTTACTAGAACACCCAGCTCCTTTAAAAGTCAAAGGGTCCTCTCATTCCACTCAGATCTACTGTCAGGGAACATGGGGTGTCGTCCTAGGTGACTTTAGAAATGAAAAAGTTGGAACAAACAAAGGTCTGGTTTATTTCTGTGTCACACAAGTTCATCCCACAAATATTAAAAACAAATGTTTATTAAGTACTGCATTTGTGTGAGGTTATGAGGTTCCAGGTTATGAGGATATGCGTGAATATGATTGGCTAAAACCCAGGATCTGCATTCATGGTAATGTATGCACATAGAAAACAAAACTCAATTAAATTGGGGAAATTCTAGTTCATTTTTATTGGATATCATTTTATTCAAATGTAGTGTCCTAGTTATAGTTTACATCCTGAATGACTTCCAAAGCCTCCTGTGCTGAAAAGCCCGTATCCACTCCCTATGAGGATAGAGAGGTGGTAAACCGTTTAAGAGGTTGGGCTTAGTAGGTGGATTTTTAGGTCTTTGGGAACTGTGCTTGAAGAGGATTGTGTGACTTGGTGTCTTTTTATTCCTTTCTTATTTTCTAGGTATATAGTGAACTTTTCCTCTCCAAATGCTCACGCTCTGATGTACTGACTCACCACAGGTCCAAAACAACGAGAAACTGATCATTAATTGGAGCAATCAAAACTGAGAGTCAAACTTTGTTCTTTTAATTATTTTAACATTATTAGAAATTATTTTTAATTAATTTTAATTCTTTTAAAATTTTTACCTAGTTTTTAATTTATAAATGATTTCACAAGAAGTTTATAACTTACCATGTGTTTATGTGCAATGTATCTTTTTAAAATTTTTTTTTGTTGTAAAGATACTATACAGAGGGTTACATGAGTACTTTTCCTATCAAGTGTTGTTACCCGCTCCTTAGTTTTTCCCCTAACATCCCTTCCGGCCTCACCTCCCCAACTTCCCCTCTCCCCTACCCACCACCAACATTGTAAATTTCGTTTCCAACATAGTATCTTCTACAACTTGTTGTTACAATGGGTCATTCTGTATCCTTATTTCAGCATTTTGTTATTTCCCTTCCCCTCTCCCAATTTGAAAAATGTATATACAAGATGCAGGGCACTGACATCAAATACAGTGAATACAGGGGTTATACTGTGGGGGAAGAACATTCAAAAGAAATAAAAAAAATCATATAGTATATTTAAAAGTACATTAAAAAGAACAACAAGAAAGATAAAAAATCTCTTGTATCCCTATCTTGGGGTTCATTTCACTTAGCATCATCTTATATGGTCATATGTGCATAGCTTTTTGACTTTTTCTGCTTATCCTAGACATATACTAGTTATTGCAAATAAGAGAAACCATGGGACCTATGTTTCTTTGGGCCTGGCTTACTTCACTTAATATAATTTTTTTCCCAAGTCTTCCCATTTCCTAACAAATGGGGTGGTGTCATTCTTTCTGACAGAGGCATAGAATTCCATTTTATATATGTATATATATATGTATATGTATACACATCATATTTTCTTGATCCATTTATTTACTGAGGGGCATCTGGGTTGGTTCCATATCTTAGCTATGGTGAATAATGCTGCAATAAACATAGTTGTGCTGGTAGCTTTAATATGGCCTTGTTTGTGATGTTTTGGGTAAATGTCCAAAAGTAGGATTGCTGGGTCATAGGGGAGCTCTATGTGTAATCTTTTGAGGAATCTCCATACTTTTTTCCAAAGTGGTTGAACAAGTTTACACTCCAACAATGCAGTAGGATTCCCTTTTGGCCACATCCTCTCCAGCATCTGTTGTTATTAGAATTCTTGATGATAGCCATTCTAACTGGGGTGAGGTGAAATCTCAATGTTGTTTTGATTTGCATATCTTTTATGGCTAGAGAAGTTGAGCATTTCTTCATGTGTCTATTGGCCATTCTTATTTCCTCTTCAGAGAAGTCTCTCTTTAAGTCTTTAGCTCACTTATTTATTGGGCAGTTGTTTCTTTGAGGATTTGTTGTTGGGGGATTTAAGTTTTTGAGCTCCATGTATATTTTAGCTACGAGACCCTTGTCCGTTGTATGGCTAGTGAAGATCTTCTCCCAATCCGTGGGCTTTGTATTGAACTTGCTTGCTATGTCCTTTGCCATGCAGAAGCTCTGCAACTTCATGCAATCCCATTTGTCCAACCTTTCTTTGATTTGTTGTGTTTCTGGATCTTTATTAAGAAAATTTCAGCCTGTGCCAAGGAGCCATAGAGTTTCTCCTATTCCTTCCTGTAATGTTTTCAGAGACATACCACATTTTCTTGATCCATTGTAAGTCACCTGGGTGGTTTCCATAACTTGTCTGTTGTGCATAGTGTTATAAACAGTAGCATAGCAATAAACAGGAGTGTTTAGGACTCTTTATTGTATCTTAAACTCTTCCAGATAAATGCTTAAAAGTTAAAACCTATTTCTATATTAATCAGTTATTCTGCCCCAGTGATTAGAAACTGACTGACCGGGTTGTTTCCTGGGGTATTTCCACTTTTGCTCTCTCTTTGCAGCCAGGTTGCCTTAAGGAAGCACCAGTCCTAATTAGCTCTGCCCTATCTCCAGCAGGTACATCTCTATCTGGCTAAGGATGACATCTGAGGGTGTAAAAGGGAAGGTTTACAAACTGGCCAAGAAAGCCCTGACTCCCTCACAAATCTGTGTGATCCAGAAGGACTCATATAGCATTTCACAAGTAGGTTTTGTGACAGGCAATAGAACCTTGAGAATACTCAATTCCAAAGGCCTTGCTCCTGATCTTCCTGGAGCTCTCTATCATTTAATTAAAAAAGCAATTGCTGAACTGAAAGCATCTTGAAAGAAACAGAAGGGATAAAGATGTTAAATTCTGTCTGATTCGGGTAGAGAGCCAAATTCATTGAATGGATCAATATAATAAGACTAAGCATGCCCTCCCCCCAAACTGGAAATATGAATCCTCCAGAGTCTCTGTCCTACTGGTATAAATCTGACTATACTTAAGCAACAAAAATCATTGTTTTAATTTTTTAATGGTACCAATTAGAAATTGGTACCAAAAAGAGGAGTATGTGTCTACCTGATGATATTGAGGAGGCTTTGGAGTTTGTTTATAGGAGGAATCACATAGAGAAAACTTAGAATGTTGTACCCACATTTCAGGGGTAATTCTGGTGAAGATGCAGATGATATGAATGCTGGTAGGAATGTGGGCTATGAAGGCCATGCTGATGAGATTCCAGATATACTTAGAACCCCTTTGGGAATTGGACTAGAGGCCAACTTTTTACAATGGAGCAAACAATTTGGGTATATTTTGTCCTAGGGCCTTGAAATCCCAGACCCTAGGCCTGGGATTCCACATATCTTGTTCATATCACCTGATGGAACAGATAAAGAGCTGATCTTGGTGAAGGGTGAGCATAAAGATTTGTCACACAGCAAGGACAGCTGCAGGAAGTGGCAGAATAAGGACTTCAACCATCTTCAGCCAACATTGGAGTATAGAAATGAGCTTTACATTAAATAGATAAAGCTTTTGGCAGTAGTTTAAAGGAATGCATAATAATTAAACAGTCCTGGTTGGTCATTATTTTAGATCTACTTTGGGATGGGTTCTAGAGAAGTCATGACTTCAGTCATTACTTGAGAGGAACAAGCTAGTGGAGATAAAGAAATATTGTTGCCTGGCAACAGTATCTTAACAAAGCCCTGTTGTTTATTTCCTTGGGGGCAGGTTCTGCTAATCCTCCTTGTGAAGTTGTCTCTGTCTTTTCTGGTTCCAAAGCAATGGCTTAGAACAAAGATACAAAACAATGGAGGCAAAGATGACAAGATGTTCTGCTTTTAGCTAATTCATAGGCTCAAGTAAAGTCAGTGCTTTTCAGCAAAAGCAACTTCTAAGTGCCTGCTATACCTGATATTTTATGAGAGGTTACACCTAACGATGATGAACTAGCTTAGCTGATGGAGGAAATTTCAAGGCAGCCAGTGCAGCCCAGGTATAACAGAATCATGGGTTTAATGTACAATGAGATCCAAAAACAAGAGGGGGCAGAGCTGAAAGACATTTTGCAGTTTTGACAGAAAAAGGAACATATAAATTTCAGCCAAGGAAGATGGTGTTATTAGCATTGGCAAAAAGAAGCTAAATGTTCTGCACTGGGACATTAAGAGTTGATATCCTCGGGGAATCTCAGAAATCAACAAAGCCACCCTACTCATCATAGACCCAAAGGTGTTTCAAACTCCTTTCAGGAAAGAATCTATTCAGGAAAGTACTTGGGGGCACACTGATCACTCAAGATCACCTAAGGAATAGTTTCTCCAGGATGATTTCCCTCTGTTTGGCCAAAAGGGCACTCATAGACTACTGTAACCATGGTACAAGTGAGCCCATGTAGAGAGCTCTTGCTGACAGCAGACCTTGGTCTTTTTGCAGACACACATTATGCTGAGGTCATCATGGCTTCTAGTGAGATTTCAAAGGAAAGACTCAGAGGCAAAGTGTGTATTTGGTCAGAGTTTCTATAAGCAATCCCCGGTGTGTTAATCCATGTAAATATGGGAATACCCCAAAGCTAAATGGAAACCCCATGAAGATAGAGATGCTGACAAAGTCAGAGTAAAGCCTGGGGAAGCTTTCCTACCAGTAGTCTGCAAAGCCAGGTCAAGAGAGTGGGGCTAACACAAGCAAGGTTGAGGGTGTGGAGCTGCCTAAGCCTTGGATGGGCACATTCCACCACCCTGTACCTTGGATAATGGGAACAGAGCTGTAGCATTTAATATTTGCACATCTGGGTTTCTCTACAGCTTTTGGACAATCTCTCCTCTCTCCTCTCCAAATTCCTCTCTTTTAGAATGGGAATGTATTCCTGGTCCCTGTGCTTGTCCCACCACAGTATCTTAGAAGGATGAAACTTTCTTTTTTGTATTTTCACAAGTACTCACAGCATAATTGCCTTGAATCTCACAGATGAATTTGACCTTTGACTTTTGAGTAATAATCAAGCAGGATTTTGAGGACTCTTGGAAACAGAATAAAGGGATTCTGCATTGTGAGGTGGTCATGAACCTTTGGTGTCAGGGACAGAATTGTGCAATCTTGATGCTGAATGTCTTCCATAGGCCCATATACTAAAGTCTTTATCCCTAAAGCTCTGCTATCAAGAGGAGGTAGAACCTTTAAGAGGTGAGGCATAGAAAGAGGCTCATTTGTTGGGGGGGGCTGCCATTGAAGAGGATTATGGATTCTGTCATCTCAGGTGAGGTTTTTTTGTTTTTCTTCTGAGTATACCCTTGTTATAAAGCCTTGCCATAAGTCCTAAGCAACTAGGCCACCAATCATGGACTAGAAATTTCTAAAATTTCAGCCAATGTAAATCTCATTTTTATAAGTTGGTGATCTCTACTATTTATGTTATAATGATGAAAATCTGGCTAATACAATCAGCAACCTTCAGCTATGAAAGAAATGCTATCATTGTCCTTTCTTTTCCTGAAGCTTACTATGCTACTCATATCTCTTTCAGTCTATTGGCTTCTTTACAAAACTTATAGATGCCTCAATGCTGTAAAATAGACTTTTGAGACCATGCTACAAATGAGAAAACTGAGCATCAGAATGAACTAGACTACACACTCAAGTACACAGCAGTGCACATAACTTTAGGATCATCCCTACTACTGTCCGCCGTATTTCCTTCCCTGTGACCCCTTCACTGCTGGATGTTTTTGTTTGTGTGATCCCTCTGTTTTCAGAAAAAGAAATGTGTTTTCAATGTTGTCTGAAGCTATAGATATATGAGGTGTTAGGAACAGGTCTATAGTTAACCAATTCTGAGTGACAGTAGCAACCAGACTACTGCTTTGACTGACTCTGGTGGACACAGAGTCTCTTATTGTTGCTGTAAAGTGATGTCCATGTGCCTCTACTGTCCTCCATCTGTTGCCCTTATTGCTGGGCATTTGCCTTTCTCTGATTACCTTCTGCATTTTGCTCATTAACATCTTACTTTGTCTCAACATAACTATACTACAATTATTTTTCTTTCTTCCTTCATTTCTGTGTGTCATTCTTCTCTCTCTCTTTACCCACTTCTAGACCATCACAACATCTTAAACAATTGGAAAAGATTGTTTGGGGCAGTCTCATTAAGGAAGGTTCTCAAAGAGGTCTGAAATCAGGGGGACAGCTGGAGGAGGACTTGACAAGGAGCCAGACCTGAAGTCATCATGTCAAGCACTTACCTGAAATTGCTCTCAGATACAGGTTGTATATCCAGTCACCTTCAACTTAAAAAGCATTATGGAAGACCTATTATATGCCAGGTTTTGGGAGAGAAACAGCATGTAGACATAAAGGCAGCAAGCATCTACTTCTGTGCTGATGGGGTGTGGAATAATAGGAGGGAGATAAAAAAGAAGTGGAAAATTTTTTAAAAGGTTGGTTGATCCTTGGGGCCATGCTTTCTCTGAAAGAACAAATACTTGGACTTGAGCCATGAATGTTTATCACATCTAGAGGTTTATGGAAAAAGGGATGTCAAAAAGTCTCATGTCCATAAATATCTATGTACACATTGTGAAGCTCATCACAATAAAGTTCTGAAACATTCTACATTTCTGTGTGTGTTCTACAGCATGTCTTAAATAGACATATTGGCTTGTCTGACCTCTCTAACTTTAGTAGAACTCTCTAATGAATATTCCATTAAGCTACACCTCTAGCTCTATGAATATTCCTTTGAGACAAACATACAACTTAGGGTCCCTGGTTGCCAAGGAAACAAGCAGAAATATCAGGGCCCATGAAATGATCAGCTTTATCCATAAAATGATAACCTTTTCTGAGCTCTGGGCTCCAAAGCCTTCCTGGAAACTCCTGTTTCCTTGCAGTGTATCTTACTTTCATTTTAATATATTTTCTCTATCATTGTCATCATGCCTCCTGTCTCGCTTGAATTCATCCCGTGTAAGATGAAAGAACTGAGGTTTAGCTTCATGGGTAGCATATTATAATTTTTAGCTTTCTGGTAATCTAGTTTAGTGTGGTGACTTGGATTATATAAACTGGAAAGGTTTCCTTCTCCTCTGGTTTGAACCAATAGGAATTAAATTATACGCTATCTCCATGCTTCAGGCACTGTGCTTTAACCTAATTTTCTCCTTCCTCGATTCTTACCTCTTCATGTCTCCTGCTTCTGACTCGAATGCACTGAAAGGGGAATGTGACATCTCTCCTTCCATAGGAGGTAGAATCTCCTCTACTTTCCTTTCCCCCTGCTTAGCAGACAGAACTGGATCCTGCTCACCCAATCTGAATGCTGTACCTATGGATACCACAGAGCCATACCATAGGTCTGCAGTGCTCCTGTGCCTGTCCACCTCCTTGGGTGGATGGGACTTGGCTGCATTGGGCTTGAACTAATGCCCTTCCTTTCTCCTGCAAGGACCTGGTTGCAACACCACCTGTCCCAGCATCCTAGCTTCAGGCTGGGCCAGTGGAAGGTTGCTCAGACTACTGCTGGACCACTAGATCAGTCTACACAGCCTGGATGTCCTTTCCATCCCACCACACCCACAGCTCTTCACCCTATTTGGAATCCCAGGAAATCCCAAAGTTCTGCTTGCTCAACCTTTTGGGTTTCTCCTCTCTTATCCTGACATCATGGAGCCACCTGGGTAAAATTCTTCCTGGCCAGATGATCAGCTCTGTGCCTGAGGACATTACTCCACTGATAGGAGCTCCAACTTTCTCAGTCTCACTTGTTGCAAACAGCAGGTTATCTGCAACAGAGAGAATGTTCGAGGCATTTGGTGCTGGTCCTAAAATCTTGCCTGTTGTTGGCTAATAGGCAGAGTGACTAGGGGACCTAACATAGTAACACCCAGCTAGGAAACTGAGGCTAGATTAAAAATTCCCTACCTAGAGATGGGAGGGAGAAACTGGGGGAAAGTGATGGAAGAGGTGACATTGTCCAGAGAGAATTGTTCTCATTACCTGATGCATGGAACACCTTAATAATAACAATAAAATTATACTGAAAAATCCCTGCACACTGCTCTTTCTCTCGAAGGCACAGTCTGTGTACTCTTCAGGGCATCCAGGCCCAGCTCTGTGTGCTAAGGGATGGAGAAAGTTGGAATAGAATCAAGGCTATTCCTATCTATTTGCATGAGAAAGATGGAGATAAATCCACTCAATTTGGAAAGCCTTGAAAAAGGCAATGACTATTTTCTCTCTCAATACTTGCTTTCTCCAGAAATTGAGTTTCAGGTCAGGGCTGACACATGCCAAGAGCCAGAGCTAAGACTCCTGGTACAAGTGTCAGGTCTTTGTCCCTGAAAACAGGTACTCAAAAGCTTAGGAACTCTTAGGAGAACCTGAGACATGGTTATGGACTACATGTTCCCAGAAGGCTGCTGTATTTGTTACCCCAGAAGTCTGTCCCTCATAAGATATTGAGGAGAGACCTTATTTCAAAAGAGAATCTTCTCCAAATCATGGATTGAAACTTCTTACTATTGCCAAGATATGGAATCAGCCTACATGGTCCTCAGTGGACCAATGGATCCAGAAAATGTGGTATATATACACAGTGAAAGTCTGCTCATCCATCAGAAAGAATGACCTCATATCATTTGAAAGGAAATGGAAAGACTTGGAAAAATTATATTAAGTGAAGTAAGCCAGAAAAACATAGGTTGCATGGTTTTTCTCATTTGTGGTAGGTAGTTAGAATGTGCCTATAAATCCACAAGTAAACACACCGAATTGTTACACACACACACACACACATACACACACACACACACACACTGGGACAGGTTAAATTATACAGATCTCTAGGCATTCATACACACTAAGACCACAGGCTGCTACTATTAGGAGAAGAGCACAAAGTCACAATACCTATGTGTATCTGATCATATAAAATAATATTGATCAAAATGAGCTCCAGGAAATAGATTTGCTGCTGTTCTTTTCTTTTCCTTCTGTCTTATTTTTGTTTATCTGTCTTTGGGAGGTAAAGAGGGGCACAAGCATGGTGAATAAATGCAGCAGTGGTACTCCCTAGACGATATGAGCTTACAACTTGTGGGTGGGGATGGAAGGAAAAAGCTGGGAGAAAGCAAGAGAAGGGGTAACATTGTTCAAAAAATATTGTTAAAAAAATCTGACTTATGTCATTGTAACCCCGCTATACAACACCTTTACAATGGCAATAAAAATGAATAAAAGAAATCATCCTAACTAAGGAAATGAACAATTTGTATACTAGAAACTATAAAATATTACCTAAAGGAAAAAAAGACATCCCATGTCAATAGGTTAGGGAGACTTACTGTCAAGATGCATCTACAACTCAAATCTTTTAGAGATTCAGTGTAATCTCTACCAAAATTCCAGTCATTTTTTAAGTTTAGAAAGTGCATCCATTCCATTCATGTGGAAACCCAAGTGGCCCGGACTATAAAAAACAAGTTTGAAAGATAGCTACTCTGTAAAACTCACACTCATTTCCTGATTTCAAAATACATTACAGGAAGTGGTGCTATGGCTCAAAATGGTAGAGCACTAGCCTTGAGCAAAATAACTCAGGAACAGCACCCAGGCCCTGAATTCAAACCCCACAACCAAAAAAATAGCCCACTGAACCCCCCAAACAAATATGCATATATATATTACAAAGTTATATAGTAATCAAAACAATGGCATACTGGCAATAGAAAAGAACTGAATTAAATTGAATATATATATATATACATATATATATATACATACATATATATGCGCACACACACACACTCACACAAAACAAGGATCCCAAGGCCCCTCAGTGCAAAAGGACAGTCTCTTCAACAAATGATAGTGAGGAAATCAGATAATTATAAAACAATACAAACCAATAAAGTTTGCCATAAATCTTATATTTCATAAAAATAACTTAAAATACCTACCCAAAACATCTAACATTTTGAAATTCCTAGTAAAAGAAATCCTTTATAACATTATACTTGGCAATGATTTCTGTATGGAAAGTACAGGGCACAATCAAATACTAAGAAATGGAGATTGCATGATACTTTTTAAAAATTTATACATCAGCCAGGTGCTGGTGGCTCACGCCTGTAATCCTAGCTGCTCAGGAAGTTGAGATTGCAGTAGAAAGCCAGCCCTGGCAGGAAAGTATGTGAGACTCTTATCTCCAATTAACTACCAGAAAACCGGAAGTGGCACTGTGGCTCAAGTGGTAGAGTACTCACTTTGAGCTGAAGAGCCCAGTGCCCAGGCCCAGAGTTCAAGTCCCATAACCGATGAAAAATATTGTACATCAAAGAAATATATATATATATATATATATAATAAAGCAAAATATCAGGCTGTGAAATGGGAAAATAAATTTCAAGTCATATATCTGGTAAGAGAGTTATATCTAGAATATGTAGAGATCCTAAAACTCTATAATAAGAAAGATTTAATCCCTCCCCCAAAAACCCAATGAACCCTATTAAAATGGGGGAAAATGCTTATGAAAAAAATGGTTAACATCACTAATAAACAAAGAAATGCAAATCAAATCATAGTAGGCTATATAGCCTCACAGCCATTGGAATGGTTGTCACTTGAACAATAAACAGTATTACCACCTAAACAACAAGGAAAAAATATAAAATATGTCTTAAGGAGGACTGTTAGTGGGATTTATAGGAAGATCAACCATCATGGAATATAGTAAGATGATTCCTCAAAAGATTTTTTTTTTGTCTGTCATGGGTCCTGAACTCTGGGCTTGGGCATTGGCCCTCAGCTCTTCAGCTCAAGGCGAGCACTCTACCACTTGAGCCATAGTACCACTTCCAGTCTTTCTGCTTATATGGTGCCAAGGAATCAAACCCAGTGTCTCATGCATGTAAGGCAAACACTCTTCCACTGAGCCACCTTCCAGCCTTCCTCAAAACATTTTAAATGTCATTTTTACATGATTCAGCAATCTCATTTCCATACACATATCCAAAATATTCTAAAATAGGGTCTTAAGAGGTACTAATATCCTTATGTTTTTCATAGCATCATTGTTTACAACAGCCAAGAAATGGAAGTAAACTTAGGTCCATTGACAGATGAGTAATCTGTCCATCAATGGCTCTAGACTAAAGATAGCTCTGGGATGAGGTGAGCAGGTCTCTATCCACTTAGCAGTATAGTGTGCTTTGGAGTCTGCTGGTCACAGGGGTGTGTGCCAGTCACATAGACAAGCTTCCAGCATCCTCTCTTCTGCCAAGGACATAGCTAGGGTCTGGCTCGGTACCAATCAGAGAGAGGAAATTTAGCTGGAGCCTCTTTCAGATTCTAGTGCTCAGGTTGGTGCACATGTGGATTGAGGGTAGGGGCCAGTCAAGGATCAGTTGTCTATCTCAGGGCTGATTCACTTTAGAAGCTTTTCTTTTGGTATATTAATTTTAGTAGTCTATACAAAGAGAATTACCCGGGTTCTAGTGGCTCACACCTGTAATCCTAGTTACTAAGGAGGTTGAGATCTGAGGATCATGGTTCAAATCTAGCCCAGGAAGGAAAGTCCATGAGACTCTTATCTCCAATAAACCACCAGAAAACCAAAAGTGGTGCTGTGGCTCAAGTGGTACAGTGTTAGCCTCGAGCTAAAGAGCTGAGGGACAGTGTCCAGACCCATAGTTCAAGTCCCACGACTGGCAAAAAAAAGAGAGAATTAAAAGCAATGAGCCAGGCAGTTTCCTACTTGCTCCACAAGTCCCCAAATTTCTGTCTCCAGAGTGAGAGGTCTCCCAAAAATCTGTCAGAGAGTGTGGGAAGAAAACAGAGCACTGAGTTCTACTTTGGTAGGAGCAGAATAAGTGCAGACTCTAATTTTTAGAAATATAGGTGTCACACACACACACACACTGTCTTCAGGAGGTAGTTGTGGAAATGGGAGGGAAGGGATGGTAGGGGAAAAACAAAGGAGGAAGTAACAATGCTCAATAGGAAATGTACTCATTACCTTGCTCATGTAACTGTAACCCCTCTGTACAGCATTTTTACAATAAAAAACGTACAAAAAAAAGAAATATAGGTGTCATAGGTACAGAGGAGCAGTTTGTTTATTGTAGGATTGGTGGGATTAGACTTAGACTCTTTTTTCATTTTTATGTCTATATTTTTCCTCGTTGAAATATACTGAGTATAAGATGTATCATGTTAGCCATTTTTTAAATGTACAATTCAGTGGCGTTACAATTCACAGTCTGTTGGCTATTGTGCACAACACGGCTGAGAATATGAATATGTACATATCTGAGTCCCTGAGTTCAACTATTTTAGATGTAAACTCTGGAAATAAAGCTGAAGGGCCATATGGTAATTCCATCTCTACTTTTTTCATTATTTTTAAGTAATAGTTACCTTTAACAAAGCAGTTTATGAATACAATGCATCTTGATCGATGTTACCCCTTTTGACATTTTGACTTAGACTCTTAAGTGCATTGGGCAATAATGCTATCACTGAGCTACATTTCCACATTCTGCTGTTGTTTTAAAAGCTGCTCCCACTGGGACTGTTCATTGAAATGAGACAATGTCATAGCTACAAAAAAGATGCCAAATATTGAAGCTTACATTGTCTTCCAAAATCTAATAAGTCTGTCAACCATTAATAAATGAGTTTCCACATATTTTCATCTTAAAATAGACACTGAGGTCATAGTATCTAACTGGGACTGATCACATGTACTTCCAGACTTTTTGAGCAGTGGACAAAGTTGCTTTTCATTACCAGAACCCAAGATCAACCTTTTAATTGATCAGCAACTATCATCTCCACTGTACTGTTCATATATACTAGAAGAGGTCACTAATTTCCAAAAACATAATCAAATGACCTGTACGGAGTCATTCCTACAGAATTCAGCTGTCTACACATAGCAATGCCTCAACCACAGAACAGAATATAAATCCTATGGAAACATAGCATGAGGGAAAAATAACATAAAACTATTATGTATAATACAATTATAAAACTTAGGGTTTTGTGGTTTGGAGAAGGATTTTTTTTTGGTATGGACTGGAAACTAAAAGCAAAAAGTGCCAAGTATGAAATATCGAGAGAAGGCAACATGAGAACTTTATTCTAGAAAGTGATGCCTGCTTCAGAAGAATGTTGTCTCAAAGAAATGCTACATGACCTTAGTTAAAATTCATCCATTTGAAGACACCGAGGCATCAATGAGGCATTTCTGAGGCAGGAGGCTTAGAGAAGAAGAGCAGAAAAGAGTCCATTAAGCCATGGTCAGGTTAACTTGCAAATCCACATCTCAAGACTAGGGCAGAAGCTGTTAATCATTGCTCTGCTCTGCTTCCTTGTTTCCTGACATCCCCAGGGGGCCCCGAGAAGTATTGCCTCCACATTCATCCTCTTCAGTAGTGTCCTGAAGAGCCCTCTGGAGGAACCACTTCAGAGTCTTTCGCTGCCGATGTCTGAAGGAGCCAACAAAGAAGTAAACGATGGGGTTGGCACAGCTGTTTACACAGGAGAGGAAAAACAAAAACAGAAAAAAGCAGGGGTGATCTCGGACATTAATATAAAACCAGGTCGTTAGAAAGTAGCGGATTCCATAGGGCAGGCCACAGAAGATGAAAACCAGCACTGTGAGCAGGAGGGTGACGTACAATCTGGTCATGGGCATCCGTCGAGAGCCACAGAACATCTTAACTATCAGAGCCAGGCTGGACCCTGAGAGAATCACAAATAAGAGCATCAGATACCCAGCACTGAAATAGTGCATTCTTAGACACCAATTAACATGATGAGGACTGGTCGTGATGATACAGTGATGACTTCTTAAAATGGTCAGCAGCAGGGACAGTCCCCAGATAAGCATACACACAAACGTCGATGTGTGTCTTGGGCGGCGGCAGCGGTACCAGATAGGACACACTACAGACAGGCAGCGCTCCAGGCTAATCGCACTGAGAATGCTCAGGCTTGCAGTATAAGAGCAGAAGAATCCAGAGAAGAAGAAATTAAAGAGATAGCTGTGGATATAAGGTAAAAGGCTTGTGATTTCTTGTATGGAATTAAAAATGTTGAAGCAGAGGAAGAGGAAGTCGGCGGCGGCCAGATTTAAGATGTAGACCGAGATGGGATTTCTGCGCATCTGGAAGCCCAGGAGCCAGATCACAGCTGCATTTCCTGCCATTCCAACCACAGCTGTGATGAAGGTCAGTGAGTAAAGAATCAGCTCCTGTAAGTCACAGGTTCCATGACGGAGATGAACATCTTCACTCATTCCTGGGACTTGTGTCTTCAAAGCTGGTGTGATTGGATCCTTGCTCGGAAACCCTCCACTGGTAATCCTGGGAACAGAAACAAGACTTGGAGTATTTCCTGGAGTATTTCTGATTCTCAGCATCACCTTGCTTTGTGAGAAAATAGTGGATCTCTGAGATTAAGTAAAATGCAAAGAGCTGGCAATTCTGGGATATGGAATTGAATCCAACACTATGTATGCACAGCATGAGCTCCCTGTCCTACATGACAGCTCCTCTAATGACACAGAACTTTGCTATGATCCAGTCACCCCATTCAGTGGACTCGCAAAATACACCCAGCACTACTCTGTTCTTTACCAGAAATTTCTCTCAGGTGAAGCAATTCAGAAAGCTAAAAAAAAAAATTCACCAGGATATTCTCATGACTAAGAAAGTCCTACTTACCCCTGTACCCTAGTGGAAATGTGAGCTCTTTCTAGGAAAAATGGTGGAAAAAAAACAACCTAAAAATGGTGGCATAAAACAGCCCAAAAATGGCTCAGAGTTTCAGGCACTGAAGACAGGAGAATTTTTTATATTTCCATATTTAGCTATAGGTAAAGTACCTACTTCAGAATTTATTCGGTGAATGAATGCATTTATACAGAGCCTTCCCATCTTAGCTGATTTGGGTTAAATAGAAAATCAAAATACAATAGAACAAAAGATAACAGAGCAGACACAGCTAATGTGGTAAAGAAATTCGTTCATCCTAAATCTTTTTTGCATACAGTTCTATTTATGTGTTACAAATATGATATATATATATATATATATATATATATTGCTTAGCTAATAAGCTAAAAGAATTTTGGTGCCTCATCTGGGGAAGGGAGAAGGTGAGCTCTGAGTCTCATTGAGGGGAGGTATTTGAGGTGTAGGAATATCTACTGGAGAAGCATCAAGTACTAGGCTCTGAAGTGAATCATATAAACCCAACCCAAATCCTCTTCCAGATCTTTGATAGAGCTCTGGGCTGAAGGCTCTTATATGAGAGGAGTTTGTCAATGGAAGTAAGTAAAAAAAAAGTACAGCTTGTGAAATATAATAACAGATGATTAAGCAGATTTCAACTGGAGATAAATGCCCTGTTTACACCAGGGTGAAAAATACTAGTAGCTTGAGGGTCTACCAGGAATTGTCTCTTTTAAGCTGCTCAAGATCTTATGGATATAATTTATTGTTTTTGTTCCATTTAACAAAAGATTGAATGAGAACACAAACTATATGAATGATTGATCCTGGGTCTCAGGATAGATTGGAAGCAAGTAGAGGTGTCTCAAGCCTGCTGTGCTACTAACAATTTGAACATACTACCCATTATGTGTGAATTAGAGATGATGAAGAAAAATTATGTAAATTCCCAAGTTATAACCAATATTGGAGTCAAAATTGTGGAGGAAATAAAATCTAGCATTAAAAAAAAACTTCAGAAACAAGAATGAAGAGAATCTATCAAATAGGAACCGAAAGAGAAGTGGGTAAAATATCAGAAATGGATAACAGAATCCAGGAAACAGTTCCTGCTCTAAGCAGGTAGAGCAGAGGCCTTCAAGAGGAAAGAGGGCACATCCTTCTGGGGATACGGAGAGGAGGCATGGGATGAATGAATCCATCATGAGCTCTCATGGACAGATAAGCTTCCAGAGCTTTGGGTAGCTTGAACAGGAAATGAGAGGAAAAACCTATATATATGGATCATACTATGAAATTTGCTCTTAGGTTGATGCATTGGTCTTCCTCATCAAATGTGAAGCTTTATACAGACTAAACCATGCACATATTATTTACTACTCTTACCCAACATTTAGCATGTGTTCCTTAGTCTATATATTTTGTTTCTCTCTCAACACAGGAAAAAAGAATTCCGTCTCTTAAGCATAGGAGACAATTTTCCTGAGTTCACATCATCAAGCAGGACAAATGACAGCTCTTGAGCGTTTGTGTAAGGTTTTTCTCTGTCTCTATCCCATTATTCCTTACACCTGAGGAACTCCCAAAAACTCTTCATAGGACCACACAGAATCTGAGAAACTTTCAGGAATGATATAGACTGCTATAGTCCCCTACTAGCCATCTTTTCCTCTGAAAGAGAGGGATTCTATGAGTCTTAAATAAGAAAGCAGGTATTTTATTTCATTCTATTTTGATTCTAATGGTGCCTTCGCATATTCATAATGACTACTGGGAGGCGAGTAGAGGAATATAGCCAATTTCTGAGACTTCAGATTAACAGGAATATAACCTCTATTTCTGTCTTCTTTCCCAGAGTAGCATGTGGTATGTCAATATGATTGAGAATCATGTGCATCAAATGTTGTTGACAAACATCATTTGTGACTGGGGAATGAGGATTTTAAAGTCTTGTGTTAGATGCTGTGGTGCTTCCAGATTATGTCTTACAAATGTATTGCTAAAGTATTTATATAATGGTCCTGTACCTAAGTACCACCCTTACTTTCTAACCAGTAAGGACATTTTAAGGTTACATTCTAGTTTTGAAGCATTTTTTAAATCAGCATGCTGAATGCTCTAGAGAAATGATCAAAGAGAAATAAGATACAAGCTATAAATAATAATTGTTTTAGAAATAGGAAATTCTTCAATGATATTTACATAAAAACCCTAATGAAGGAAGAAGACACAGAAGATATGAAAGATAGTCTCGTGTGCCATGAAAGATTTCTTTCCAATGTTGTCTGTAGTCTTTGGCATCCCAAGAGAGAGTTTTCTATGGACCTTCCATCTTGGATCCTTTGTCATATGTGTCTATTTGTGTTGAGCAATTGAGTTCAACACTGTGGACACACTGATGGGCAAAAGGAACAGGATTTGAGGTTTTCATTTTCCACTTTACACTTACAAAGTTGTGATTTGCCAATGGCAATGTATCTCCATATGCTTGTTCATCCTCTTTTACCACTGCAAATATTGCTAGGGTAATACCCCAAGCTTCAACACTTCCTTCCATTGCTCCTTAAATCCTAGGGGTAGAGATCTTGCTTCTCTTTTTCTTATGTTCAGGTGATTCACGATACACTGCCACTTTCCCATAACCCTGTTCAACTTCCAGTCACCTCCTGAAAGACTTTGCAATTATTCCAATTTGAACAATCTGTTTTTTTTCTATTTGAATCCTTGAGAGATATATAATAGAGAATACATTTGCAAAGCAATGAATCCTGTATTGTAGGATCCAAATTTTGAAAGTTTCTGTCTCCTCATTTCCCTGATTTAAAAAAAGCAAAAAAAGCAACGTGTCCCCCTCTATGTAGCACCCTGTGTTAGAAATACAGAGATATAAACTCAAAGAAGGCATCTTATCATAAATCTGAAAGTTATTGGAATATACTCTTACATTTCTTCCATATTTCTGTCCAGATGAAGAGAGAGGATTCGTGGTGAAGGAGAAGAGACTTTCTTAGATTGAGTGAAACTCAAGTACACTTCCTTTCTCTCTAATTTAAGAGACGTCTATAAGAGCTGGTGTTCAAGCTGGAAACCCAGGAGGCTTCTGAAGACTGCACAGTTCTGGTGATTTCCTGTACTGGGAACAAATCAGAGAGACCAGAGCCATGTGAATCACAATTCTTCTCTGAGCTTTTTGTGGGATCTGCTCTGTTTCTACTCTAGTATCTGCCTGTTATCCAATTCCCATTCAGTCCACCTTCCTTTAAGTAATTACTGTTCTGTCTTTCAATGGCCATGTCCAAGCCTAGCTACAAATACTAAGCAATATTGGCATGCATTGGGAAGTTTTAAAGACTGAAGCTTAGTAGGGAGCCATTGCCATTCAAAGTTCACCCTGGCATGTGCTGCTTCAGTATTCATCACAGCAGAAACATATTCCAAGTTACAGAGAAATATATACACAAGTTGTTAGGCTCCCTGAATCCCATTCTCAAAAGTGTTTTCACCTCCTATGCAAAAAAGTTAAAAGGCAACATAAATAGCAAGTGAAAACATTTGCACACTACATATTTGACCATATTTTTTTATTTTTAATATATATTGTAAAGATGCTGTACAG
Organism: Dipodomys ordii; assembly: GCF_000151885.1. NCBI lineage: Eukaryota > Metazoa > Chordata > Mammalia > Rodentia > Heteromyidae > Dipodomys > Dipodomys ordii. Next base: position 605,674 of record NW_012267262.1, read on the forward strand.
AGGGATTACAGTTACATGAGTAATGTAATGAGTGCATTTCCTATTGAACATTGTTACCCCCCACCTTTGGTTTTCCCCTACCACCTCTTCCAGCCCCACTTCCTCAACCTCCTTCCGCCCCTCCCTGAAGTTGTAAAGTTCATTTTCAACATAGTTTCTTGTACATCTCATTGCTACAATGGGTCAACCTGTATCATTATTTCAGCATTTTGTTATTTCCCTCCCTCTCTCCAAATTAGAAAAATGTGTATACATGATGTAGGACACCAGACTCAAATACAGTGAAAAACAGGGGTTGTACCGTTGGGGAAGAACATACAAAAGAAACAAAAGAAAAACCACATAGTACATTATAAGTACATTAAAAACAACAGCAACAAACATAAAACTCTTGTATCCCTATTCTGGATTTCATTTTGCTTAGCATCATCTTATATGGTCGTATGTGCATAGCTTTTGACCTTTTCTGCTTGTCCTAGACATATACTAGTTATGTATATATATATATATATATATATATATATATATATATATATGTATATATCACATTTTCTTGATCCCATTCATCTACTGATGGGTATCTGGGTTGCTGCCATATCTTAGCTATAGGGAATAATGATGTGATAAATATAGTTGTGCTGGTAGCTTTAGTATGGCCTTGTTTGTGGTGGTTTGGATAAATGCCCAGAAGTGGGATTTCTGGGTCATAGGGGAGCTCTGTGTGTAGTCTTTATTTTTCTCATGGGGCCTGAACCCTGGGCCTGGGCATTGTACCTTGGCTCTTCAGCTCAAGGCTAGCATTTTACCACCTGAGCCACAGCGCTACTTCCGGCTTTTTCTGCTTACACAGTGTTAGAAATCGAACCCAGGGCCTCATGCATGCAAGGCAAGCATTCTTCCATTGAGCCACCTTCCAAGCCTATGTGTAGTCTTTTGAGGAAGCTCCATACTACTTTCCAGAGTGGTTGAACAAGTTTACACTCCCACCAACAATGCAGTAGGGTTCCCTTCTGTCCACATCCCCTCCAGCATCTGTTGTTAGTAGATTTCTTCATTATAGTCATCCTAACTGGGGTAAGGAAGGATCTCAATGTTGTTTTGATTTGCATTTCTTTTATGGCTAGAGGAGTTGAGCATTTCTTCAAGTGTCTATTGGCCATTCTTATTTCCTCTTCAGAGAAGCCTCTCTTTAAGTCTTTAGCCCACTTATTAATTGGGCAGTTGTTTCTTGTGGATCTGTTGTTTGGGGATTTAATTTTTTGAGTTCTAAGTATATTTTACATGTGAGGCCCTTTTGACCGTATATTTTAGAGAATTAAAAATTAAAAAATCAACAAGATGCTACCAACTATACTAGAAAGGCTAATATTTGAACAAGGGAATAAAAAATGACTCCCACTTTTAGATGACAGGTGGAAATTTCTTATAAGATAAGGAGGCTTATCATAGAACTCTGCAATGTGCTCCTAGGGCTTTATGCAAATGAGTTAAAAACAAACATTCAAATCAGTGTTGCAGCTTTGGTAATAATGCCCCACACATGAAACCAACCAAGACATATTTTAGTAGATGAATGGAAAAACAAGTTTTGGAACAGCCACAAAATTAAATGTTATTCATCAACAAGAAAAATGAAGCATCAAGCTATTTTTAAAAAGCATAGAACAACTTAAATGCATATTTCCAGGTTAAATGTTAGTCTGAAAAAGCTACATATAATGTGATTACAATTAAATAAAATATTAGAAAATGTAAAACTGTATAGATAGTAAGATGATCACTTATAACAGTTCACAGAGTTCACTACCCTAAAAATTCCTTGTCATCCAAGACAACTGATACGTTTTATTTGTCAAAATCTATTGAAGTATAGGACAAAGTCACCCCAAATCTAACATCTGGATTTTGTTTTATGATAATGTGTTGATATTAATTCACCAATTTGAATACATCACGCTAATGTATATTTTTCCACAAACATGGAAGCCGAGGGTGAGGCTAGAGATAGGGAAAAAGGTATATTAGGAAAATACCAAATACTTTACACAATATATACTCTCATCCTCTCCCATATACATGGATGGATGGATGGATAGATAGATAGACAGATAGATAGATATAACATATATATGTGTGTGTGTGTGTGTGTGTGTGTAACATGCGTATATTTATCTATATCTATATATGTACTTCTAGGTATATATGCTCATGTAAATATATGAATACAGCATCTTGAAATTAGATACTTTTTGTGTGTGTGAAAATACCATACAAAGGTGTTACAATTACATGGGCAAGATAATGAGTACATTTCTTTTTTTAAAATTTTTATTAAAATAGAGCTCCCCTATGACCCAGCAATCCCAATTTTGGGCATTTACCCAAACCATCACAAACAACGCCATACTAAAGCTACCAGCACAACTATATTTATTGCAGCATTATTCACTATAACTAAGATATGGACCCAACCCAGATGCCCCTCACTAGAGGAATGGATCAAGAAAATATGGTTTATATATATATATATGGTATATATATATACCATATATATATATATATATATATATATATATATACCATACACACACACACACACACACACACACACACACACACACACAATGGAATTCTATGCCTCCATCAGAAAGAATGACACTGCCACATTTGTTAGGAAATAGTAAGACTTGGAAAAAATTATATTAAATGAAGTAAGCCAGGCCCAAAGAAACATAGGTCCCATGGTTTCCCTTATTTACAATAACTAGTATATGTCTAGGATAAGCAGAAAAGGTCAAAAGCTATGCACATATGACCATATAAGATGATGCTAAGTGAAATGAATCCCAGGATAAGGACACAAGAGGTTTTATCTTTGTTGCTGTTGTTTTTAATGCCCTTATAATGTACTATGTGGTTTTTTTCTTGTTTGTTTTGTATGTTCTTCCTCCATGGTATAACCCTGTTTTCACTGTATTTGATGTCGGTGCCCTGCATCTTGTATACACATTTTTCTAATTTGGGGAGGGGAAGGGAAATAACAAAATGCTGAAATAAGGATACAGGTTGACCCATTGTAGCAATGAGATGTACAAGAAACTATGTTGAAACTTCAGGGAGGGAAGGGAGGAGTTGAGGAGGTGGGGCGGGAAGAGATGGTAGGGTAAAAACAAAGGAGGGGGTAACAATGCTCGACGGGAAATGAACTCATTACCTTACTCTTGTAACTGTAATCCCTCTGTACAATATCTTTACAATTAAAATATATGTAATAAAAAAGGAAAAGGCAAAAATTGAAGGCATGCATTCCTCATTTCCATACATATTTCAGTCATCCAGGCTGACCCATTTGAGTTCATGCTCATAAACCCTCTACTGGTGACTATGAAAGCACAAACACACTTGAATGCTTGCTATGTGGGTTCTGATTCTCCAGGCCATTTTGCTATGTTGCAGTTGTTTTCATGCTTACTGGAGAATAACAAAAGCTTTCAGAGGTTAAATAATTTTTCCAAGTGATCCTGGAAGATGGATAAAATCCCAGTATTTTCAGAATCTAAAGCTTAGCCTTTCTCTTTGGCAACTAAATCCATTACTGGCATGGAAACATTCTATTGTGCCAATATGCTTACTGACAGTCTTAATTTATGGCACCTGGAAGTAGACGAAGAAAATCTAGGGCAGACTGTGAGTAATACAGATGAAGATGTGAGCCAAAATTCTTCTAGACAAAAGTTTCTTCTTGGCTGTAAGAATTGGAGAACTCCTGGTGTGATTCATGGCCATCCTACTGATGACAGTAGCTCTTCCAATAATACCATGATTTATGTGTAAGAGTAGCTAAATGCCTTAGGATAGAAATATCTATGTAAGTCAGTATTATGAAGTCATTGTTGTGTCCAATATCCGATTCCACATGGAGGTAGGAAATCTGGAATAATTTTCACATAAAAATGTGCAGTAAAATTAGCCACAAGAAAACATACATATAAAGAGATAGAAAAAATATAATTGTGTACAATCCTCTCTGGAAAACACAAGTATGTTAGAAAGAATTCTTTTTGCCTGTAGGTATAAGTTCTGTCATGTCTCCATTCCAGGGAGACCAAGTTTCTGGCTTTGTTGAGTAACTAGAAAATATTAAGGCTGTAGTTTAGGGAAATAATTCAAGGATAAAATGAATTTCCTAAGGTTTGGAAGGCCAAAAACAAAACAAGACAAAATGCTTGATCAAATAAATAAATAAACTTTTTAAATTAAAAATTAAAATTATAAAAATTAAAAAGCTTAAAATAGACTAGAAAATGGCAATAGTATTAAATAGAGGGAATATGGCACAGAACTATCTAAAGGAAGCTAGTTGCTGATTTGACATGAGATTTGCTTCACAAAAATCCATTTAATATCTCCCCAATACTATCCCATTCTCCTAGAGTTTCCTCTAGAGCTTTCCCACTGTTTTCTACCTCATGATTTACTATAGGAGGAGCTCCTAAGGAAAAAAAATATGAAAAATTGTAAAGGAGAATTCAGTTGTAGAAAACTATTGATTGTTCCAAAAGCTTATATTCATTATGTCTCACATAATGGGAGAAATTTAAACCAGAGAAGGGATCCCAATCTCCAATTCCCTTTATGGTTTTGGCCCCTGTGAGAAAGCACCAGTCAGGGGAAATAAAGAGGAAATGACAAAACAATCCTTTGGATTGTGATATTCTTTGTTCTTTTCCTTCAGTGTACATGGCTAATGCAGCTGGGAGTCATGTGGGATCATTGGGATGAACACACATCCCTAGTGAGGAGCTTGTAAAAGGAGCTCTGTTGGGGTGCTATGGACGAGCCAGACTAAGTCTAATAAAAGTTCTCTCTGGTTTAACTATGGTAAAAGTTTGCCCCTTTATACCTTCGAGTCTCACAAACTTGAATACTTTTGAATATATAAGTAATTTCAACATTTTACTACATCTCTTTCTTAATGATCCTAATGAAGAATTACTCAAAAGATGATGCCAGATAAGTATGCTAAAACAAATGAAGATCAAAATCCTGATAGCAGATACAGTGAAAAAAAATGAATGCAAACATGCTGAGATAAAGAAGTTCTCAGAAAATTTGCAGTGAACGACTTACAGGAAGAAACTATTCTTTTTCTCATATGTTGATACTATTGTCTTTCCAAATCTAGTACCACTAAATTTTCTCCCCTCACCCAATTGTTCTCCCTGATAGGGATGGTTTTTATGATTCCATCTAATTTTCTTTAAACTTATCTACACTGGTAAATTTTCCCTTGATTTGATTAATCTCAGACACCCCATCAGACATACCATCTTGCTGGGTATACACGTAGAAGATAAAACTAAGCAAGCCACACAAACAAATAGTTTTGAACAGTACTTTGGGGGAAAGCATTTGCAAATACTGCATCTCTCTTCTGAAGTGAATGAAAACAGCAGATTTCCTAACATTTCACCACACTGAATGGTTAGAATGACGGGTAAGAGAGAACAGTCCTACTTCATAGTTTTCAAACAACCTCATAGCTAGGTAAGCCTGCTAGCACTCGAAATTTCAGGAGGGAGCTTTGTAGTCTCCTGTTTGCTTCTGCCCCTGTGGTTCTTGAGAATTTCTGCCCCAGTGTGAGGGAATTTAGATTTGGATTTTAAAAAAGATTACAGTAAATTGTGAGACAAGTTGATGACAAGTCTTACCTTTTCTCCATTCTTCTTGCTGGATGTGGTTAGCTGGTCTGTGAAGAAATGAAGAACATCCCAGGTTTTCAGTCTCTACAGGACACTCCACTGCCCTGGAGAGATCTCTGAGGGAGTGAATTCTTGCTCAACTGACATTCAGCAAGATATTTGACAGCGTGTGACTTCCTGACCTCGAACATCCTGACAAAGGAGAATGGGAAGTTGTGCTTTGTTCCTCATGAGATGTTCTCCACATTTGGTCTTACTCTTCTACCTCTCACATTCTACCCATCACCATCCCAAAAATCATATTCCCTGCAAGTGATGTTTTTTTTTTAAGTTTCCTGCTGCCAAATAACTAGCAGGGCCAAACAATGTATGAGCCTCCTGAAGACATTTGTAATGAAGAACAAAGCATAACTTGGGGCTGGGAAGGTGGCTCAGTGGTAGAGCGCTTGCCTTGCATGCCTGAGGCCCTGGGTTCGATTCCTCAGCACCACATAAGCAGAAAAAAAAAGCCGGAAGTGGCACTGTGGCTCAAGTGGTAGAGCACTAGCCTTGAGCTGAAGAGCTGAAGGACAGCACCCAGGCCAAAGTTTAGGCCGTGTGACTGATTAAAAAAAAAAAAAAGAACAAAGCACAACTTTTTGCTCACTATGGCCTTGCTAACATGGTTCTTTGTCTTTGAAATAAATACAAGCTTCTTTCCATGGAGACAGAAGTACAAGAGAGAAATGGTAAAAAAAAAAAAAAAAAACGAACAAATAAATACATAAATCTGGCTAGGTGCTGGTGGCTCTCACCTGTAATCCTAGCTACTCAGGAGGCTGAGATCTGAGGATGGTGGTTCAAAGCCAGCCCGGGAAGGAAAATCTGTGAGATTCTTATCTCCAATTAACTATCAGAAAACTGGAAATGGTTCTGTGGCCTTGAGGTGAAGAGCTCAGGGACAGTACCCAGGCCCAGAGTTCAAGACCCATTACCAACAACAACAACAAAATCTGAATTTTACTCTCTAGAATCAATAACTTAAATTTAAGTTTTTCCTTTCAATTCTTTGTTATTGTATATTTCAGCAGTAAATTTGTGTTTCTGTGTTTTACTTCTTTAGTATTAAAGAAGCATCAGTTATAAAGATTTGAATACAGAAGAGAATGTGGAATTAAAAAGGCATTTACAATAACTGTGATCCAGTAAAATTTCACAATGAAACTTCATTTGAAAGTTCCACATAGGAAATTTGGACAATGTGACAGTTGTAACTCATACTTATACCCCCAGCTACTTGGGAAGTAGATTGGGAAGACTGAAGTTTAAGAAAATCTAAGCAGCAATTAGCAAGATACCATCTCAAAAAAAAAAAAAAGAAAACCCACCTCCGTATAGAGGTTGAAACCTGTCTTTCCAGCTAGGTGAGTTCATGGTCTCCTCTGCTCTGCCAAAATCATGAGACCCATCTCAAGATGATTTCTTTGTTGCTTTGTATGTCCCTCCCCCACGGTATACCCCCTGTTTTCAATGTATTTGATGTTGGCATAATTTGTGGAGGGGAAGGGAAAAAACAAATTGTTTAAATAGAGATACAGGTGAACCCATTGCAACAATGGGATGTACTAGACGTTATATCGAAAAACAAACTTTATAACTTTAGAGGGGGGAATGGGAGAGCAAGGATGGGAAGGGGAAACAAAGGAGGAGGCAACAATGCTTGATAAGAATGTACTCATTTCCTTGCTCATTTTCACACACGAAAAAACTTATTTTTAAAAAAAGTAACCAAAGTAAGAAGGACTGGGGTGTAACTCAGTTTTAGAGCATCTACCTTTCAAGAACAAGGCCTTGAGTTCAAATTCCTTTACTGTCCCCCTTATAAAGGAAAGGAAAGAAAATTTAGATAATATATGATATCAAATTAGTAAGAGGAAACGATAGATAGTAAACATACTGCAACAGAAATGGAGAAGGTTATAGAAGAATGCTTATGAGAAGACTTTCCATAGCTTAGAAAAGATATGATGAGCAGTTATGGAAGGCAGCTAATAAAAATTTTCCAAATTAAGCAACTTAATAGGCAGCTACAGACCTATGAAGCACAGGCAAGCAGTGTGATCTCTATATTGTGGGGGTTATGATTAAATAACAAAAACTTGCATTGGGTCACTCAATTCACCATGGCTTGAACTATTTTTAATCTTTTTTTATCATAGCATCATACTTTTGTTCAAAATGACATAGAACTATAAACAAAGTCTAAGTTTTATTTTCCAGATATCATCACTTGGCACTCTTATCATTCTTATTTCTCTCTTATATCTCTCTTATTTCTAAGTAGTACTGTTTTTCTATTTTAATATGCTAACGTTATTAACTAACATAGGATAAATAATATCCTTTGGTTATTTAGGTCCATAAGTACAAGCCACTTTTGAGATATTTAATGGCATGTGAGCTTTCTACTTCAAAAATATTTATCCTTTTCCAGGTATGCTCATTCCTAGCCTATTATCTCTTTGGGGCTGTTGTTTTAAATAAGGTCCTCTCTGTGATTATATTATCTTCCTTCCTTCCTTTCTTTTTTGGCCAGTCCCAGGGGTTGAATTCTGGGCCTGGGCACTGTCCCTGAGCTTCTTTTTACTTAAGGATACTAGTCTACTACTTGAGTTACAGTGCCACTTCCGGCCTTTCTGTTTATATGGTACTGAGGAATTGAACTCAGGGCTTCATGCATGCTAGGCAAGGACTCTACCACTAAAGCCACATTCCCATCCCATGTAATTATATTCTCTAACTGGTAATTGTACATGGAGTAGTCTCTTTGTTAAATTGATATCCAGTTTTATAAATCTTAAGCTGACCACAACTATATCTGTGCTCAAATCTCTTTATCCTCACATTCTCTTTAAGAAAGATTTTGTAACTGCTACTAAATTCTTTGGGTAGTGTAAGGAATGATAGTCATTTTCATGGTGAAAACCATTCTCTGAATGACTTCTACTATTAGCAATGCCACAAAGAAGGCTGAGAATGTAGCTAAGTAGTGTAATGCTTGCCTAACATGCGAGAGGACCATGCTTCAATCCCCAGCACCATTAATGAACAAGCAAACATATCAGCTTAATCTCATTTCAGGCTATTTAACTCTCAGTGGTAGCCATGAATTCTTGTCTATGCTAAAGCTAAATCTCACTGTCTTATTTTGAAAATAGATTCTATACCACTAATAGCATAAAATTCAGATTTGGAAATCAAATGACTTTACTACTTGTTTGGGTTGCCTGGAGTTAGAATGTGGCCTAGAGTAATCATTGGGACACCATGGAATCAAGGTGTTCTCAGCTACCTCCAGTGGTCTTTCTAATCTAGCATCTCAGTTTCTGTACCCCTATATATCCAGAATGTCAATGTATTTCTAGACTCTATCAGGGAAAGAGATAAACAATCACCATATTTGAATAATAAAGACCCTGTTGTAATTTTCTTTGAGAGTAACAGTAAAAATTTTTTTTAATTTTTAAAAAGAAAGTAACAGTAAAGTTTATTAAGAAAAGAATATACTTTCATTAGAGTAAAAGTGGTTCATTGTCAATTTAAGAATGACAATTATTTTTATCCTGGCAACATATAGTGGTAAGTCTCTACCCAGGAGTAGTCACTGGGCAAACTCTCTATCCCAAGGTTGAGGGAGGTTTTTGACTTCGGCCAATGAGGAAAAGTAGAGGGATAATGTAAAGAGGATAGATTCCCCAAGAAAGAGGAAATGGAAGAAATAAAACACAATGCAACAGAAATGAAGAACATTACGAAGCAGCTCCCCAGTGCATGACACATAATAGAGAAAAGCCTAAAGATTAAAGTCTTCTGAAGACAGCCGAAACTTTCCAAATTGAGCCAGTTATGCTAACACATATCTTCAGTCTCAGCACTCATAAGGCTGAAGCAGAAGATTTGTGAGTTTGAGGATTGCCCGGGGAAATATTTCCAGAACCTGTTTTTTTTTTTTAAGTAAAAATATTCCAAATTGGGAATCAAAGGGACAGAACAAATATAATGAAAGCAAATGAAAAAAAAATCTATGGGCTCTATTATTGAAAATGCAACATATGTCTAATGTGAATACTAGAAAAAAGATGAAAGGAACAAAACAGGAGAGATATTTGAAAAAGTTTTCCAAAATAATTATCAAATACTAAACCACACTTTCGGGAAAGTCATAAAAACAAACAAAAGATAAATACAACAAACAAACAAAAACCTAGACCTAAGTGTTCAAACCATAGGAGTCATAAAAGACAACCTTGAATAACTCCAGAAGTCTTAACCTATAAAACAAGCATTTCCTGTCAGCCCAAAACAACAGTGTGAGAAGGTGAGCAAACCCAGGATCGGCGTCTCCTTGTTGATCACTTCTATTCACTGTATGGATTCTGTCCTCCAGGGTGGTGCTTGAGGACCTTGCTCTAGTGGTGCCCCTTAGAATACAAGCAAGCTGAGAACAACTGCAATGTGTTCTTTAATTGTACGAACGACCTTATTATGCTGTAATTGCTGTCCCTGAGTTATAGGAATGAGAACAGAGGCTTGTGGAGATTACAGACTTTATCAAGATGGCAGAATCCTGTAACTTAGATTCAAACAGGTACTCAGTGACTCCAAAGCAAAGGAACTCTACTACAACTGAAGTCCTTTACTAACACTGGAATAGTAGTGCTAGCACATCTGCTCACCATCTTAGGCCATGTTGTACCTCCCAGAAACAGGAAAGAAGTCTGAGAAGATCCTCTGGGGCATGGATTGGACTCTAGGCTCAGCATTTCTTTTGTCTAAGATAGCCTTCCTCTTCTGAGCAAGGAATTGAAAGCCAGATCCATGACCCAGGGCAACTCTCAGTGTCCAGGAGTGTCCTTTGGATAGGGAGAAAGGAGAACATGATGTAGAGTAATGAAAGGATTGTGGTTTCTAGCTAGGGTAGCTGCAAGGATAACAAAACTTGGGGTAGAAATGGTTAATCTTTAGGAGGACAGGAAATCTTTTTGTTTATTATGTAACCGTGTCTCTTTCCATAGGAGTCTTATAGTGAAAAGTCACAATATTTATGAACATTAACAGAGAGAGAAAGAGAGAGAGAGACAGACAGACGGAAAGAAGAAAGGGAGGGAGGGAGGGAAAGAAGGAGGAAGGAGGGAAGGGAGGGAAGGAAAGAAGAAGAAGGAGGGAAGGGAAGAAGGGAGGAAGGGAGGAAGGAAGGAAGGAAGGAAGGAAGGAAGGAAGGAAGGAGGGAGGAAGGAAGGAAGGGAGGGAGGGAGGGAGGGAGGAGGGGAGGGAGAAAGGAAGGGAGGAAGGGAAGGAGGGAGGGGGAAGGGAGGGAAGGGTTGTTAGTGTGGTTGAAATTTTAAGTTTAATGTTATAGAATATTTAAAAGATATGGAGAAAACTTTATTTGCTTCTGTTCCTTCCATTGAAAGCTCCAGGCATGTGTGAGAAAGAATCCCTGATGCTTGCTGAGATAGCTAATGATAGTCACCATCATGTCTCTAACAAAGGAAGGGCCAGTATATAGTTCAAAGAGAGTTTTAGGTCATGTTCTTGGAGAGTATTCAGAGCTGACTGTAAGTTTTTGAATTTTTGACGAGTCTAAAGTAGGTTTGGAAAAGAAAAGGAGAGGAGAGGAGAGGGGAGGGGAGGAGAGGAGAAGAAAGGGGATGGGAAGGGAAGGGAAAGGGAAAAAGAAAGGATACAAGAGAAATGCTAATGGAACTAGCTGGCAAGGGAGGAGAGCCTTGGAATACTTATAGGGAATTATTAAGTGATGTTTTTTCTATTAGCAGTTAGATATAAACCCAACCTTTATGTCCTTCAGGAGAATTGAGTGGAATTTTCTTTCTTAACTAAAGTATTTGTGCAGAAGATTATTTAGGAAAAGTAGTAGGAAATGTAAAAGTGCCCATTTTTATATTGGCCAGGATTTAGGGTAAAAGCAAAACAAAATAGATGTTCTTGTGGTTTCCAGCAATGATTCCATTTCAGCATATACAGTAGAACTGACTGAGGGGTTTCTTGGATATAACCACTTCAATGCTCTTCAGGCCCCAATCAAATAACCCTGTTAGTATTCCCATGTTATAGATTAGGAAAGAGAAGCTTGAAGAGAATGAAAAATATGCTCCAGGAACACAAATTTGAGCATACAAGTTTGGGCCAAAGTCCTTGACCTTTACCAGCCTTTCAAGCTCCATTGCCAGGGTCCAGTGTCAACTACATATTGGACAAGGGACATAAGTGACAATGAATTTGAATCAAAGTAGAAAATCTAGATCATGTTTTTACAGCCTAGATTAGTCAAAGTTCAGAAACAATAACTGAGGAATAGGTAGCCGTTAAATAAAAGGAAACAGGGAGGATACAAAGAGAAGCCAAGGGGGCTGGGAAGGTGGCTCAGTGGTAGAGCGCTTGCCTTGCATGCCTGAGGCCCTGGGTTCAATTCCTCAGCACCATATAAGCAAAAAGAAAAAAGCCGGAAGTGGCGCTGTGGCTCAAGTGGTAGAGCACTAGCCTTGAGCTGAAGAGCTGAGGGACAGCACCCAGGCCCAGAGTTCATGCCCACAACCAGACCCAAAAAAAGAAAGAAAAAAAAAAACAAAGAGAAGCCAAGGGACATAGGTTTGTGAATCTTTGAGTTTTGTCCTGCTTCAGAAAATCCAAATCACTCCATACTGCTGAGGACTCACTTGAGTAAGAGACAACGTGGAAACAGGAAGTATCCTCCATTGGGTACAGATTGATTTCAGGCATGAATGCAACTGTCCCTGCTGCCTTAGCCTGCATCCCTAGCTGGCTTGCTGAAGAGATGGAGGGAAACCACAACGTGTTTTCTTATATTAGAGTGACTTGTTCTTTTAATTCATGGCACCAAACACAGCTTGTAGCTCTGTTTTTAAGCTTATTCCTTTTTTAAAATTTCACCATTATTAAACACACAAAATCAATTGTCTCTCTCTCTATATATATTTTTTTATTTTGTTCATTAGTGTACCCAAAGTCTCTAGCACATGTCCATTAGAGAATCTGAGGCTTAGAGTACAACAGATTTTCCTGGAAATTGTATGACCAAGAGCAGGCTCAATATCAGCCCTCATTTCCTGAATCCCTGTCTCATTATTAATGATTTCACGGCTATAAGATTCACTATGTGAGGTCTTCCTGAGAAAAACCTTCATGTGAGCACCATGAAGAGAGACCATCAAAAGTTATGGAAATTACTAGCTTCTTCTCTTTTATTGTAGCTGTTCTGTGTCCATTCTCCTCTTCTATCACCTAGTAATTTTTGAGAGTTTTAAAGGATGCCATTTTCAATCTCTTTTGATGGCAGTATATGACTAGGTGCTGGCCAAAGGAGGGTGAAAAGAGATGCAACCACATTCTAGAATGAACACAGACTTCCCTTTCCCATCCTCTTTCCAAGTGGGAATGCAGATGTTAGTAAGTCCATGAGGATGTGGGCAAATGTATTGAGCTTTAGTAGACTTTCTTTTTTATTTCAGTTACTATTCATCTTTACAGCATTAAGTTCCTCCACAATACCTATAGGTTCCTCTTCATAGCTTCAAATGTTATTAGATTTCAAAAAGTTTTTAAAACTTCTATTCTCCAGGCATTTATGATGACAGTGAGAAATTATTCTAAAACAGTTAAACTACATAGGGAGGTACAAACAAACAAACTTAGGGGAAATAAAAAGGAGAAGTTTATTCAATCACATTAAGAATGGAAATATAAACTGTAGGGAGAATAGAGGAAGAAATGAAATTTTTCTAGTTTTCATCAATGTCTTATCTTCTGTACTCTTCTACATTATCAGAGGAGTCATATATATGACTCATATATGGATTCTTCTCTTTCTAGCTCCTGAGTGTGTATGGTAGTAGCTGCATGTTGACAGGAGGTTAAAAAGCAGGAGAGAAATATAGCATTTGTTAGTTTGTTCATTTGTTTGTTAATTTCCTGATTCTCTGATAGTATATGAATTGACAGTAGCATTTTTAACTCTACCTTAGGACAGAGTCCATTTCCATTGGGCCTTTTCTAAATCACAGTTACAATTATTATTTTTTATTTTTTATTGTGAAAATACTGTACAGAGGGGTTACAATTACATGGGCAAGATAATGAGTACATTTCTTATCAAGCATTGTAGCCTCCTCCT
>NW_012267262.1:619756-627942 GCF_000151885.1 Dipodomys ordii
ATTTATTGTATATATTATGCCCTTAGAGATTTTACTTTAAAATATTCTATTGTTTTTGGTTTTTGGTACAGCAATATCTTCAAATTTATTTTTAAATTTTTTTAAAGATTTTTTATTGTGAAAATACTGTACAGAGGGGTTACAATTACATGGGCAAGATAATGAGTACATTTCTTATCAAGCATTGTAGCCTCCTCCTTTGTCACAGTTACAATTATTATTCATTCATACACAGTAGTCATAACTCTGTCTCTTCATCTCTTTAGCACTAACAATGGTAACTACTCTCCTACTTAATGTGCTATTGGTGGCTTTATTATTGTGTGCTTCTTTTAGCCTTCCCTATATCTTTTTGTACAGTCTCTACTTTGACCACTTATTAAATAATCATTTAGCATGTGCACTGTACTTTCCACAGGAACAATTACAGATTGAAGGCAGACAATGGAAACAAAGTTGAATTGTTAGAAATCTGTGAACAACTATGGTCATGAACAAGAATTTGATAGAACGGGTTTTGCCATTCTTTTCTCTCTCCCATACCAATATTGGAAGCCAGTGGCTACATAATCAGAATGTTGACTTTTGTAACCCTGTCATGTGGAGCTAGAAAAAAGTGGATCAAGGTTACTAGTTTGATGGCATGAAAAAAGAGCCACAAGGATGCATGAGAGGATCCAGAGACAGAAGTGGAGATCTAAATCAAGCAGGAAGTAGGAAATAATTTCATGAGTACATCAGGTCTTTCACAATGAATTATGGTGCTCACTGTTACCAGAAATTCAGTGCAGCTCATCATCCTCAATCCCTGTGTTCAACCAGGGAAGAATTCAGAAAAGATACACATAGTAAAAATTACAGGGAAGTTCATTAGGAAAGAAATATGGCAGAGAGCCAAGCCAAACTACAGGAAGACAGACTCTCACATCACTTAAGCCATCTTTAGGGTACAGACATGAGCATTATGCTTAAGTAAAGAAAAAATTAGGTTAAATGGGACAAATATAAGTGTAGTTGAAGAGCCTTGTTATATGTGTAACCTGGCTGGTATTGTCTCCATTCTGGTTCTCTTTGGTTTCAGAGAAGACTTCATCATTTTAGGGAAGTGATCTGATTCCCATATGATTTCTCAGGCTCCAAGGTACAGCCTGATTATTTTTTTTTAGTATGCTTTCTATATTCGTAGTTTGTACTTACAAGTCTCCTTTTTTCATTTCAATGTTATTGTAAAGGTGATATACAGAGGGATTGCAGTTACACAAGTCAGGTAATGAGTACATTTCTTTTCCAACAGTGTTCCCCCCTCCCTCATTTCTCCCACTTTCCCCCCTTGCCCCCAAGTTATAAAGTTCATTTCTAACCTAGTGTCTAGTGAGTATCACTGTTGAATCAGTACACTCTACCCCTTCTGCGATTCTCCTCCCCTTCCCCAAATCAGATAAACTTACATACAAGACAAAGGGCACAGAAATAAAAACCAGTGACAACAGGGAATAAACCAAAGGGGGAAAGCAAAAAGAGAGAAAAGAAATAACTGCAAATAGTCACTTAAAAAAACCCCCAACAACCTCTTGTTTCCAATTCTATCCTCATTTGGGAGTAATCTGTCCAGCAAAGCTCTGCAGTTTATTACCTATGGGTAATTCTAGTCCTTTGTCATAAAGATATCATTCTGTCCTATCTTTCCTGGAATCCATGTGATTGCAAAGTAACTGTGGTGAGAACAGCTTAGAGTAACAACAAACATATAAAGAAGCACAAATGCTAGACTTTTCTTCTGCCTTTAGTTAGTTCCTGACAGCAAAAGCAGTTAAAGTACCTGATACAAATACTCTTTTTTCTTTTTTTCTTTTTTGGTCATGGAGCTTGAACTATGGGCCTGGGTTCTGTCCCTGAGCTCTTTTTGCTCAAGGCTGGTGCTCTACCTCTCTGGGCCACAGTTCCACTCTGGTTTTTGAGTGGTTAATTGGAGTTAAGAGTCTCACAAACTTTCCTGCCTGGGCTGGCTGAACCATGATCTTCAGATCTCAGGCCCCTGAGTAGCTAGGATTACAGGCTTGAGTCACGGGTGCTTGGTTTACAAATTTTCTTTCAGTCTACCTGAAACTGGTGTATACAGTGAGTACAAAATTAATCCTTCAGGTTTGAGTACTTACTGACTTGTTTGTGTGAAATTCCTATCCCTAGGTCTAGTCCACAGGTGGAAAGTAACCTGTGAGTTGGGAAGTTTATTTAGAAAAAATTTTCTCAGATGTCCCATGAGCTCATCCTCCATTTTAATTTTCCTTTGAATAGAGCTGCTTCCTATCACCTACTTTCTCACAAAGGCTTCTCAGATTGATGACACTAGATAATAAGACATCTACTTCTACTGGGTGCTGGTAACTCATACCTCTAATTCTAGCAATTTACTGGGGAGGCCGAATGTGGAAAGAATACAGTTCAAAATCAGCACAGACAAAAGAGACTTTGTCTCAAAAAAAAATAATCAGCCCCAAATCAGGGCTGGAGGTGTTAGCTTGTGTTGGTAAAGAGGCAGCCTAGCACATGCAAGGCCATGATTTCAAAACCCTGGACCACAGCCAAAACAACAACAACAAAAAGTGACTTCTTCAGGGTTCCAACTAGAGGGCCCAGAAGTGACTTTAGAGTTAAGGGGTCTAGGAAGGGATCTTATTGCAAGAAAATTCTGGGCTGACTTTCTATTGGAAGAGAAGAAAGGGGAAACCTTACTGAGCCATTTTCTTTTCTTTTTTTTAATGATCGCAAACATATTTATTACAATTTACAGATTAGTTAACAGGTATATATACAAATAGAATTTCAACAATAAAATTCCAACAGACTGGCTACATTTAAATCACTTGATCTGAAGAAGCCAATTAGAACTGAGCTATTTTCTTTTCATACGTTTGTCTTCTAGGTCAAATTCTCTTCTTCAAATAAGAAGTAGGTACTTCATGGAAGTCAGAGGATCAGTAGTCAGAGAACCCTATAGCTACTATGTCTAATTGCTTATTTACATCTTGTATTTACCCATCTGACAGCCATTTGTATATATTGTCAAAAATGTGGTCTTAGAGGGCTTTAGGAATGAAAAAATTGCAAAATAATGCTCTAATTTCCCTAATTGAGGTTTCTTTCTTTTTTGTTTTGATTGCCTCATGTAGGTTCATTCATCAAATATTGTCTTATTAAGTGCTCCCTTTTCATGAGGCATCGATTTAGGTCCTGAGAATAAGAAGCAATCACAACAAACTAACATCCCGGCATCTACTGAACTAACAAAAGCTCAATTTATTTGCAAGAAATGCCAGTTGATTTTGTATTTGATGATATTCTTCAAAATTACTGTTGTTTCTATAGTTCAGATCCTGAATGACTTCCAAAGGCCCATGTGTTAATATCTTCAACCCCAGGAAATACCTATTTGTATGTGGGGGAGCATTTTAAGAGGTGAGTCATAACAGATTTTTAGGTTCTTGGAAGTTGTCCTTAAAGCTATTGCGTGACCCTTTACTCCCTCTCATGTTTCCTGGTTGTGAGGTAAGTAGACTTTGTCCCACAAAATACTCCTGTTACCAGTGGCTGGTGTCAAAGGTGAAAATCCCAGATTCTCAGCATCTCCAACAAAAAATTAAATAAAGACATACACACACACACACACACACACACACACACACACACACACAAAGTGGCAAAGCAAGGGGTTTAATAGAGAGAAAGTACATTGTTAAGAGAAATGTTAGGCCTGTGCAAAGCAAGGGGTTTAATAGAGAGAAAGTACACTGTTAAGAGAAATGTTAGGCCTGTTCTAAATAGCACCAAAACAAACACACTGGTTAAAAAAAAAGCAGATAAACTTATATACAAGACAAAGGGTGAAGAAATTTTTTTAAAGTGACAAAATTGAAAGAATCAAAGAAAAAAAGTAAAAAGAACTGCAAACAATAGTATCATACCCTGTTCTAAAAGAAATATACCCGTTACCTGACTTATGTAACTTTAACCCCTCTGTACATCACCTTTACAATAGAAAAAAAAGAATTCTGTTTCCTAGGGTTCAGATGTTATGGGAGGGGTTCAAAGTCATGATAGTTGTCAGGTCTTAAGGAAATGATGGATCATGACTTGGCAGAGTTTTGGAAGGGATCTTTGCATGTATAAGATTGTCATTCCATAGTTTTATGCATACTCTAAGATGCAACCCATATGCACAAAGCCTTACATAGGAAATTGTTGCACAAAGATCAAGCTAGGGACATGTATGATTTCGCTGTGCAAGTGCCTCAGTTGGTTAGAACTAGTCCAAAGTTTCTCTGCCTCTAGGGAGAAGTAACTAACTACAAGTGGACCACTAATTACTCCCAAGGAGGAGTGACCATAGGAGACACTAAGGAGGGAATAGGACTTAAGATGATGTCTCCTGCAGCATGACTAGGAGAAGGGCTTGATCAATGTTATTTCCTTATAGCTAACTAGGGTTACTCCTATTATGATAATGAGTGGTAAGGGCCTGCCATACCACAGGCTCAAAGCATGGAAAACAACATTAACCAAATTAACCAATTAAAATTTTAAGCGTTATTTCTTAAAAAAGCAACAAATCAGCTACTTCATTTCAATAACTGAATGCTGATTATCACAGGAATAATTATCAAAGAGAGAGCGCTTACCATATCTCTATACCTGATAATGTCAAAGAGGCTTTGGAAGTTGTTTACAGGAGGCATTAGTATAAACTTGGAGAAGCCAGACAAAGTCTAGAATATTCTAAACAGACTTAATGACAATAGTCAGGGATGAGATGATCTGAATGATGGCAGGAATGTAGGCTGTAGAGGTTATGCTGATGAGAGTTCAAATGTAAGTGAAGATCCTTTGAGGACATGAAGTAGAGTCCAGCTTGTTAAAACAGGGGAAAAAATTGGGCTGCATGGTGTCATGCCCTTGAAAGCTGAGTCTGAGGTCCCAGGTTTGGGGCTCCTTGACCTTTCACCCCAACTTGCCAAGTAGAGGTATCATATTGATGAAGAGTAGAGAATGGATATTTATTGTCATTACTGCCCATATTTATGGGTAGCCATGGGAAGCTGCAAAGTAAATGCTTTAGCCCATCTTTAACCATCTATGTGGTTCAGACATGAGTTTTAGGTTTAAATAGACAAAGATTAAGGATTTGGGACAGGATTGAAAGGTAGGCAAAATAATTAAACAGTCTTGTTTCAACATATGAGTTGCTATTTCAGTCTAAGTTTTGAGATGTATTCCAGAGAATTTGTTATGGCTGTTTATCATTTGAAGGGAGCAATTTGGTCAGGGTAAACAAATCATTGTTGTCTGGCAGGTGTTTGTCCAGAGCTAGCTCTATTTTCTATCTTTGGGGGCAGATTCCTCTGTCCCTTTTTGTAAACATGTTATCAATAAATCCTGTCCTTCCTTAATTTGGGGTGAAAGGCATGGATTTCTGTACCAAAAGCAAAGGAAATACATGCAGCTAATTAGAAATGGAGACGACATAGAAATTCTTTAACTTGTTTATCATATCACACAGGCAATAAATTACTAACTTACCCTCTGAAATGAGAAAAGAAATTTCAAGTCAAATATTTATTTAATATTTATTTTTGTGCTGCTACTGTGGCATGAACTCGGGGCTTGGGTGCTGTCCTTGAGCTTTTTTTTTCTTCTTTTTTACTCAAGGCTAGCACTCTACCACTTGGTCCACAGTTCCACTTCCTGCTTTTTGATGGCTAATTGGATATAAGAGTCCCACAGATCTTCCAGCCTGGGCTGGCTTTGAACTGCAATTCCCCAGACCTCAGCCTCCAAGTAGATAGGGTTATAGATGTAAGCCACCAATACTTGGCTTCAAATACTTATGTATTAAGGGAGTAATATCCTAAATATATAAAGAACTCCTAAAAATTAACAATAGAAATGATTATAAATCAAACAACCCATTTAAAATGGGGGAATGCTTATGAAAAAATTAACATCATTAATAATCACAGAAACATAAACATAAACATAAATTGCGGATAGTTGGCTGTCTTATACCCATTAGTATGGTTATCACATGACCAAAACAAAAACAAGTGTTGTAGAGGAGGTAGGGAAATTGTAATACTTGCATATTATTGATAGACTTTGGAAAAGTACAACTATGATGGAAAATTGTATACTGATTCTTCTACAATTAAAAACACAACTTCATGGGATTCAGCAATTCCACTATTAGCTATATAATATTCAAAAGTATCCAAAGTAGGGTCTTAAATGCTGTTTATATCCACATGTTTATAGCATCAGTATTCACAATAGCCAAATGGTATGAGTAAATGAAATGTCCATTGACATCTGAATGGTTGGTTAAAGCTCCGACCCTGGTCAGATGTTGTGATGAGGTAGAACAAGTCCCTACACAGTGGGCTGTGTGATATTCTTTAGGTCCAATGATCACAGGGATGGGAACCAATAACACAGACACACATCTGGCTTTCTCTTAGCCACCCTGTGCCAGAGACACGGAGTGTTTCTTTGTTTTCCTAGTCCCAGACTGGTTCCAGGTATGTGGGCCTTTGGAGAGCTCACTTTGCCAATACTCCTTCATGAGATACTATTTTTTCTTTTTTGGTTGTTCATGGGGGCTTGAACTCAAGGCCTGGGAGCTGTTTCTAGGCTTTTTTTTTAATGCTCAAGGCTAGCACTCTACCATCTCGAGGCATAGCTTTACTTCTGGATTACATGTATGAGCCACCATCACTGGACTGGTTTTTGTTGTTGTTGCTGCTGTTTTTTAAAATAAATACATGGCTTGGTAGTGAATGTGAGACAAGATAGTCACAAGGACATGCTCCATTCACAGGGAAATGTACCAGGATTCCTCCTCCTGCGCCATGCTTGAGTCATAGATATGGGTAATTTTCCTAGCCTCAGCTGGTCATAGCGGTGTAGGCCTTTGGTTAGCTCACTCTGCTTAGAGTTCCTTGTGGAGCTGCTTGGAGTCCCTTATGGGGAGATGTGTATACTTGCAAACATTGAGCAGTGATCTTAGGACTTTGGTAGGCACAGGGAAGTATATTCTAGCTCCTCTCTTTTACAACACTGGTGGTATCGCTGTTAAATGATTTTTATAATATCCAGATCTGTTCCCTGAGGTTCATTCACTCAGTTGGGAGTTCCTCATGGAAATCTAGGTGGAGTCTCTTGTAGTTTCTACTGTTCAGGTGAGTCCCACATATGGACTGAGGATGAGACCAGTCAAGGATCTGTTTTACACTTCCGAGCTACTTTAAATTTAGAAGCTTCTCTGTTTCTGTACTTCTTTTTGAAGTCTTCATGAAATTTGCAACTGGTAGGTTGGGCAGATTCACACTTGTTTTGCAAGGTCTTTATTTTATAGCTCCATAAGCATGAAGTAGCTGGATATCCAGCAATGTTCCAGAGAGTAGTGGGAGTAAAATACTGGCAGGAGATAACTGAGATGACTCTACTAATCAATGAGATAGACAAGTAAAGGAGGGTCAGCTGTTTTTATTTGTTTGTTATAGTAGCGACACAGATTTAGCCTAGCACCTTAAGCACATTAGACAATAACTTCCCCACTGAACTAAATTTCTGGCAGTTATTTAATTATGATCCCAATGGAACTGACCATTAAACTGATAGGAAGTCACAGACAGAAAAAAATAATACAAAAATATAGAGGCTTACATTGTCTTCCCAAACCTAATAAGTCTGTGAACTATTAAAAAACTGTTTCCACAACTGCCCAATAAATAAATGGGCTAAAGACTTACAGAGAAACTTCTCTGAAGAGGAAAGAAGGATGGCCAATAGACACATGAAGAAATGTTCAACCTCCCTAGCCATAAAAGAAATGCAAATCAAAATAACATTGAGATACCACCTCATCCCAGTTAGAATGGCTATAATCAAGAACTCTAATAATAACAGATGCTGGAGGGGATGTGGCCAAAAGGGAACCTTACTTCATTGTTGGTGGGAATGTAAACTTGTTCTACCACTTTGGAAAGTA
The DNA here is from genome assembly GCF_000151885.1 of Dipodomys ordii. Classification (NCBI taxonomy): domain Eukaryota; kingdom Metazoa; phylum Chordata; class Mammalia; order Rodentia; family Heteromyidae; genus Dipodomys; species Dipodomys ordii. Next base: position 627,798 of record NW_012267262.1, read on the forward strand.
GTATGGAGGTTCCTCAAAAGACTCCACATAGAGCTCCCCTATGACTCAGCAATCCCACTTTTGGGCATTTACCCAAATGATCACAAACAAGACCATACTAAAGCTACCAGCACAACTATGTTTATTGCAGCATTATTTACCATAG
>NW_012267262.1:629767-699701 GCF_000151885.1 Dipodomys ordii
ATATGTCTGAGACAAGCAGAAACGGTCAGTTAAGTTGATGTTAGGCGAAATGAACCCCAAGATAAGGACTCAAATGGTTTTTCTTTCTTGCTATTGTTTCTAACATATTTATAAGATATTTCTTTGTTGCTTTGTATGTCCCTCCCCTATGGTATAACCCATGTTTTCACTGTATTTGATGTTGGTATAATTTGTGGAGGGGAAGGTGGACCCATTGCAACAATGAGATGTACAAGACAGTATGTCAAAAAACGAACGTTGCAACTTTGGCAGGGAGCCGCCGTAGGGTAGGCCACAGGAAAGGAAGACCAGCACTGTGAGCAGGATGGTCATGTATAACCTTGTCAGTGGAATCTGTCCTGAGCCACAGAATAACCTAGCCATCAGAGCCAGGGCAGACCCTGAGAGAATCACAAACAATAAAATCAAGTATAGAGCAGTAGAAAACTAAAATATCTTACACAGGCCAGATATTCTGAAATCCAAGATCCCACAGTAATAAGTTACCAACATGGTCAATGGCAGGGACAACACCAAGCCAGTAAACATATAATTGTTGCTGTATGTCTTGGGAGGCTGCAGCGAGTGGTACCAGATAGGGCGCAGACCAGACATGCAATGATCTAGGCTAATAGTCAAGCCAGTAATATAGGAATAGAAAAAAGGAGGAGAACGTGACAAAATAGTTCTGAGTGAAAATGAAGACGCTAGTATTTTCTTGCATGAAATGAAAGATGTTGAAGCAGAGGTAGAGGAAGTTAGCCCCAGCCAGGTTTAAGATGTAGACTGAAACACCCTTTCTGTGTATCCTGAAGCCCAGGAGCCAGAGCACAACTGCGTTTCCTGCCAGCTCAACCAGTTCAGCACCAGCTTTTCCATGGCACAAGATTTGTTAAAGGGCTGGCTATCTTCCTGCATTACTGTGACTTCTGTCGTAGAGGCTGGTGTGGTTGGATCCTTGTTCAGTAACTCTCCTGTGATGTGTGATGCCCCTGAAAATAGAAACAAGACTTAAACATGTCCTGTGAATCTCATCATCATCCTCGATTTCAAAAAACAGAGTATCATAGACATTAAGTAAGATGTCAAGAGCAAGCTTCAAATCTAAGACTCCTTATAAGGAAGGTTGAGCTTTCTATCCTGCTTCTAAAATCTTCTAAACAGCACAGAAACATACTATGACCCAAACACCCCATTCGGTGGGCTAGTGCAAGAGACCCAGAGTACTCTGCTCTGGACCTGAAAACTTCTTCCAGGTGCAAGAATTTAGAAAGACAGAAAGGTCATCATGACATCCTCAAGATTCAAAAATTTCCCTCCAAGTTGGAGAAAGAGCAGACACTTCAGGAACTAATGGCAAATTAAGCTCTTTCTAGAACAGTTGTAGGGATAGGATGGTCTAAAAATGGCTCTGAATATCAGGCACTGAAGACAGAAGACATATATATGTGTAAGGCCCTGGCATTCAAGACTTACTAAATGAATGAAAGTAAGTTAGATGACTTGTGTTAAATGGAAAATAGAAATGAAATGAGAATAAAAGCCATTAGAAAAGATAAATAATAGGATGAGGAAATTATATTCATCCTAATTCTTTTTGTGCACAGTTCTAGGCATATTTAGAATTACTTATGTGTGCTCAAATACCTGATGTTGATCACTGATAGACATTGGATTAAGGACCCAGTATTGCTTTGCTAAGTACCTAGAGATATTTTGGTATTCAATTGGGGATAGGATTTGCTGATGGGTTTAATTGCTCAGCTGTGTAAAGTGGAGAAAGTGAGGTGTGTTCTGAGTCCCACTGAAGGAAGGTATTTGAGGTGTGGGAATAGTTACTGGAGAAGCACTAAGTGCTGGGCTCCAAAGTGAATAATATAAACCAATTCCACACCCTCTTCCAGATCTTTGATAGAGGTTCTCTGAGATGAATGCTTTTATGTGAGAGAGTCTAAATGGAAGTAGAAAAAGTACAGGATGTGAAATGTGATGAGAGATACTTAAGCAGAGTTTAACTAAAGTTAAAGGCCCAGCTGACACTCAAGTGAAAAACACTAGTAGATCAAGGATCTACCAGGAATTGTCTCTTTTAAGCTGCTCAAGAGCTTGTGAGTCCAAAATTATTATTTCTCCCATTGGACAAAAGATTGAATGAGAGCACAAACAGTATGGGTGATTAACACTGGGTCTCAGAGAGGGTAGATTGGAAGCCAGTAGGGCTGCCTCATGTCCCTCATGCCACCAGCAACTTGAGCACACAATCCAGTTTGAATGAATTAAAGGTGGATGAAGAAAAAATATAAGACAAATTCCCACTATAACCAATATAGGAGTCAAAATGGTAGATGAAATAAAATATAGCACAGAAAAAAATCTCCAGAAATAGAAAGGAAGAGAATCCAAACAATTTAAGAAGTAGGTTGAATATCAGAAATAGATAACAGAATCCAGGAGACATTTCTTTCCTGAAAAGGTTAAGCACAATTGGTAGTCAAGAAGAAAAGAGCCTGGCACTGGTGACTCACTTATGTAAATTTAGGTACTTAGGAGACTGAAATTTTGGGGATCTGCATTCAAGGCCAGCTATAGCAATGTTTACAAGATACAGTCATAATGAACAGCTTGACACAGTGGTAGCCACCTATTATTCTAGCTACTGGGAAGCATTACATACAAGAATTATTCTTAGATGCTTGCATGGGCAAGAGTAAGACCAAATCTCAAAAATTATTGACTAGGCAGGCACAAAGAAACATAGGTCCCAAGGTTTCCCTTATTTGCAATAACTAGTACATGTCTAGGACAAGCAAAAAGGTAAAAAACTATGTACATATGATCATATAAAATGATGTTAAGCGGAATGAATCCCAAGATAGGGACACAAATATTTTTTTCTCTTCTATTGTTTCTAACATATTTATAATGTACTATGTGATTTTTTTGTTTCTTTGTATGTTCCTCCCCCATGGTATACCCTGTTTTCACTCTATTTGATGCCGGTGCCCCACATCTTGTATATACACTTCTCTAATTTGGGGAGGGGAAAGGAAAAAACAAAATGCTTAAATAAGGATACAGGTTGACCCATAGTAGCAATGAGATGTACAAGACACTATGTTGAAAACAAACTTTACAGCTTTGGTGGGGGTTAGGGGGCCAGTAGTTGAAGAGGTGGGAGGGAAGGGATGGAAGGGGAAAAACAAAGGAGGAGGCAACAATGCTCAATAAGAAATGTACTCATTACCTTGCTCATGTAACTAACCCTTCTGTACAGTATTTTTACTATAAAAACATACAAAAATTATTGGCTAGGGTTTTTTATTGCACTGAAGTTATGAGTCAACAGTTATAGCACCTACCCAACAAGCAAGAGGACCAGAGTTCAAACCCCAATACAAGGGAGAAGGAGAGAGGGAGAGAGGAGGGGGAGGAAGAGAGAGAGAGTCAAAAAAAGCCATATGAAGACATAGTAGATGTAAGCTTAATCTGAGGAATAGGCAACAATCAAGGTATAGGAAGTAAAGAGATCTTAAGTAAAATTCATCCCAAAGAAGGATTCACAAAAACATAAAACTCCATATATTATAATAAAAAAAACAAAGAAAAAATTCTGAGAGATGTTAAAGAAAAGGAATTAATCGCATACAGAAACCTGTGGGCTAGGACAGAGCCAGGTGGTGAGGTGAAAGTATTGTGTCAAAAGTAACAGCCACCCAACAATAACTTGCCCATATGGTAGTGTTTCAGGCACAATACAGAAATGATAACTTTCCCAGAGCAACAACAGAAAAAATAAATGTATAACCACTTGACTTATTTACAAGAATGGTTAAAGCAGGTTCCTTGAGCTATAATAAATGTCTGTAACATAAAAACATTCAAAAGCACAAAACCCAGTTGCACAAGTAATATGGGAAGTAATATGAACCAGTATTCAAAATATTTGTTTGAATGGTTGGAATATTAATTTTATGCCTACTATGTGGTTCAAAGGAAAAAATAGTAATGATTATCTCTAAATTAAGATTCACAGAGAATATTTGAACAATATGTCCAGGCATAGTGGCTTATTCATGAAATTCTCATTGCTTGAGACAGACATCTGGGTAACAGTTTAAGTCCAATCTAGGCAAAAGTTCAAAAGATCCAATCTCTACAACAACAACAAAAAACTGTAAAGAGAGGCACATACCTGTCATCCTAGCTATGCATGAAGCAAAAATAGGAGGATCATGACCCAAACTGTTCAAGTAAAATTGTGATATCTTATCTAAAAAAAATAACTAAGGGGCTGGGATGTAGCTCAGTGGCAAAGCGCTTGCCTAGCAAGTGCAACGTCATGGGTTCGATCCCCAGTACCAAAAAAGAAAAGACAAAAAAAAAATACAGTTAAAAAAAATAACTAAGGCAAAAAAGGCTTACGTGTGGTTCATTTGTAACAAAGTGACTGAGTTCAATTCAAAGTGGAATGAAGGTGGGTGGGCCTATGAGGGAAGGCATAAAGTAATCTTTCTGTGGTGTAGGGATAGCTCAATGTCTTCAGTGTGGTGGTGGTTAAGCATATTTATCTATGTGACAAAATGTGGTAGACTTACCCACAAAGGCAAATCTTCCCCCAAAACAAAAGTGAGTGAATATAAAACCTTGTAAAACCCAACTGACAGCTGCAGGTAGTATGTGGATGGCATTGGTACATGAAATTGGCAATTGTGTACCAAGGTCCATTTTCTGATTTTGAGACTATATCCTTATAAAGATCCAGCACCACACAACTACGGATTACAAATAGAGGATGGAGAAACAGAGGAATAAGTTTCAAGCCAATCCAAATTCACTATCAAAATTGTGAGGTAAAAACTAGCACCAACAATCTGCAGAAGTTAGTGGAAGAGAAGCCAAAGAGATAAGAGTACAAAGGAACAAGTGTACACTCCCACCAACAGTGCAGTAGGGTTCCTTTTTGGCCGTATCCCCTCCAGGATCTGTTGTTATTAGAATTCTAACTGGGGTGAGGTGGAATCTCAATGTTGTTTTGATTTGCATTTCTTTGATGACCAGAGAAATTGAGCATTTCTTCATGTGTCTATTGGCCATTCTTATTTTCTTTTCAGAGAAGTCTCTCTTTAAGTCTTTAGCCCACTTATTAATGGGGTGGTTGTTTCTTTGAGGATTTGTTTTTGGAGGATTTAAGTTTTTGAGTTCTAAGTATACTTTAGATATGAGACCCATGTTGTTCCTTTTAAGAGGAATAGGGTTCCTCTTTCTCCACATCCTCACCGGCATTTTTTGTTGGCTGAATTTAGGATGTGGGCCATTCTGACTGGGGTAAGGTGGGGTGCCCTGAATTTTGTATATACATTTGTCTAATTTGGGGAGTGGAGGGAAATAACAAAATGCTGAAACAAGGACACATGCTGACCCATTGCAACAATGATACCCACAAGACACTATATTGGAAATGAACTTCACAACTTTGGGGGTGGGGGAGGAGTAAGAGAGGTGGGGAACGGAAGGGATAGTGGGAGAACAACAAAGGAGGGGTTAACAAGACATGTACTCATTGCCTCACTCATGTAACTATAACCACTCTGTACAGCATCTTTACAATAAAATAAAATTTTAAAAAAAGAGTTCAAATGAGAGATGAAGGCCAATTAGGAATGGCTGTAGTATTCTAGAATTCCTCTCTTGCCTCAAAAAGTCAGCCATCATCTTGGGATTGAGGAGAATTACATGGATAAAAAGCCCCTAAGTAGAAAGAGGACAAATTCTATTCTTAGGATTCAGAGAGGCATTGAGAGGCAAATGTACTATCATGAGCTCTGCCTACCCCCAGTAACATAATTGAATACTTGGACTAAAGGGCATTTGGATCAGAAGGGAGAAGGTTCCGCTGTCCCTCCCAGCCACGAGGCTGCTCATATCTAGTTTTCAGATGGAAGCTTCCTGTCTCCTACCTTTCACCGACTGAAAGCATCCCCACACAAAGCAAATGGGGGAAGGGCTTAAGCCAAAAATCTTACCAAACTTGAGAAACAAGGCTAATCTTTTTTTTGGGGGGGGTCCGGTTGTGGGGCCTTAACTCTGGGCCTGGGCACTGTCCCTCAGCTCTTCAGCTCAAGGCTAGCGCTCTACCACTTGAGCCACAGCGCCACTTCTGGCTTTTTCTTTTTGCTTATGTGGTGCTGAGGAATCGAACCCAGGGCCTTGAGCATGCAAGGCAAGCGCTCTACCACTGAGCCACCTTCCCAGCCCCAACAAGGCTAATCTTGATATAAACCCTTACCTTTCTTCATTCTTCTGTCAGAAGGTGAAGAGCTGACTTGTTTGAATGGTGTCCTTCTGGCATTGAAGGATGCCAGGGGACTCTTTTGTCTTAGTTAAACTGAAGAGCCAGTCAGAGTGACTCTAATCTTTGTGTGTGTGTGTGTGTGTGAAAACACCATACAGAGGGGTTACAATTACATGGGCAAGACAGTGAGTACATTTCTTATCAAGCATTGTTGCTTCCTACTTTGTTTCCCCATACCACCCCTTCCCCTCTCCACTCCCCATCCCCACACCCCTCTACCACCCCCCACCCTACCACCCCCCACCCCGCCTAACTCTTGTACATCTCATTGTTGTAATGGGTCCACCTGTAATCTTAAGGTAGTCCTTAAGTCTCAGAAAAGCCTGGAGTTCCCTGATAACCACACTATGAGTCAGCCAATCAGCAGGGAAACGGAAATTACAGGATAAGCAGAACAAAGACCCCTTGTATTTCAAACCCAGAGCAAGACCAGCCCGACTGCACCAACGAAGTGCTAGGTCTGCAGTTGCTATGTCTGCAGTATCAAGTGTTAACCAATCATGTGTAGGCCTAAATGAATTTCCCAAGCTTGCTCACAGTGTATTATAAAAGCTGTGAAAAAACAGAGGTTGTGGCCTTCCTGCATAACCAGCTGCGACAGTGTGCATGAAGTCCAGGCTCAAGCATGCAATAAATGACTCTCGTGTGCTTGCATTGGAATCTGCTCCTTGGTGGTCTTTGGGGGTTCCTATCTGGGCTTAAAAACCAGGGGATTACTATAAGAACCAGAGAAAAATCTTGTGGCTAGCAAGGCTTTATCAAGATGTTAGACAGCCCCTGTGATTTCCTGTGGGCAAATCAGATACCTGAGTAATCTGAGACAGTATCCTCACAGGGATGTCTCTGGACTTCTGTGCAATTACACCTCATATCCAATCTCCCCTTCCACCTCATTTCACAAGATGTTCAGAAACATCTTCCCATTATCCATTTATTTATTGGCACCTCTGCTGCCATTTTACTTGATGTGTACTTTCCTTTCAATGTAATCCTTTAAACCAGAATGTTCAATTTCCTATGAGCACAGGCAAAAGTAATAGCAAGCCCTATCGGATTGCTTGTGAGTCTGACTAACTAAAGAATAAGCTGTATCATAGGGTCATTTAAGGCCTGACTTCTCCTTTGCCCTTATTTTTCTTATCACTAGCAATTCATCCATCCATTCATTAATATGTGTGTGTGTGTGTGTGTGTGTTTTAATTCCAAATGGCATAGAAATGAATGAAGGTGAAATTCTCATGAATTCTATCATTTTCATCATCCACTAACCACTTCCTATACTTTCTACTCTATTTTTCCTCATAATTACTACTGAATAATAAAATTACATTTCTATTACTACTTTACTCATGTGAGAGAATAGATTAATTGACTTCTATAAAATGTAGAGTTCATGTTCACATAGCTTAGACTTCTGCCATCCAACGAAATTTTTATTTATTTTTGTTTCATTAATATAAAAATTTTAAAGTGTCATATATGATTTTCCTTCTTATGAGTCATGCTACACTAAAGTCATCTATGTGTTATTTCTTAAATGTAATATGAATTATAATCTATCCTAGTTATTCAAGGAAGTTCTTCAAAGAATTCCTTCTGCAGATTTTTGGTTGTTGTTTTTAAGCTTTTGTTACAGACTGGGTGAGTTCTTTGTGAATTTGAATAAAGAAGTCCTAACCACCAGTACTTCAGAATTCCATAGATCTGCATATGGAGTCTAAATAAGGAAAGAATTAAGTTGAAATGAGTTTGTGTGGGTTTTAAACCAATATGACTCGTGTTCTTTCAGAAGAGGAGATTAGGACACAGATACAGGGAGCTTAAATACAGAGAGATACAAACTAACTACAAGTCAGAAACCTCCCAAGGAACTTACTCTGAAAAAAGATGACAACAAAGACTTCCTCAGGGCAGTAGAGTGGGCACAAGAATATTCAGGAAATATGAAAATGTTTTGTGTCTTCATTGGCTTTTGAGCCACATGGACATATTGATTTGACAGAACTAATTACATTTCTGCATAATAATTTTAGTTGTTATTTGTTTATTTATCTTAACTGATACATAAAAATATTAAAACTTATATCTCTTTGGGGAGTTACTATGTGATATTTGGATACAAGTATACATTGTATAATATTTAAATCAGATAATTTCTTTCTGGTAAAAAGTTTCAAAATGCTTTTTATCTAATTTTACTAAGTAGAGAGTACAGTATCTGTAAATGCCCTAATGTGCAATAGCCCACTAGAACATCTTACACCTATTGATTGATAACTTTGTACCCATTGATCTGATTGTGTCAGTCCTAACATAATGGTCTTCAGGTCCAACAATATTGTCATAAATGCCAAGGATTCATTCTTTTTAATGACCGAATAGTATTTCAGTACACCACACACACACACACACACACACACACACACACACACACACACACACACACACACTGACATAGAGAAGGTCTTGGAAAATACAGAGTAAAGAAACCATAGAAAGAAATGTTTTACTATTTGCCAACAAAATGTCCCTTCTGTTCCATCTTTCTTTGAAGCCAGGAAGGAGACATATCTACTATTAGAGGGTGAGCAAGAAGACAGCAGATTGGGATTTTTTTTTTACATTTCCTTGACTAGAGTCTAAAATGACAAAGGCTATGTGACTGTATCTAAGGATATATCACATCATGTGACTCTTTCCTATACCAGAGCTAACAGTACAACTACAGCTACAGCTAGCTCTGAAATTCTGATAACTCCTCCTTTCCATTGTCTCTCCAAACCTAGCGATGTAACATTCCCTCACCTCACTCAATTATTCTTCCTGGTCAGGAAAGTTTTCTACATCCCATGTAATTTCCTCTCTGAACCTATCTATGCTAGTGAATTGTCTTTTGAATAGACTCCCATCAATCATTGTAACCATCTGTTTCCAACTGGAAACTTGATACATGGGTAAAAGAAAAGTAAAATACATGGGTGCTTTACTGACAACACTGTGTGGGGAAGCAGTCATGTATCTCAGCTCTCCAAATGAAGGAAAGTAACAGATGTTATACCATTTCCTTTAATTTGAATGGTTGAAATGAAGCATAGATGGAAATGTTCTGAAAAAGGGAACAGTTCTGATTCACAGCTTTCTAATAACTTGAAGTTTAGCCTGCCAGCATTCAAAGTCGCCAAGAAGAAGCATCATATTCCCTTTTCGTTCCTGTTAGGGCTAAAGTTTTTCTCCTAAGATGCTCCATCCCAAGGTGAAAGGATGCAGATCTGGTTTAAAATTTAAAAAGACAAGCTATGTCCCAGTAATGTGGTGGCTTACACTTACAAGTATGACCTAGGAGGCTGAGATCTAAGGCTAACAGTTCAAAGCCAGTCCATGGAGGAAAGTCATCTTCAATCTCATCTTCAATCAACTACCACAAAAGCAGTAGTTCTGTGGTTAAGTGATAGCCTTAAGCAAAAGGGCTCTAGGACAGCACCCAGGTTCTGAGTTCAAGCCCTAGGAAAAAAATAATTAAGACACCATTAAAACCAGGTTCTTACCTTTCCTCCATTCTTTCTACTGGGTATGATAGACTCTGCTGTGTGGTAGTGAAGAAATTCTGGTTTGTCAATCTCACAGGACACTTGTCTGCCCTGGAGATTTTGTGATGATCCTGTGACTCGTCAAGATGAAGGACATCTCTGTGGTTCCTTGTCTGGGAACCTACCAGCAAATGAGAGTGTGGAGACTATTGAGTCCTGTTCCTTGCACAATGCTGCTGAACATTTTATCTTAGTCGACTTCTATCTCTCAGCCTCGATGCATCATCACCCCATTAGTCAACTTCCCTGTAAGATGTTTTGTGGCTTCTTGCTGCCAGCTGACCACCAGTACCAAACGATGTGAGCATCTTTTGAGGACCTGAATGCAGGTAGGAATGTGGGCTGCCAAGGCATGATTAAAACCATGTAAGTGCCATTTTCTTTGCTTTAAGCTTTCCCCTGCCTTAGTAAGTGGCAACATTCAATGAAAAGAAAACAAGGAAATAGAACAGATTCCTGCCTTGGACCTTGCCCAAATGATCAGTGTGCTCTGAGGCTGAAAGAGGGCATTTTAGAAAACAACCTATAGCCTGGAAAAAGAAATAGAAAAGTAACAAAAAAACTTGGGGAAATGACTTCTCATGTTTGGAAAGAAAAACATGTATCCCCAAAACGGACATCTCTCTTGCAGAGAGCATCTGGCAAAAATTATCCTTTGCCTCACAGGGATACTTGTATAACAAGGTCTTTATGTCCTAAAATTTAGCAAACAGTTCAATCTTGGAAATCTTTGGGCTCACTTGATAAGCCAGTATGGCAGCAATGGTGGAATATGCCAGGTGTCCAGAACAAAGAGAAGCATTTACCCCAAAACAAACTACAGTCAAACCTCCAACCCACTTTTTCACCATAAATAATTACAATGCTAGAACATTCACTGTACCTGTTATCATATAAACCAGCACCTATGCCTGGGATTGTGCCCTAGCCTTTTAAATTTTCATTTCTGTTGTTTACTACTAAAATTTATTGTTATCTATCTCACCATGCTCTCAAATTCTTTTTGTTTTGAGACATCACAAACTCTATCTCCAAGGGTTAGGCTTTGGAGGCCTCCTTCTTGAGATATCACCTGTTCCAGTAAGATTTGTTTGGCAACTCTGCAAAGATGAATATCATTAGTTCCAGTAATAGATGGATCTTTGTGAACACATTAAAAATGAGAAAAAGCCTCAGAGTGGACAATGTTATATATCCATCAGGTGCAGAGGAGTGCACATTAACTCTAGGCTGACCCCACTGCTAAGTGCTGTCTTATCCACCACATTTCATCCGCTTGGATGCCTTCATTATTGGGTAGGTTTACTTGGGCAATGATCTCACGTTTTTGAAAAAAGGAAATGTGTTTTTAAATTGATTCCCAGTGTTGTTTGAGGTTATGTTATATCCCGGAGATGTTAGGTCTAGCTTTAGTGTCAATCTAGAGAGAGGGCAGAGAAACAGAAGTTGATATGAGTAGCTCTCATGATTCAGGATAGAACCAGTCCTTGAAGTAGAGTTTTATATGTTCCTGAGTTATTTTCCTTTCATGGAGTTAGGGAAAAATAGATTTTAGACCATAACTATAACCTACGTGTAACTGTAGGTTCTACCAGTGAGATTAATATAAACTACATGCTATCTTCATACAAGAACAAAATTGCCTATGATAGCTGAGAATGTATACTTGCATTTAAATGAGACATTTTTATAACAATCATCCGCCTACCTGCCAAAAAATGAAGAATGTTAAAATTTTTCCATGTTCTCCTAATCATCCTCTAAAGTAAAGAAGTAGGATTTTAAATACTCTTTAAAGGCTCAGACTCGTATCATTTCTCTGCTTACTTGAACTTTTGAAGCTGATATATATCACTTCATATGAGTAGGCTGAGAGAAATTTCACCTAAATATGAAGATGCTGTGGACAATGTGTTTCTTTTATAATTATTGTATTTATTATCATATATTAATTGTACACAGTAAAATAGTGTCATTATGACTTTCCTATACAATACACTTTGATCTTTTTCACTCCTTGTATTGCTCTTTACCCACTATCTTCCACAAATGAGAGGGAACATAAGATATGTATCATACTGCACTTATCAAGATCCACGTTTAAGTAAACAGCATAATTTCATTCTTTAAAAATTTTTTATTGTTATTATAAAAGTGATATACAGAGGGGTTACAGTTACATAAGTCAGGTAAAGAATACATTTTTCTTTGGATAATGTCACCCCTTCCCCCTCTCTCTCCCAGTTTTCCCTCCTGTCCCCACCCACAAGTTGTACAGGTCATTTTCGTCATAGTGTCTAATGAGTACCACTGCTGCATTTGTTCACCATTTATCCCTCAATTTCTCTGTTCCCCTTACCCTCCCAAAGACAGATAAATGAACACACAAGACAAAACTAAAAGAAAACAACAACAACAACAAAGGGTAAGCCTCTTGTTTTCATTTCCTGGAGTTCATTTCAATAAATATTATTTTATATGATCAGAGGTACATATACATTATACCATTGTGTTCTTCCCCTTAGAGTTCGTTCTTCTTAGTGGATGGATAGAATTCCACTGATGGCATATAAGCTGATTCCATAAAGTGGACACCACATTTTGAAAGAACTATAAATTTTCATCTAGCCTTTGACTGTGAGGCTACCAACTCATAAGCCATTATTCATCCCAAGGCAATAAAATACTTGGAGTTGGGTTTTTTTATATCAGGGGTTAAGTTTCAACCTAATTTGTAGATGAACTCTCTCCTCTATTCCTAATATTGGCCCTATGGAAGGCACAAAAGACTGTACTATAGAAGTAGCATCATTCCTAGTCACTGTCATCTCTTCTCTGCAACATCCTTCTCCTTGTTCCATCTTTCTGTTTGTTTGTCTGTTTTTTTTTTTTTTTGGATCCTATCAAGTTAAACACTTCCCTGAAAGACAGGGAGAACAATTCATTGCCTTTAGACTTGTCTTGCTAAGGTAATCTATCCGGCTTTTTCTGGACTTGTCCATAATGTAAGTCTATTTCCAACTAATTTTGCAAAACACACAGTGATCCTTATCACTTCAAGGCCATGACAGAGCAACTCAATGCTCACAGCCTTCTGGTCTTATATCTTCCTTAAGAGAGATTTTTCAACCATAACTAAGTAATTATTTCCATTTTGAAAACAATTTTTCAAGCTGTTTCTATGGTTTTTATTAACCTGGCATTGTGAGGCCTGGTAATGCAGCTAAATGTTAGAGTATTTGCCTGACATGTAAAAGGGCTTGAGTTCAACACCCAGCACCACAAATAAACAAGCAAAATCTCAGTGGCAGTGAATTGCCTAGTTCCATGAAGCCTCAGATTCAGTCCCCAGCACATTTACAAAAACAATAAGCCATTATAACTTTCCTTTTATGTCTACCTGGATTCTTATCTTTCCTCAATGAGTTCAAATATTTATGTATCTGTCAAATGTGTCAAAGATGATATGCTTGGGAAGTTATCTTTCACTATTACTTTCCATCACTACCCATGCACACGCTGAGATCTTCTCATAGTCTTTTTTGTTTCTGTGATTTTTTTCAATACTAAAGAGATGAATGAAGCTTAGAAAGTGCTTTTTAAGAAGATTTCTTGTTTCGAGTGCTACACTAATCTTTTGATAAACAACAACCAAGTTTTATGTACTTTTACAATATATGTATATTGACAATATACATACTACCTCATGCACAGCACATCAGGTTGCAGAAAGCATGTCACAGTTGTCTCTTTACACTTCATGCTGCTTCTCACTGTGATCATAGTCAAAATACAGAGACCTGAGTGTCTGGGAGTATTTAACTCATGTTGGTGGTGCCCTGAGTCCATGACTATCAAAGTCAAATCTCACTCTCTTGATCTGAAAGTCTATTCCAGATCTCTAATGGCATTGATATAGATTTGAGGAAAACAAAAACCTCAGTACTTTCTTGGATTGCATGAGATGGGCATATGGCCCAGGCCTATCAGTAGGTCAGCATGGAATCAACATATTCTCCTGTGACATATCGCATACACTCAAGATTGACAGACATACATGCAACTGGCTAGATGCATTTCTAGACTTTATTCTGGTAAGTAAAGAGTTAAATAACCAGATAGGGAAGGCATATGCCATGGCTTTGTGTGCCTGAATCCAAAGCTAACTTATCACCATGCAACAGAAAAATGTCAGCAAAAGACGTTATAAAAATTCAAATTTTATGTATTTTTCTTATACAGGAAGCATAATGTCTCTAAGGAAATTGTTTCTCCTGATGCTAGAAAACTTTGTGATGCAGCAAAGTTCATTCCTTCGGGACCAAGTTTCTAACTGCAGCACTGTCTCAAGTCAAGGGGCGTAATATAATTCTCTGGGGAACATAGCATGGGAGAAAAGTAAGGAATCTTTATTTTTATTGCATTTCTATAGAAAATGCTTATAAATTTGAGAATATGGTTTGGGATAAGAATTCCTCCATTGAAATAAAAAAAGAAAAGCATTTGATAAGACATGAATGACAAAGAAATAAAATGTCTGGCTCAAAAGGAAAAAAAAGAAATATGGGTGAGAACGTTGAAAGGGGTGACATTGATCATGATTTATCATATCCATAAACTGCTTTGTTAAATGACAGCTCTTTTGTACATCTACTTAAAGATAACAAACATTTTTTAAAAACCATGGAACTAATAATTTTTAAAAAGAAATATTTAGAGGGAATTTGAAGAATCCTTCCTTCCTTCCTTCTTTCCTTCCTTCCTTCCTTCCTTCCTTTCTTTCTTTCTTTCTCTCTCTTTCTTTCTTTCCTGCCTTCTCTCTCTTTCTTTCTTTCTCTTCTCTCTCTCTCTCTATCTTTCTTCCTTGGGCTTGAACTCAAGATCTGAGCACTGTCCCTGAGCTTCTTTGTCCAAAGCTAGCACTTTTACCACTTGAGCCACAGCAACACTTCTGATTTTTTCTGTTTATGTTGTACTGAGGAATTGAACCCAGGGCTTCATACATGCCAGGCAAGCATTCTACCACTAAGCCAACTTTCCAGCCCTCTATTGAGAATTTCAAAACTGTGGAGATATTTTTATTTTTAATTTTCTTTTTTTTAAAAAAGGCAAAAATGTTCTATTTGAAGGCATTGCAAAATCACTGAGACATTTCTAAAGCAAGAGTCTAAGATGACTCTAGTACAGACTTTCAAAGTCACAACTGTCTGATCAAGACAGAGGCTCGAGGGTTACTCTAACCTTCTGCTTTCTAATTCCTCCTGGGTTCTCTGGGAATTGCTGCCTCTGTAATCATCTACATCAGGAGTGTCCTGCAAAGCCCTCTGGAGAATTAGCTTGAGGGTTCGCCGCTGCCGCTGTTGCCTAAAGGATCCAATGAAGAAGTAAATAACAGGGTTGGCGCAGCTGTTAACACAGCATAGACAAAGTGTAACTGGAAAAAGATAACAAGAGTTATGATAAAAAGAAATTGGAAGCCACCATAGAAGGAACCAGAAAATGCCAAAAGGCAGCCCACAGATAAGGAAGACCATCATTGTTATCAAGATCGTCACATACAGCCTGGTCAGTGGCAACCGCCTAGAACTGCAGAACATCCTGACTATTAAGGCCAGGCTGGACACAGAGAGAATAATCAATAAAATAAATAGCCATGAAGTTATGATAAAATCAACATTTTCCCACCATTTTCTATCATAAAATAGTTCTAGAAAGCCAGAGAAGTACCATTCTAGAATGTTCAGGATCAGAGACAAAGCCCAGAGCAAGGCACATATGACTACTGACATATGTCTTGGGCGGTGACAGTGGTACCAGATGGGCCACAAGACTGATAGGCATCGCTCAGTGCTAATGGCACTAAGTATGCTCAGTCCTGTAATGTAGGGAATGGTTGCCACATTGATTAAGATGGCATTCACAGGGCCAGAGAAGGAGTAGGAGAAGTCAATGACATTCAGCATGTTAGTTATAAGGAGGCAGATGAGGAACAGGAAGTCAGCCACAGCCAGGTTCAGGATATAGACTGAAATGGCATTCTTACGCATTTGGAACCCCAGGACCCAGAGCACAACTGCATTTCCTGCCAGCCCAACAAGGGCAATGATGAGGTTTACCAATTCCAGGACCAAATGATTTTCACAGAACTGGTCAGTGCCATTCACTGTTGTGGCTTCTGTCCACTGGAATGGACTGGTTGGATCTTGGCTCACAAAACCACCACTGGTGCTGCTGAGAACACAAACAAGATTTGAGAGTCTACCATATGATCCCTATTCTCAAGATCATCTTATCTTGTTATTGGAAACTACTGTCCCTATTATATAAAGTTGAGGAAAAAGGATTGAAATGATTAAGTGAATTGTCAAAACTTGAGGGGTCCTGCAGTATGAATTCAAATCAGTTTTGTTTGACTCTGAAGCCTGAGCCATCTATTCTCCACCTCAGATCCTCTAAATAATATGGAAATATTCTATGATCCAGACACCTCCACTCAAGGAGTTAGAGCTATAGTCACAAAGGTGATCATGGTACCTCTATGACTAATAGTGTTCCCTCCAGAACAGAAAAAGGAAACCTTGAGTTAGGACCACTATGAACTATGTCTTGGACATTCATGACGATTACTAAAACTGGTGGTCTAAAAATGTCTTCAATGCCAGCCTTTGAAGAGAGGAGAAACACATGTTCTATTCCCACAACTTAGACCTGTGTGTAACATATGTGTTCCCAATATTATTTCAACAGAAGAAAAAAACAGGAGAATTCCTACCATATTGGATGATTTGCACTAAATAGAAAATAAAAATGAAAAAGAATTACAACTGATGCATGTAACATTAAGAAGAAAACGTCACTCGGCATAATTATGTTTGTGAAGAACTCTACAGTGGGCCCAAATGACTGCTTCTGACCACTGACAGGGCTTCAGAGGGAGGACTTATTATGAATCTGCACAATACCTACAAGCATTTTTGACACAGAGCATGAGGAAGGCTGGTAATGAAGCTGAAGTTTTCAGCAGTACAGAAGAGGAAGTATGAAGGTAGAGTGAGGACTGAGGGCCTCTAAAAACAGGTATTTGAAATACAGAGTGCTTGTGGAGAATGATTAAGTGGTGTGCTGCAAAGTATATAATCCTACCCACATTGCAACCTGTTCCGTTCTCTCCCAGGATATCCTTAGTAGACTTTCTTTGTTTATGAAATCTTCTGTGTGAAAGAAAATGATGAGTGCAGTATAAATGTTACAAAGAGAGACGCAGATATCAAATAGAGATATCAAATAGAGAAAGAGGAAAGTCCACACAAGGGAATAATAGCAGCTTATTGAAACTTTATTAGATATTCTCTCTTTTTAATATTCTCTTGAGCCTATTTGGAAACATTTAGTGTTTTTCTTGTTTCAAAGAGACTCAATTGGTTTGTCCCTGGCCTCACATAGTTTGGATTTAAATCTATCCCATCTGCTTTAGGGTTGATCCTTTTGACCAGCCCTTTGAACTTAACACTGCTGGGTATCATTTAAATAAGGAAAATGCAGCGGAATAATGCCCGAGGTAAATCTAAGATAGTAGTCAATATTCTGGCTATAATTAAATGTAATATAAGCAGACTCCAGAAACATGGAAGAAGAGAAGACATTTAAAAGAACAAAACACAACTCGGTAAAATTTAACAAGGTCCAGAAAAAGAATTCAAGAGCTTTTCCTGCCTCACAAGAGCAGCCATGATTTCAGAATCTAGAGCACTCAGCCAAACAGCAGGTCCTGAAAAGGAAAGAGGATATATCTTCCTCTGGGGTACAGAGGCATCAGTACTGAGTTCACCTGTCATGCTCACTCTTTGACATAAGTTCAGCCTTGTGGGTTTGGGGAGCAGCATATTTGAAGAAGTTCTTAAGTTTACTTAGAGTCTATAGCCCAATTCTAAAGCACATTTTGTTATGGCCATTATTATAGTGGTTCTTTATTGGGTTATCCAAACTGATAGCTAACCAATAAATTGTATTTCTTTTTTCTACCATTCATATCCAAGGCATTTTTCAATAACACGATAAATGTTCTATAAAAGTGACCATAGAAAAAGGAGCTGCAAATGGGGAGGGATGAATAACTCTGGTGGAATAAGATGAGAAGCAACTAAATCTAGTTATATTAAAAGCTCCCAGGAAGTAAGATGATATGAAATATGAGGAAAGGGCCCCATTTTTCATAAGTATTTTTATTTTATCCTCCCTCACTCTATTTGACAGCCCATAAATGTGTCTTCCATGACTCCTCAATAGGATCCTGTTCCTCTTGGTTTAAGGTTGAGTTAAGCCTCTGAGACACCAGGAGATGGAGACAGGAAGGCAGGGGAAAAAGGATTTGTTAAAAACAACAACAAAGAAAAATCTCTTGTGTCCATATCTTGGGGTTCATTTCACTTAGCATCATCTTATATAGTCATATGTACATAGCTTTTGAGCTCTGCTTATCTGGTAAGATTATCCTAAACATATACTGATTATTGAAAATAAGGAAACCATGGGACCTGTTTCTTTGGGTCTGGCTTACTTCACTTAATATAATTTTTCCAAGTCTTTCCATTTCCTAACAAATAGGGTGGTGTCATTCTTTCTGGTGAAAGCACAGAAATCCATTGTGTGTGTGTGTTTGTGTGTGTGTGTGTGTGTGTGTGTACACATATATACCACAGTTTTTCTTCCTTCTATGGTATATACCTGTTGTCACCATATTTGATTTTAGTACCTTCCATCTTGTATATACCTTTATCTAATTTGGGGAGGGGAAGGGGAATAACAAAATGCTGAAACAAGGACACAGGATGACCAATTGCAACAATGAGACCCACAAGACACTATGTGGAAATGAACTTTACAACTTGGGGAGGAGTGAGTGAGAAAGGTGGGGGAGGGAAGGGATAGTGGGAGAAAAACAAAGGAGGGGGTAACAATGCTTGACAAAAAATGTACTCAAGCCTGGCGCTGGTGGCTCACACCTGTAATCCTAGCTACTCAGGAGGCTGAGATCTGGGGATCGCAGTTCAAAGCCAGCCCGGACAGGAAAGTCCATGAAATTCTTATCTCCAATAAACCACTAGAAAACTAAAAGTGATGCTGTGACTCAAGTGGTAGAGTGCTCGCCTTGAGCTGAAGAGCTGAGGGACAGCGCCCAGGCCCAGAGTTCAAGCCCCACAACCAACCAAAAAAAAAAAAAAAGTACTCATTACCTTACTCATGTAACTGTAACCACTCTGTACCGCATCTTTACAATAAAATAATTTTTTTGGGGGGTCCTGTCGTGGGGCCTGAACTCTGGGCCTGGGCACTGTCCCTCAGCTCTTCAGCTCAAGGCTAGCGCTCTAACACTTGAACCATAGCGCCACTTCCAGCTTTTTTCATTTTGCTTATGTGGTGCTGAGGAATCGAACCCAGGGCTTCAGGAATGCAAGGCAAGCACTCTACCACTGAGCCACCTTCCCAGCCCCTAAAATAAAAATTTTTAGAAAGAGTTGTTTTGTTTCATGTGAGGCTGTGTATAGTAATAGCAGGGTTTCTCTCCCCCTCTCCCCCTTGCTTATTCTCTTGTCATGCGTCAAGTGTGTATAGCACTATGCTTTCTGGTGACAGCTTCTTCCCCTATCCCTTTAAGCCTATGTGTTGGAATAGTGTTTCACTGTTGTTTGTCTAAACCAGCTATCATTGCCTGTTTTCATTAACTCTCCCCCTTGTAAATATATAAAGTAATGCTACTCAAGTATTCTAGTCTGAGCTAAGCTTCTCTTCCATATTTCTAAAACATGCCAAAGGGAGTAACTTTGGTAAGCTAGTAAAACAATGAAAACTTAAGCTCTAAGAAACAATATTTTTGTGTCACCTTGCTACTTATATGGATTTAAGAGGCAGCATTCTTAGTCTCCATGATAAAGATTTGAATTTAGGTTAAAAGAGAAAATATAGCAAGAAAAATCTAGTTGGCTAGACTTTCTAGTTGGTCTAGTTGACTCATTTGAAAGTGCAACCTTTAGGTCTTCCTGAACTGTTTTCAGAATCTCCTGTCTCCTACCTTTTCTGAAGGAAATAGCTTATCATAATGCTGCATATATCACTTCAATGTAGAAATATAAGGGTGTTAACTCCATGCAAATGTTATTATTGGGAACTGGGTTATCTTGCATACCACTTTACCTTCCATCCATTCTTCTGTGCACAGTTGAAGAGTTGACTCAAAGTGAAGAGGAAGAACTTTTTTCTGCCCAATGTCAGAGTATGTATGCTTCCTTTTTCTACAAATCAAGAGAAGCCTGGAGGCTCTGGAGTGAAGCCCAGTGATGAAGTGGAACTTCTCAATATTCTGGACAGCTCCTGTGATTAGGGAAGTAAGTCAGAGACAAGAGCCGTTTTGAGTCAAGATCCTCACAGAGATGTTTATGGGTATCTTCCCAGTTTCCACTTGTACATCAATTCCTCCCATCCCACCCCACTCCTATCTCACTTCATCTGGTTCACCTCCCTGTTCTATGTGTCTGTTTATAGACAACAGTGAACCTAGGTAGCACAACCAAATGGTGTGAGATTGTTCTATATGGCTTTATAATAAACAATGAAGTGTGGCACTGGGTCACTGGGTTTTTAATTTGCCTGGATATATTCATTTGCCAAAATACATCAACTTTACACTTATTGTTGTATATCACTACAGCTCAATTTTTCCTTAAAGATTATCCTAAAATTATTTTAAAATGTACCATTTAAGATTAATATACTATTTCATAGAATTATTAGCTAAACTATTTGTGTAAAAATAATGAATGAAGCCAATGTTATGAGCTCATAAGGAAAAAAAAGAAAATTTGACATACAAAGTCTTGCACAAAGACTGTTAAGTCTCTTGTAAACCTGCAATGGAGGATCAGAGAGCAATAGAATCAGGGTAAATCAGGGCAAAGTCAAAGGGGAGAGAAATAGCTGGGCTTCTAACAGAGGACATGTGAAAGAAACCATACAAAATAGTCAAACCGCATTAGGCATATGTGGACATTATCTGTTTATATGACTTAATGCTTGACTAACTTGAAAATGGTAGAAGGATTAATGATGATGACTCAAAACTGATAAACAGAGGTTGAATACAGGCTTATATTATGAAAGCATCAGTTGTATTTGTCTAATAAGTAATTTATTCCATAATATTTTTTGTTGGTCGTGGGGCCTGAACTCTGGGCCTGGGCACTGTCCCTCAGCTCTCCAGCTCAAAGCTAGCGCTCTACCATTTGAGCCACAGTGCCACTTCTGGCTTTTTCTGCTGAAGAATTGAAGTCAGGGCCCCATGCATGCAAGGCAAGCACCACTGAGCCACCTTCCCAGCCCCCATAATATTTTTTAAGCTAAGGAGATGAGGCTTTATAAGACCTCCCAGAATTAAAGGCTGTTCTTCTAGAATGAGTTTGAAATTAATGCTTATTATTTTGAGACAAGTTGTAGGAAAATGGGGGAAAAGTTGTGAAATTTATTTATCAAATGGAGTTATCAAAGAAATATAAATCTTTCTAGTATTATCTTCAACCTTCTGGTGAAGGAAAGGTTTGCCAAAAAGTGAGAAGAGTCCTGAATTAGAGTTGGTAAAGCCCCTGGCTAAGGTAGTCCCAAAGATACTATAGCAAATTTTATGTGTAAGAGGCCCTATATCACTTAAGTCTCAGAAGATGATTGCTATCATAGCTGTTTTAAGATCAGGGGATATGAATGAGAAAAATTAAGATGTTCCCAAGCTGATTGGGAGAAGTTGACTCTGAAAACAAATATACCTAATTAAAGCAGTTCTCCATCATTGCTACATCTCCAGGATTCCCTGAGGATGGCTATATTTATGTTTTTCCTCTTTGGGACTTTTCTGCATAACCCTCTAGAGAACCAGCTGGAGAGTCTGCATTATCACTACCTATTGGGTCCAACAAAGAAGTAAATGATGAGTTAGCACAGCTGTTAACACAGGACAAGTTGGATGGAATAGAAAAAAACATACTGAAAGATTGTACCAGTAGCAGTTTCAAACCAAAGTAATATGAACCTCTGGCTGGCTAAAAGAAGATATCAGATAGGGAAAAGCAGCATTCTGAGTAGGATGGCCACGTACAGATTAGTCATTGATATCTCTACCCTCTAGAGTGACAGAAGATTCTGACAGATCCAGGCTGTACTCAGAGAGAATCACAAATTAAAAATATGTATATACATATCCTGCTTGTCAGGTTGATAAGATGAAATCAAATATCTGACACTAATTTTCATCTAACTCTATAAACAGGAAGCCTCTCTAGTGCCCTCAGAGGATGCTTGGCAGCAGGGACCAACACATAGTCAGATACATGTGACAGGTAATGTGGCTCAACTGGTAACAGTGACACAACATGCATCAAATGATGGACTGGCAATGCTTGATTCTAACCCTGTGAAGGCCTGTAAGATAGCCAAGGTCCATAGTGTGACAAAGAAAAAAAAGCTGTGAATGTAGATGTGGATTAGATAGACAGAGATGATGAAATTTATCACAGTCTTTATAATGTGGCAGCAAAGGAAAAAAGTCTTCCATAGCCAGGTAAGAATATACATGGAGGAGGTGCTCCCATGGAGGCACTCTGGTCCAGAAACCAGAACACAAACACGTGTCCTGCCATTTCAACAATGGTAATAAGGAGAGACATTAAGTTCACAAGACGGATCTCCTTATAAAAACATGGAGGAAGGTCATCTTCATCCATTCATTGTGATTTTAGTCCTACGGGCTGTGATGTTTAGATCCATTCTCAGAAATACTGTACCGGTGACCCTGGGAACACAAACTTGAATGCCTGCTACATGAGCTCAAAATCTCAGGACCACTCTGCTATATGGGATTACTTTCCTGGTGTTGTAGAGAAGGAAATGAAACAGAAGTTTGCAAAAATTATTACTGAAGCCATGAGATCCTAAAACTCAGATTAAAGCTCATTATATTCTGATTCTAAAGCTTGGACTCTTTCCATTATAATATAGTCTGTTACTGACATGTAAACACTCTATCGTCCCCAACCTGTTATGTCATGACCCCTAGAGGCAAGAAGATGAAAGTGTGGGACAGACTATGTGGAGCAGAGACTTGACTTTGCTCAAGACAGAAGTTTCTTCTTAGGAGTGAGACTTCCTCAGGGAGTAAGATTGGTTGTTCTACCAGGAATAAAGAATTCCATGATTTAGAGTCATGAAAACCTCTTGCTAGGGTAGATGTGGGACCTGCTAGACCTCAGTGAATCAACTTCATGAGGACAGGAAAGGGTTTGTTTTTGTCCATTTTTGTGTCTCAGTGTCCCATTCCATGTTGAGGACAGTATAGTCCTCCAAAGGAGAAAATGTGTAATCTAAAAAATAGATGAATGATAGAATGAATAGGAGACATCAGTATAGTTGGAAATTTGTCTTGTCACACAAATATGTTAAATAAAATTGGTCTCCAGAAAATATACCTGTAGAGAATTTTAAAAAAACTGTATTTTACATAATTATTCACTTCATTACATACCATTGGGGTGTTAGAAAAATAATCCTTATACTCACACAGGTAGGTAATAATGGTCCCTTCTCATCTCCACCCCAATGAGGGCCAGTGTCTGGCTTTACTGAGTACCTAGAAGACTTTGTTGTAATTTGGTGAAAAGATTTAAGGACAATTTCCTAATGTTTAGAGAAGGAAAGGAAAGTCTGAAAAAAAGTTTGAAAAAAAATGGCAATGATACTGAACATAAATACTTTGGGAATTATCTAAGGGGAGTTAGTAATTAGCTTGCTGAGTGATGTGTAGCCTAAGACCTTCAGAATATTAGTTATAGCATTTGCTTTACAATTTGAAATCTTTTGTTAGATGCATAGTTCTCTTTTAGGGGAATATTTTAAATCTCCATTGCTAAGAGGCTTTGGTTGAGAAAGGAGATGCTCAGACACAATTCAGCTGGAAAGCACGAATATACTCAGAAGTAAGTGAGCAGTAGCAGGTGATGGATTGATTCATTGATGGATTCCATTAACCCAATAAATAACTACTTGCTAGATGTACTATTAACATTTCCATCCTACATAGGAGAAATAAAAGCTGGTCATTTGCCCCAAATTGGGTACAAAAAAAGTAGAGTCACTAACAATCCTACATTGATGTTATTACCCATCAGAGCCCAACAGCTTCACTACCAGGTTCTTGTGTGAACTACACCTGGAAAGGGGAAAAATATTTTAAAAGCATACTCTCTATGATTAGATTTAAAAAGTACGCTCTTTCATGATTAATTAGAAAAAGGATCTGCAGCTTTTAGAAACAGAAAAGAAACAAGCCCAGGAAATAGGGAACTCATAAGAGATGGATGAAGGGACAAAGATAACATACACACTTCATCGTCTTAAGTGCTTCCACCTGCTTATGAAAAGGTCCCGTTTAGTGCTGACTGCCCACAGCTCATTCAGGACAAAAAAGTGAAGCAGGAAGTATAATAGGAACCTCTGTATCAAGGGCTTATGACATATAGTAATGCTTTCTTAGTTCCTATACCCCTGTGTGGCCTGAGGAGAATATAGATGAAATCTAGACCATGTTTTTCCTTTCGGGACTCACTGGTGTTTTTATTTGTGGTACTGAACACAGTTTGAAGCTGAACATTCAACTGTACCTATTTATTATTTCCTTTTCCCTCTTTCATTAAATTCAATTCTTTACTAACTAGATCTGTTGAGTTTTTGTTGTGGTTCACTAATATATCCTCAGCCTCTAGCACACAATCTTTAGAGACTATCAATTATAAATATTATTCTCACCCATATACTATTCTTCCTATAGGAAGTTATAACTTCCTATAAGAAGTTATCTTAATCATATGTTAATCATAGGAAGTGCAGATCCAGCTTCATCCCCATTTCCTTAGATTCCCCACCATTCTCTAGTTCATCATTCACAATGTGAGGAGCTCCCAGGAAAACTATTGGAGTATCATGAAATTGGAAATGTAAAGGAGAATCGGTATCTAGAGGCTGACAATGTTCATGTCTCACAGAATTGGGATGTTTTGTAACAGAAAAAGAAACTCAAATCCAAATTCCCTCGATGGTATTGGGATCTACTAACTAGACACTAGTGAAGGGGATGCAGGCAGAAGTCATAAAACAAACTCTTGGATTTTGAACTTCTTTCTCCTTTATGCTCATGTATACACATAACCTCATGGCTGGCAGTCATGAGTGAGCTTGGGGATAAAAGCACATCCCTATGAATGAGGGATGATTTAGCAAGTTGAAACCATTTGTTGTTGGGGACCCTTGAGTATCCAGTCAAAGTTTCATAAAATTTCCCTATTTTGAAGTAACTATGATCACAGTTGTCTCTTTACTATCAAATATCAACAATTGTAAATATTTATAAATACTATGACTTTCAACATTTTTAGTTGTTATTATCTTTAAGTACTTTTACAAATGAGTTGCAACTAAATATATCTGTTTTTTAGTATAATGCATCTTTTTTTCTTTTTTTTAAATTTTATTTTATTGTAAAGATGCTGTACAGAGGGGTTACAAGGTACATTTCTTTCTTTTCTTTTCTTTTTATTGTGAAAATACCGTACAGAGGGGAAGCATTTGTTCTTTTTTTTTTTTTAATTGTGAAAATAACATACAGAGGGGTTACAATTACATGGGCAAGGTAATGAGTACATTTCTTATCAACCATTGTTGCCTCCTCCTTTGTTTCCCCTTCCCATCCCTTCCCATCTCCCCTCTCCTTGCCCCTCCTAAGTTGTAAAGTACGTTTTTCGACATAACGATTTGTACATCTCATTGTTGCATTGGGTCCACCAGTATAATGCATCTTGATCAATATTTTCCCCTATCTCTCCCAACCCTATCCATCCCCTCAAGTTACCTTGTTCCATTTTCAGATGTGACTATATTTGCCTATCCTTTCTCCATTTGTCTGCCCCCCTCTTTTTGGTCCCCCTCTCTTCTCGACCTCCCCCCTCCTAACAACACATGTTCCAGCTTAGTTGTTGAAAGAGTTATACCATTGCAAACCTCTCCTATATAGGCCATACTTGGGGCAATATGTTTATGTATATATGCATATGACCCTGAACATGATTTTATTATAAGTTAGAGCTAACTTCTACATGTCAAAGAAAACATGTGTCCTTCATCTCTCATACTGACTTACTTCACTTAATATAATTTTTGCAGGTCCATCTATTTCCTTGCAAATGACATATCATTCTTTCTAAAGGATGAGGAAAATGCCAGATCTATAGATATAGATGTACTCTTAAGTAACTTAATCCAAGTGAGAGATTATTTAAAAGATAGGATGCAAGATAAGGAGGTAAGAACAAATGAAATCAAACAAACTAGAAGAGATAGAGTAAAAACTATATATCTAACTACATTGAAATACAGAAGGTATCAGAAAACACAAGAGACTGCAAAGAAATAGATTTCCTCACTTGCCAATATTTCTTGTCCCATTTCTCTTCTCTGGATCCTGAGAGTAGATGTATCTATGTGATCAATAGAATGCCTTTTCCTCTGTGTATGGTAACATTTAGTCAAAGAGAAGAACTGACAGAAACATAGAGAGCAAGAGAACAGAAAATTAATTTTTAATTTT
This sequence comes from Dipodomys ordii, assembly GCF_000151885.1. Lineage (NCBI taxonomy): Eukaryota > Metazoa > Chordata > Mammalia > Rodentia > Heteromyidae > Dipodomys > Dipodomys ordii. The sequence goes on from NW_012267262.1 coordinate 656,382, forward strand.
TTTTCTCCTTACTCTCTCCATTATATTGTAAACTGATAGTGGCTTAAAGATAAAGAAGCTATCTGTGCATCTTTCCTAAGACTACAGCTTCAGCTTCCCGATATCTAGTGATATTAAACTCCCTTTAACATCCTCATCATTCTCCATCATTAAATGTACTTTCCCTAAACCTACCTGCAATGGTAGATTGCCCTTCAATTAAGACAACTTCAGTCATCCCGTTTTAGATCATGTTTACTTCCTGGGAATCTGGCATTAATACAAAGAAAAGGAAATTTTTAGATGAGTAAAACACATGTTTTTTTTTTTTTTTATTCCCAGCACTTTTTTTGAAGGAAGCACTGTGTATTCCTTCTTGCTTTCTAAATTAAGGAAAGTAGTGAATTTCTTATCATCTCAGGAATTTGAAAGATTGAAATGAAGGGTAGATTGGGACAAGTTTTACCAAGAAGGAAAATTCCTGGTTCACATCTTTCAGTATCCTAGAATCATTTCTTCCAGTACACAAAGTTGTCAAAGGGAAGCTTTGTATGTCCTTGGGTTCCCAGGAAACTGCCACCAGTAAAAGATACAGCTTGGACTAGGAGGAAAAAGACAACAGGAGTTTTTAAGACAGGCTTTGGGTAAAGTCTTACCTTTCCTCCATTTTTTCTGCAGAGATGGTAAGGTGCTGCCTACTGAAATGAAGAACCTTGTGGATTGACAATGTTCATAGGACACTGCCTTGCAATGGAGAGATCTCTGCCTGAGTGAACCATGATGCTTGAATCTCTTTTATCAAGCTAGGGGACCACCCTGTGATTTCCTGTCCTGGGACCTACTGGCAAGTGAGAGCGTGAAGTTTGTTGAGATATGTTTCTCACCGGATGCTTCAAAACATTTGATCTTTCTCTTCTATCTTTCAACCTCTGCCCATCCCTGCCCCCACCACTGGGTCGCTTTCTCTGCAAGCAATTGTTTAGGAGCCTCACACTGCCAGCTGATCAGGCTGAGGTTTTTCTAGGAACCTGTGTAACTAAAAACATGTAAGGTCCTGCCTGCTTTGTATTACATTTTGTCTTAGCCTTAATAGATTTCTTTTCATGTTCTTTCCAAGTGACAGGAAGTACATGCGACAAAACATGAAAGTCTTTCTTAATTTTACTCTCTAGGATCATCAACTTATCTCAATTTGCTTTTTTGGTTTGTTTTCCCTCTCTCTGAGTATGGGGACTTGATCTCAGGACTTCATGCTTACTTGGCTTTCTTTCTTACAGTTAATGTTATACTAGTTGATCCAGCTTCCAAACTGACTTTTTGGTGATTAATTAGACATTGAGTCACATAGATTTCTCCGTCAAGGCTGGTCTTGAACCAGGATCCTCCAGAACTCTTCCTCTTGAGTAGGTAGGATTACCAGCACAGGCGATAGGTGTCTGGCTTAAATTATTTTCACCTGAATCTGTGATAAACCAGAGATTCAAGAAGTACAGAAAACACCAGGCAGGATAATTACAAAATCATTCCTTAGACATATAGCATTCAAATTGCAGGAATCAAAGACAAAACATTCTTTAATAGCTCCAGAAAAGGCTTTCCCTATAAAGAAGGAAGAAAATAATGACTTCAATCTTCTCTTCAGAATTAATGCAGCACAAGAGCTTTATGTATTGACAGAAGAAAGAAAACAGCTAGGACTCTGAACCTAGTGAAACCATTTGAGGAAGTAAAAGAATTGTCTTTGAGGAAGAGTGAGGAGGTCTGTTATCAGTAGAACTTCCTTGCTAAGTATCTCAAAGAAATTCTTTAGAGAGAAGAAAAACTATGTTGATCACAACTCACACCTTCCTTGTCTAACAATTGAACAACAAATCATCACACTCTATGGCATAGATTTGTTCATAGCATTCTCTATTTTTTCCATTTAATGTCCATGGATCCTATAAGCTTGTCCTGAAACCAGTAATTTGTATCATCTTTCTCTTTTCTTTATCTGGTTAGGGATTTGTTGACCTTTTTAATGTCCAGGTTTTGGTTTCACTGTCTTTCTCTACTGATTTCTTGTTTACATCATTGGTACTTGCTGAGGTTTTGTAAGCATTCTTTTTTAACTGTAAATATCTAGTTATTTTTGTCTTTTTGAGCTTCTTAAAGTAGATTTTCAGATAGTGGATTTGAAATCTTTTTTTACTTCTTTACCTGTTCCATTACATAAAGTCTTCCTTAAGGACTACTTTTTCTGCATCTCACAGATTTTCATAAATTTTACTTTAATTTTCATGAAGCTGAGCATATTTTTCCATTTATCTTGAAATGTCTGCTTAAACTCATATAATTTTTGCTAGTTTGCCATTTAATGTCCAAATATTTGAGGACTTCTCCCTATTTTTCTGTAGCTGAATTCTAGGTTAATCTCATTATTGTCTGAAAGAATAGCTTATATAATTCTATTCTTTAAAATTTTAAGGTAAAAATATAAAAATGTTAAAAATGTACCAAACCATAGTGAATTAGAAATGGTTGTCATTATTATTGCTGTTATCAGATGTAGTTCACACTCAGTAGATTGTTGCTGATTTTATGCTCAGTGAATCTGTCATCTTGAGTAAGATACTAAACTCTGTAATTCTAATAATGGATTCAATCATTTCTTCTTATATTTCTTTTACCAAAATTCATAGATGGAGAAATTGATAATAGCAAAGTCAAATACATTGGAAAGATATCTAGTCCTCAGTATTAATTAAAAGCCAAGCTGTTACCGTGGTTAAGAATTTAAATTTCTGTATCTTATGATGCCTTGACATCTTGGAGCCATGTTAACCATGGAGATCTTGCCTCTCCCAAATTCTCTCACTGCTAAACATGTAAAATTATTGCTGGTAATAAGGTTTTTTATTTTTAATTTGGAACTCAACAACAAGACATGATGGGACACAAAATTAATACTTTTTAGAAAGCAGAAGCTGAAGGATCAGAGGTTGGGGGCCAGTCCAGCCAAAGTCAGCATGCTACTGTCCCACAAAGAAAAATATGAAGACAAAAATGGAGGAGGGTAAGGAGGAAGAGAAGGAAAAGAACAGAAAAAAAAAGAAAAAGAACAAAAAACAAAATGAGCAGTATCCAGGAACAGGGATTGGGAAAGGCTATTAACTATTGTTCTGAAAAGAGAACTGTTTAGAATCTGGGCACTGGTGGCTCATTTCTGTAATTCAAGCTTCTCAGGAGTCTGAGATCTGATGATAGCAGTTCAACACCAGCACAAGCAGAACTCCTCTCTCTCATTCTCTCATTCTCTCTCTCTCTCTCTCTCTCTCTCTCCCTCTCTCTCTCTCTCTCTCTCTCTCACAGACACACACACAAAACCACCAGAAAGCTAGAATTGGAGCAGTGAGTGACTCAAGTAGGAAAAAAGCTAAGGGGCAGCACCCTCAGAACCAGCCACAAAACAACAACAACAACAAATATAGATTTGAAAAGGAAAAGACAAGCAGACTAGGGAGAATATTTGCAAAACACAGGCTTGGAAATAATAAATAAGTAACACTTAAAACACAGCAATAAGAAAATAACCAACCCAATTACAAAACAGGCAAAAGATTTTAGCAGATACTTAATTAAAAATGATATGGTAGATCCAAAACAAGATACAGATGTACAATTCTGCTGTCTATATTTAACATTGTTATGAAGTATTAGGGAAAAGGAGAGAAAGATATTAAGTTTGGAAAAAATAAAATAATCTCTATATACAGAATTTAATCTTACATATGGAAAACCCTATGGAATTGATGCCCCCATAGAGATAATAAACAAAGATGCAATATATAACACTTTCATTGTACAAAAAAATGTTTTATTTTTTGTGCACTAGCAATAAAGAATTTAAAACTACACAATAGTGGGTAAAAGACAAAAAAATAACACTTGGACAGGGCATGATAAATTAAACAGGACTCTAAACATTCACACAGTAAGACCAAACAAAGATATTCTAGGAGAGGATCACAAAGGCTCAATAGCTATGTGCATATGATCCTATAAAATGATGTTTATCTAAATGAACTCCAAAAATCATTAAAAATAAAATTTGAAAAATTCTAAAATAAATGAAATAGATAAAATTCTGGAAAATAAAGTTAAAAAAGTAAATTTGTACACTAGAAACTTTAAAACGCCATTAATATAATGTAAACATCTAAATGAATGGGAAGATATCCCATGTTCATGAGTTGGAGACAAAAGTACCCAAACTGACTGAATAATTGAACATAACCTTCTGAAAATACTAAGTAGCTTTTTTGTAGAAATGGAAAATCTGATCCTGAAATTTGTGTAGGATTACAAGGAACCCAGAATAGTCAAGGTGATCCTAAGAAGAAGTAGAAGGTGAATTTTAATTGATTACAAAACTTACACAAAACTACAATAAATAAGATTTTGTGATAGTACCACATAAATAAAAACAAATAGAATTGAATCCAGACATAAATCCATATACATATATATACATACATATATATAACTGATGTTATATAGATAACTGATGTTTTATATATAATATATGATGTTATATATATATGTGTATATATATATATATATATATATATATATATATATATATAAAACATCAGTTGGTTTTTTATAAGGATTTCAAGAAAATTTAATGTGGGGATAAGATTGTCTTTTCAATAAATGGTACTGGAGGCTGGGGCATGGCCCAAGTGGTAGAGCACTGTCTAGCAAGCATGAGATCCTGAGTTCAAATGCAGTACCACCGCTGAAACAACTGGATACTCTCATACAAAACAGTAAAGTTAGGTTCCTATCTCACATATAAAAATTAACTCAAGATGGAGCAAAGACATGGATGATTCTTAAAGTTATTAAAATACTTGAAGAAGTAGATGTAAATCCTTGTGACCTTGGAATAGGCAATGGTATCTTAGATATGATATCAAAAGCACAGCAACAAAAAAGTGGATACATTTGTATTTATCAAAGGCAGAGGTAGTTATTTGCCCTTCATTGTTTACAAGCTCAGGATACAAACATACATTCCAATACTCAGCTTGTTTGCAATCTTGTGTGGCCTTTAAGAAATTGTTCAACTTCCCTGAATCTCCTACTCTGATTCCTGACATGGGATTCTAAGAATCATTCAATAAATGTTATAAATGTATATAAATTTAATAAACTTTTACAAATATTTCTGGCTTGGTTTGTTTGGGTGGGATTTATATTTCTTTTCTTTGAGAGAGATCCTCAAGGTGGAAGTAAAGGGCAAAATTTTACATAGTGTCATCGGAGAGATGAGAAAGAAACATGAAATATGTTTGGACACAAAGTGGCAGTCAAAGATTTTTGCTGACATTGTGTAACCCTTGACTGGTCAGTAAGAGCCCCATGTCAGCGCTGCCACTCTACTTCAAGTAGCGAAGGGACAAAAGGAAGGAAGAGGGAAGGGAGGGAGGGAGGGAAGCAGGGAGGATAGGAATAAATGAAGCACAATCAAAGAAAGTGTAAAGTCTGGAAAAGGTCTCTGCCCACTTCGATTTAAAGCAGGACAGTGAGGAGGAACCGTGTTGTTTCTGCAGTTTGGGCATTCACAGATGGCTGTGAGTACACCATCCGCTGCCAGTATAGTGTGATGTCTACGAACCCAATTGCTTAGAATTCTGGCCTTAAGATCTACTAACTCTGCTAACTTAGCCTTACTAATAGTTAAGGTACTTAAACTTACTCTCAGCTTCCTCGTTGTGAAATGTTGTAAGGAATGGTAGTGAGTGTGCTGAAGTCATGACGTCAACACCACGCCACCCTTATCCTCCTTGTCATCTTAACTATTCTATCCTGTCACCAAATGTCTGCAAGATCTCAGAAGCCAAAACATGGAACCCAAATTTCCAAGTCCCACAGGTCTGCAGGCACTCAGCACTCGAGAGCCACCAGTCTCTGGGGCAGAACAGTGCTCTGGTGCCAGCAAATGGGCTAAGAGTGTGGCTCTTCCACCTGTCATGTGGGACTGCAGGGAGCCCCAGAGTCCACGTTCCCACTTCTCTCTAGAGAAGCTATCCTTTGCGAATATGGACTGAGTGTGTAAAGCCCTGTGAAATTGGAATATGCATACACCTGGTGTCATTCTCTCCGTTTTGTATGGGGACATTTCTTAGGAAGCAGAAGATGGAGCCTTGTTGCCTTTGAGGTCTCAGCAGACAACGCTTCTCCCACATCTCTGAACTTCAGGCTGCCTTCGTGACTTCCTGTCAGGTTTCTTCAAACGTGGCTCCACCTTGTAGGGCCTGCCCGCCTGGTTTGGCCAGGGCTGGGCAGGGTAGGGCAGGGCAAGGTAATGGAGGTGGTTGCCAGGGAGTGGGCTCAGGGTTGAGCAATTGGGCAGGGTTGGGCAGGGCAGAGGTCTGGGCATCGAGCTAGCTTGTACTTCGGCCTACAGCAGAGCAGGCCCCATTACTAATTCCCAGGGGGCCAGGTGGATCCCAGGTCCTCCTTGCTGGATGAGGGAGGTCCAAAGGGCCCTCTTTCTGTTCAGTCCACCTTTCCTGGGGCAGGGAGACAGTTTCATCCCTATTTCCATATAACTGTGCGTCTGGGGTTACATATTGATATATGGAGACCTTCGTGGAGCAGGGTATGTACAGAATTCAAGAAGCCTTGAGTTCTGCACCATTTCTCACAGCCTCTCCAATGTGAACCTGCCCCTGCCTCCCAGCTCAGCACAGGCAGCTGCCCTCCCATCTCCTCTGCTTTCCAGAACTCTCTTTACACTTCAGGCCACCCAGGCTCCCCTGGGAGGCTATATGCAGCTCAAGACAGCATCCTTTATCTGCCCTCCATGGCTGACACAGTGCGTACCTATCTGCAGTTTTTGTTTTGTATTGGCCAATACTAGGATTTGAACCCAGGTCCTTACACTTGCTCATCTAGCACTCTACCACTTGAACTAATCCTTCAGCCCAGGTGTGCTGTTTTCAGCTGATGTCTGACAGCCTGCCTCATCTCTTCTTTCAGTTTGGAAACACTCTGAGAGCAGAGCTGTATTATCCATCCATTGGTTCACATTGGCCCATTCAACCATTTGTCTACATTACCTGGTAGCCTGGTTTGGGTACTTGAGTTGTCATAGTGAGCCAGGCCAAAAGCCAGGGCTCTTCACAACAGACCTCAGCCCTACCATCCCACCCACAGTCAGTCCCCCACGGGGCCTCAGGAGAACAGTGTACATGGCTCTGCTCTAAACAGTGAAAAGAGACTATCAGACTATCTGACTATCTGAAGTAGCGGGTGACAGATAAAAGGGCTGGGAAGCAACTCTCTACTGTCATTAGACTAGATAATGATGGGGACATGACCTGCCTTTGCCTACCTTTGCAGCTTCACAAGGAGCCACTGGCCAAGGCTTCCTGGGCCTGGCTGCATCTAGTATCAGCCACTTACAGAAGTTCAAGCATCTCTCAGAAGCTCTATAAGCCTTGGCTTCCTCACTTCTAAGCAGATAGCAATAATCTCTTCTCCCTGAAGAGCTGGGAGAATTCTGAGCTTCTGTGTCTTCAACTGAGGTGGTTCCTGTTCTTTTTGTCCCAATCTTGTTCCATAGGTCTGAGCACTGATAGCAACTCTAAACACGGCAAGTCAGGCTGTCACATAACAGGCTTTCAGCTGGGCATCCTGGACTCTCTCCTCCAACATCTAGATCATCAGCAGTAGTTACTGTATTATTACAAAGTACATATTTTACAAATAACATTTGCTTTGTGCCAGGCATTGTTGGAAGCACTTTATATTTATTAGCCGATCTAATCTTCACTACTCAGCCAAGAAGTGAGCACTATTACCAACAACCCCCCCCAACCCTGTTCTTCACAGCTGATAAATTTATTGCCATAGGAAAGAAAGACATTCTCTACAGATGTTAGGTTAGGTTTGCACATAGCTGATTCCTCTGGCAATGGACAAAGTGGACACATGTACTGAGGACATGTAAGACGGGGTGCAAAAGATGTCAGCACACCTAGGAGCCTTCCCAGGGCCTCTGGCCACCAGGCCCTTGCTGATTTGTGCTCTTCTGCTCCGTGGGTGGTGCTGCTTGAGGTCAGAAGTCAGGGGTGGGGCACTGATGTTTTGGAAAGGGGTGAGGTCGCAGGAAAGGAGCTGGCCACTGAACTTGGAAGTATAAAACCACAGTGTGTTTGTAAAAGCATGCACAGACATATTAACCAAACTATGGTTTTTGCTAGGAAGAATTCAAATGTTGTAATTCCTTAGAAAAACAAACTCACGCTCCAACAAAATGAATACCAGGAAACTGGCACTTAAAAGATATGGTGGGGATAAGGCATGGTGAGTAAGGAAAGTAGATGAACGAAGAAAAGAAAGGGGGAGAATGCAGTCATAAGATTCAAGCCATATGCTATGAAACTGGGGAATTTGAGGGGAGGGGTTGGGAGGAAGGGGAGAATGATGAAAGGGATCAAGATGCGCTGAACCCATAAACTGATTTGTTGAATGGCAATCCTTTTGTACAATTACTTAGAGATAATAAAAATGTAATTAATAATAAACTTCCTCAAAAATGCACAGTGCTCTCTCTCTCTCTCTCTCTCTCTCTCTCTCTCTCTCTCACACACATGAATCATTGGGCTCCTAGTGTATTTCCCTGTGACACTTTGCTCTCACAAGTTCTAACTACCTTCCAAAATGTTTGTGATGGTTTCAAATGCCATTTTTTTTGTTCGCATTGATTTTTTTATTGTGAAAATACCATTACAATTACATGGGCAAGATAATGAGTACATTTCTTTATTTCCCCCTACCACTACCCCCACTCCCCCACTCCCCCACCCCACCAATGTTGCAAAGTTTGTTTTTCGACATGTCTTGTACATCTCATTGTTGTAATGGGTTTTTTCCCTTCCCCTCCACATATTATATCTGATATATGAGTACATTTCTTTTTTTTTTGTTGTTTACTGTACCAATTGAATCAAAAATAAATGGCTCTGAGGACACGGAGTTTCTTTTTTTTTTTATTGTGAGAATACCATACAGAGGAGTTACAATTACATGGGCAAGATAACAAGTATATTTCTTATCAAGTATTTTTTGCCTCCTCCTTTGTTTCCCCTTCCCATCCCTTCCCATCTCCCACCCCACCATCTCCCCAACCCTCCACCAGGCCAAAGTTGTAAAGTTCATTTTTTGACATAACGACTTGTACATCTCATTGTTGCAATGGGTCCAACCTGTATCCCAATTTAAACGATTTGTTTTTTCCCTTCCCCTCCACAAATTATACCAACATCAAATACAGTGAAATCAGGGGTTATATCATGGGGGAGGACCATACAAAGCAACAAAGAATCATCTTATAAAAATGTTAGGAACGAGCCAGGCGCTGGTGGCTCACGCCTGTAATCCTAGCTACTCAGGAGGCTGAGATCTGAGGATCGCGGTTCAAAGCCAGCCCGGGCAGGAGAGACCATGAAACTCCTATCTCCAATAAACCACCAGAAAACCGGAAGTGGCGCTGTAGCTCAAGTGGTAGAGCGCTCGCCTTGAGCTGAAGAGCTGAGGGACAGCGCCCAGGCCCAGAGTTCAGGCCCCACGACCGACAAAAAAAAAAAAAAAAGTTAGGAACAATCGCAAGAAAGAAAAAAACATTTGAATACTTATCTTGGGGTTCATTTCACCTAACATCAACTTATCTGACCTTTTCTGCTTGTCTCAGACATATACTAGTTATTGCAAATTAGGGAAACCATGGGACCTATGTTTCTTTGGGCCTGGCTTATTTCACTTAATATAAATTTTTCCAAGTCTTTCTATTCCCTACAAATGGGGCAATGTCATTCTTTCTGATGGAGGCATAGAATTCCATTGTGTATATATACCACATTTTCTTGATCCATTCATCTACTGAGGGGCAGCTGAGTTGGTTCCATATCTTAGCTATGGTAAATAAAGCTGCAATAAACATAGTTGTGCTGGTAGCTTTAGTGTGGTCTTGTTTGTAAACATTTGGGTAAAAGCCCAAAAGTGGGATTGCTGGGTCATAGGGGAGCTCTATGTGAAGTCTTTTGAGGAACCTCCATACTGCTTTCCAAAGTGGTTGAACAAGTTTACAGTCCCACCAATAATGCAGTAAGGTTCCCTTCTGGCCACATCCCCTCCAGCATCTGTTGTTACTAGAGTTCTTGATTATAGCCATTCTAACTGGAGTGAGGTGGTATCTCAATGTTGTTTTGATTTGCATTTCTTTTATGGCTAGGGAGGTTGAACATTTCTTCATGTGTCTATTGCCGATCCTTCTTTCCTCTTCAGAGAAGTTTCTCTTTAAGTCTTTAGCCCACTTATTTATTGGGCAGTTGTTTCTTTTTTTTGAGTTCCAGGAATATTTTAGATATGAGACCCTTGTCCATTGTATGGCTAGTTAAGATCTTCTCCCAGTCCATGAGCTTTCTATTGATCTTGCTAGCTATGTCCTTTGCCATGCAGAAGCTCTGCAATTTCATGCAATCCCATCAAATGCCATTTTTTATTGTTACCACATTCCTTGGGTCAGATCAAGGAATCCAGAAAGACACTGGAACGAGGAACCCAGCCAACAACTCAGTCTCTGGGGGTGGGGGGCGGTGCTTGTAGGAATTTCCATCATCCCTAGGGCTCTCAGCAACATGATCACAAACAGCAGGGCAGGGCTCCATGTATCTTAGGTAGTTAGGTTTGCATAACATTCCATTTGGAAATAGGCTGGGCATTAAAAAAATGTAAAATGAGAACTATTGGGCTCAACTGTCCTTAGATTCCATTGCTTCCTCATGCTTATTCTGCAAATATCACACACAAAGACATAATGCCAGGAGTTATGCCAGGCTCTGAGGATCCAAAGCTAAAAAAGAAAAAAAAAAAAGCTACAATCTCTGCCTTTGTGGATGTCAACCTCCACAGATGTAACAGATAGCAGATGTGATAAAGAGTCATTTGAGGGCTCCGTTGAAGAGAGTACCCTAGAAAGGGTTAACAGGGAAGTTTCAATTGAGCCTGCAGGGCAAAATCTAACAACCTTGAGAAGAACCGGGAAGAGCTTCCCAGCATAGCAAAGGCAAAGTGGTCAGTTTACACTATGCTGAGCCAGTCTATCATCCTTATTCTAAGGATGAGATTCTGATCCCCCAAGACACAGATCATTTTTCTGCTGAGGAGAATGACAGGGTGAACACTGAGACTGAGGATGGCTGTGGAGATGTGGGAAGTCTCATAGCTGGCTATGAGGGAGGGATATGAGACTATGAGCAAAATATACTAAAATTATGAATCATACCCCTTTCCCACCTGGGTAAGGTGGTGTGCCTGTCTCCTCTATTCTCACTCACTAGAATACTTTCTTTGTCAGCTGCCATACAGGCTTCTCTGAGAGCTCAGTCATCCCAAGCTCATTCCTGCCTCAGGACTGTCTAGGATGCTGCTCACTGAGGTTCACATAGTTGCTAATTTCTTGCTATAAATGGATTAGATCTCTCTAGTCCACAACTCCTCTTCCCCCAGCTTGCCTTCCTTGAACACCCACCATATACTCTGGCCCAGACCTCTTCCACTCTGGCATTCTATATGCTATGTTATGCTATTTTACGTTGCTTACTTTCCCTATCTGAAGAGAACTTGTTCATTTATCTTCCTTGGTGGATTTTTGCTTCTTTGTTTTGCATTTGCCTTCCCTAGAATGTAAATTCTGGGTGCAAACAGCACTCTGCTTCATTCAGCAATTCAGCAGCTCTGAAGAGCCGTAGTAGGTGTTCCTGCATTGCTAACATCATCCACAAGAGGGCCCAGTTACCATCTAAGAGAAAAACAAACAGAACCATGACTCAAACTTCACAATTTACCCAACCAGGTATCTGTATGGTCATGTCTTGTGGGCTTTTTGTTTCTTTTAAGGCTTTAAAAATTTTTTCCTTGTGGATCTATAATATACTTCTCTAGCTAGATGTGGTGATGACACAGGCCTGTAATCCCAGGGCAGGACAGGCTGAGGTAGGAAAATGACATGTTTGATGCTAGCTTAGGCTACCTACTAAGACTGAAAAAAGAAGAGGCAGAGGAGAAAATTAAAAAAGAAGATGTAAGGAGGAGGGAGAAGGAAGAGGAGGGGACAGAGAAAGAGGAGAAAAAGAAAAGAGGTTAGAGGAAAGGGAAAAGGGAAGGGGTTCATAGAAATGTAGTCTTCCTCCTTCACCTCTTTCTATGTTACTCTTGGGTTGACTGCTTCTAGAACATATCTGTCCTGTTGTCTCTGTTTGACTACAACCAGTGATTTTTTTAGACCTATGGAACACACATGAACATTTCTTTGGCCATAAGACCATACACAATTGGCAATGACCCTGAACAAACTGGGTAGGACTAGTAAGGTTTGAATTTAGTTTGATGGAGGGTAATGTTGGAAGAGAAGAGAATGAATGAGTCCTATTTTCAGTCCTGGTTCTGTTGACCTCTAGCTGACTGGCTGTGATACAAGCCTATCTCTTCTGTGAGCTGATGGCATAATAGGTATGAAAAGTGCTGGCCAGTAGGCATGCAGATGCAGTAAGAGGGCATACAGGTGGGGCCTAATTGTGACCACTACCAGCACAGTCATGCATTTTTATTCTGTTTAACATCTTTAAACATAGTCCATATTTATTCCAGTATTTCAAGTGTTTGATGGACTGGTTCTATGGTTTGTTGTTTCTGGTTGCCGTGCACCCATGGTGGTTTATTTCCTTATGGTTGTGAGCTCCAGTGTGTTGAGGATTTACACGGGCTGGCTTGAAGATGTCCAGAGAATTTGTGATTGCTTCTGTGATACATAAGGATGTACTGATAACAGACTAAGCCTCTTTGGGCTATTTCCAGGATCTATTTTAAATTTAACTGATCACCTTGGGAGTTATAAGACCATGCTAAAATTAGTCTCATTTCAGACTCACTACTCATCTACAATCTTAACCTCTAACTTAACCTCTAACTAAGCAAGGATACCACAGATGCTTTTCCTTCCTGTTTGCACTGTACAGGAGATTTGGGTTTGTTTAGATGATTCTACAATGTGCATCTCTGCCCTGCCTGGGCATGGTGATTGGTGCAAAGGGGTCAACCACCCATTGCTATGCATAACAGTTCTAGGTCTTGCAATAAATGGAATCTCATAGACCAAGGTCCAAATTCTTCACAAAGATTCTCTTGAGTCTGCCTTCACTCTTGGCTTAGATTCACTTTCCTTGAACTCTCTCTTATGGATGGAAAAGCATCAATAAAAACTTTGTAAAAGGATTTTTTCCTAATGTTTTTACATTCCATAGGGAGAGAGTTTCCAAACAGCCTCTGGGAGCTCATGAAAAATATGTAATCTCAGCTCCACTTAGATCCACTGATTTTTTTTTACTAGCCACCCCCAGGTGACGGGCTCAGAAGCACAGCTTTCTCTTCCCTTGTGATCTGGAGCAGCAGCAGGATAGGCACTTTGTGTGGGTTTGCTAGGATGGGGTCACTGTTTCTGTCCTTTCTACCTGCTGTTTTTTTCTACCTGGGCCCAATGACTCAAACAAAGAGAAATGTGTGACTAAAATGAGTTGTGACATCTCTGTCAGCTACTGACTTTCCAGCCCCACATAAAGATTCAGCCCTGGACAGTTCCTGCTCCAGACATGACTTCCAGGATATGGGCTCAAAGGTCCCAGTATGGTCCTAGCCAAAGAGCCTAGCAGCTCCCATGCCTTCAGTGTCTTCTCCTCCTGCCCACCCCCTTCTTCATGTTGCTCCAGTGTGTATGATTGCTCTGCCTTCTTTTCCCTGTTGGGAACAGGAAATTGAACCACCCAAGTCCCAGACCTGACCTTTACTTCTTCTTTCCTCTGGCCATGTGTGTACCTGATTGGTACAAATGTTATCTTTAATATAAAAGACTCCCACAGACATCCCAACATAACACAACTAAAAGGACAGAGCTTTGTCACTGGATATGAAGTCTGTTTCTCTAGGAAGTGAGCAAGGAAAACCATCAGATTCCTGCATTAAGAACCATGAAGTTAAATGAGATTTCTTTAAATTCTCATAATAAAAGTTTCCATTTTCCAGCTTGATCTTGGCTTTGCATTAACTACACTGCCCTCGTTCCTTCCAGATGACACTCACTGGTGTCACATAAGCTATAGCAGGCATTAACCTCATGCTTTACATGTGCCATCTCATTAATCCACACAAACACCCCTGTTCAGAAATGAGACAGGCAAGGCTTGGGAAAATTCAATCAGTTGTGTAAGGAGTTGTCATGGTGTTGGTAAGTGGTAGAGTTTGGATTAGAAAGCAGGTCTTAGGACACCAAAGCTCACTGTCTTTGTGATGTTCTAGTTTGCTTTCCTGTATACAGCATCCAGAAAAGTACTTAGGTGAGGGGGCCTCTCAGTCATGTTCAAAAAAGAAATGAATCTTCTTATGTAAAGGCTAATGATTTTCTATATACAGGGTCATTTGCATATATACATGAACATATTGACTAAAGTGTGGTCTGTGGAGAGGAGGGTCACAATGGTTAACTCTTTTAAAACAATTAACATATAGTTTAGCAAAATAAATACCAGGAAAGTGAAATGTATGTGGGGGAGACAAAGGGCAGGAAGGCAGGTGAATGGAGAGAGAGTAAATACAGTCATAATCTTCTATGTACTCACGATCAACTAGCATTGCACTCATAAACTGCCATATTGAATTAAAATCCCTTTGAACAACCATTCAAACAGAATTTTTAAATAAAACAATTTTATATAAATAAAAAACCTACTATTTTTCTCAGTGTCTACTATGGGAAAACTATTTCATATCCTTACAGCAATACAGAATGGTACCACTGATTATTATTTGTTTTAAAAAAGAAGTATACTCAAATTTGAGCTTCGGTAGATTTCCCAAAGTCACCAGACTGAGTTATTGAGCAAGGATTTAAAATTTAAGCCTTTCCAATGGATAAAGTTGAGTAGTTGTGGCTTTGCCATTCTGCCTCTCTAACATAGGGATTCAGCCTTAGACAAGGTTGTTTGGGGGTTGATATATTACTGGTAGCACTACATAAAGCAAACATGATACTGTGGCTCCAGAAGACAGACCCTAGAGCAGTGGGTAAAAATACACAGAGACAGATCATAGAATAACTTTTTGTGATCTCTAAGGGTATGAGGGATAGTTGGGTTATTGAATGATGATGTCTTCAGAAGACCCTAAGAAATCCCTTCCATCCTATGACAGAGTTGACAATCTATCATAGAGCTTTCATAGAGTGACCTCAAGTCACTTTTGGCCTTAATGTCTAAAGCACTGTCATTGTTTTGGCCAGCCCTGGACATCTCATCAAGGATGACTCCATTTGTGCCTTCTGAGCTGTTCAGATGCTCACATCCCTGGCTTTGCTAGTTTCCAAAAGATGTTTAGAAAGCCTTGGCAGGTGAGGACATCAGGAGTGTTGAATTACTTTCCGTTTTTTTTCCCTCCTTTGTCAGCCTCACAGTGGCCTTTCGCAGAGGCCTGCTCTCTTCCACACACAGAGAAATGCCAGCAGCTTCTGATCTTTGGTCTCAAGCTGGCGGGAGAGGGTGGGAATCCCTGAAACAAAAGAACAAGTTCTGATTTACAACTGAATTTTGAAGGACTTTTCCCCTAAAATTCCATCTTCCAATCAAACACTCTGAACTCAAAGCTATGAATGCTCTGAAGTGGTCTTTGAAGTGAATTAATACTTTTTGCCCCTGACCTGGCAAGTAAGCTAAGTCAGTTTCCCCAGAATCCACCACTGTCCTGGTATTTCTGTTATCATCCTGGAAATCAGCATGATTCTGAATGCTAATAGTAATGATTTACATTCATGCCAAATTGCAACTAATGAAGTGTCTCCAGTGTCACCTATTCCTCTTTAGCCAGATGTGAAGGACATGAGGGAAGGGGTCAAGTGGCGATTGTCATCTATCAGCCACATTGTAATCATGAGGACTATGAAATTCAGAAGGCTGAGCCATTGGAGCAAAAGCACATGGTTCCTAAGGCATTGATCTAGGACCTGATCTAGGTTTCTTGATTCCAAGTTCAGTAGCCAGGACTGACTGCCCTTTTTGTGAGGAAGAGGGGAGAGATATCATCTAACTTCTTTCATCAGTGCAGCACCTCAAAATAATTAAATCCTCATATATTAATAGTTTAAATTTTCTAATCATGGACATAAAACCATGTCAATAACACATCCTAGGCTACAACAAAAAGTAGTCCCCTACTTTTCCCCTTTCTTTACCATAGCAGATAACCCTTTGAGAGTTTTAATGTGACTACAGTAATGTGCACACTTCTTTTCACAAGGGATGGCAATGTGGCATATAGCTAAGAGCCCAGATCCAAGGCTCCCTCCTCTTCAGTTATGTGGTCTTGGAGAAGTCCATTAACCAGTATAGACCTCTGAGAGGATGGGGTAGTAAATAAATGATAAAGTAATAAAATACTGGAAAGTGAGCCCCAAATTAACCACATAATAAGTTCTCAATACATCTAATCAAACAGTTAATAAAGCAAGGACTCTAGGTAAGCCTGAGAGTGGCCAATACTCTATCCAATCAAGCACCACAGACTGAAACGTGCTCCATGCCAGGTGCCTCCTTATATGTGACTCATTACTCCTCACAGTAACCCAGTGACAGAGATATTGTTATTTCTGTTTTACAAAGAAGGCAACTGAAGCATACTTGCCAACTACTGTCTTCCACACATGTCAGAGCTGGGATTTAGATTCAATTCTGTCACTCTCATTCCAGAACTCTACTGTGCCACAGAGGATTACCCATATATAGATTTGGCAGGATGTGCTGTTGATTAAGGGTGGTGATAGAAAACCCTGAATTGGAGTGACCAGAGACTCAGCCTCCAAGGTATAAGCTCTGCCACACTTGCTGTTTATTAATAAGCCAGTTCCATTCTCTCTGGGCTCCAGTGACTCATTTGGTTGGCATCTAAAGAGGTTCGATAGATCTTCTCAAAGGCCCTGTCCAACTTTGATCTGCTATGATTCTCAGATACCAGAAAAGATTCAGACATCTGATCCTTGGCAGAAGGGAATGTGACAGGGGTCGCTAAATCTCACATCTGTTTTGCTTTTTGAGCCCATGCATTTCAGCATGGAGTCAGAACCTGAAACTCTCTAATTACCCTGTGGAGACTAGCCTGGATAGTAATTACCCCTATTATTTTTAATTGTATTTTATAAAATGCCTTTCATCCAGGATCTCAAAGCACTCCTCAAACATTCATTAGCTGAGCCCCACCTCTTCCCTGTGTGGATATGAAAGGCTAAGACTGATGTTAGTGTCAAAAAGAAGAGGTTAGGGGAAAGAGAGAGGGTCTGCAATCCTGGGAGTAATTTTCCATCCAAGTTCAAAGGGGGAGAAGAACAGGAAATGCTCACCTCTGGAGAACTTTCACAGCTATTCAGTGAAGAGCAGATGGATTTGGAAATGCTCCTCCTTATTAAAATAAATCAGCTGGTTTCTGTAACTTGGAGCAGCTCATTCAGTTTGGATTGATTCAATTCTGTCTGCTGCACATCACTGTTGATATAATCATCAGCTGGGCTTGAGCTGGTCCTTCGCTTGCCAACTTGTGGTAGGTGATGTGAAGTGTATTCATAAAGTAATGGTTTCAAGATTTGGGGTACATTAGTGGAAGCAGCAAGGACCAGATAAAACCCTCAAGAAAGCCTTCATTAGCTTCCTTGTATAAATGGCTGAAGCCAAAGCAATGATTTTTTCCAACAACAGTAGGCATAGAGAAAGTGAATCTGGGTACTTTTTCTAGGTCCAGGGACTTGACTGACAATGACATAGACTATTTTTGTCACCCCTTTCCTTCCCTTCCAATTCTCTTCCTCAAGGCACCTAGGACACTGATACCAAGTTCTTAACACCTCTTGTTCAAATGAGTGGAAGGAGGGTATCACTATGGGGCCTGGGAAACTTCATTCTCTCATGGGTAGGAGAGCAGCCAACTGTTTTTCCTGTTGGCTTGAGACTCCTGGATTACAGGACTCCACCAGCCTTGTCACCATTTTCTAGGCATAGAATGTTGAACATTCAGAACACGTTTGTTGACTAAAGATCATGAAGGTCCCACACTGTTTCTGGCCTTGTCAGATAGGCCAAAATAGGGCAAGGAAGAACCTTGCCTTACTAAGCCGGAAGCTAACTAGATTCCAAGAGCGTCCAGGACACACAACTCCAATTACTTCAGGAGCAAAAAAAAAACAACAACAACAACAAACTGAAGTCATTTTCAAGTTAGGGATGATGATACCAATGACAGGGTGACTGAGGGCCCTGGGATAGCATGGGATAGAAGCAAGGCAGGTACTCTGAGATTGCAAAGAAGGTGGTTGCCCTCGATGCTGGCTTCTTAGGTTGAGACCCATGGGTTACAGCTTTCAAATATTTTGCTAAAAAGTTTCCCAAGGACCCTTGGCTGGTACATGCAGTATGAAATGGCCTGAGGGATATAGGTGACATGAAAGAAGGAGGAGATAGACATGGCCTTGCTACTGAGGAATCTGTAGTTTTGCCTTAGAGATTATACTAACATGGAAAGCACTCAGAGAACAATGCAAGAATGTGTTGGGAGTTCCTATGTACAGAGAGAGAGAGAGAGAGAGAGAGAGAGATTTGAACTCACTATAGTATTACTTGTCGAGTTGGGTGAAATGAAAATCTAAGTAGCATTGGTGAGAAAAAAGGGAGGAATCTAGAGGCCAAATATTAAAGAAGGCTTCAAGAGGGAGGGGAATAAAGCACCGGTGGAAAGAATAATCCCCAGTTCATCAAAGGACTTCAAGAACGAAGGACTTCTTGCCAGTCAAAGGACTGGCAAGAACGGTGAGAAAGAATTAAGCGGTGGTTCCAAATGGCAAAAGGACTAACTTGGTGTCACCTGGTGACAGAACTTTTGAGGATTTGGCTAGTCCAGTATCCATTCTTTTCTCTGGGAGTGCTACCTGTCCTCACTTTCAGTTCATGAGCTTCACTACAGATAGCATCACCTCTGCATTTTGTAGGTGAACTCATGACAGGCCTAGTCATTCATCACCTAGCACCTGCCTGGCCACAGGATAATTCAGGAAGGAACGTATACCCCAAGCTGGGCCAGTGAGAAAACTGTTGAGAACTTTTTTTCTACAACGCTGGGTAGAAAGACATTTTTTTCCTTTGAGCTTCCAAAGCTATAAGAATGTAAACCTGTTGAGCCTTGGTGGCTTGTACTTGTACTCCTAACCACTCAAGAGGTGGAAATATAAAGATTGCAGTTTGGAGCCAGCCTGGATAGAAAACCTATGAGACTCTTTCTTCCAATTAACCAGCAAAAAGCCAGAAGGGGAAGTCTAGCTCAAGTGATAGAGCAAGAGGCACTGAGTTCAAGTCCTAGTTAGTACCAATACAAAACAAATGAAAAAGAAGGCAAATCTTGAGCTTCTGCTAGTGGGGAAACCTGGCCACTGGGGACAGAGAAAAAAACAATAATGATATTAGAATCTAAAGCTACAGGCTAAAGAGGAACTTTGGCAAACTCTTCATTATTTTTTTGCATTTTTTATTGTGATTAAGTGATTACATAAATTTCACAAATTTCACAGTATTGTGGGATAGTGATACTTAGTTAAAGTTACAAACACATTCTAACCTTCATGGGGCAAATCGTCTTTAATGTGGTCTATAAAGTTTATGAGTTCTTCATTATTTTTTTGTGCTATCCAATGAATCTCTTATTATTTCCCCCATAAGCCACTCTAATTTAACATTCTGTCATTTGTAACTGGAGTAATCTTTGGTCATATGGCTAGCGGTTAAGTGATATCATGGAATAGATCCTGAGTCTCCTAGATCATTGCCAAGCTCCATCCTGATTATCTTCTTCATCCATTATCCATCCATCCAAGCATCTATTACAATATATTTAATATACATAAAAGCGGCCCACTGCTGGACATCAGTATTTTATTTCTATAATCTTTATTATTCAGGAAATTGAGATATGAAAGCTGTGGCTCAAACCAGCAAGGGCAGGAAAGTCCCTGAGACTTATATCTTCAATTAACTACCAAAAAAGAACTGGGAGTGGAGTTGTGATTCAAGTGGTAGAGCATTCGCTTTGAGCAATGAAGAGCTCAGGGACAAGGCCCAGGCCCTGAATATATGCCACAGGATCAGCACACACAATGTAGCTACACAGTGCACATTTTTAATGAATCAATAAATGGATAATTTGCCATGATGTATTCATGACAAAGATATGCCAGCTTCCCATTAATTCTATGTGACAATTGGCAAGCCAAGTCATGAACTCAGAACTTAGAACTCAGTTCTCTGAGGCAATACTCAGTTTCATAGATGTCATCAGCCAGTACACTGCTGAACATGTCTTCTTTTGCCAAACATGACTCAGTCGTGCTAATGCCACAGCCCACAGTCAAGGGTTCATAACATCACTGACAAGTATGTGGGTTTTCCTGTTGGAACTGATACTGAGACTGGTGACATGAGTGTGAATTTCCAAGGAGGATCTATTTGCTTATAGGACCTGTTTTTTTTTTCCATGTACTTGATGATTGACGTAAGCCCAGAGCAGCTTCCCAAGAAGTTTTCTCTGGATGACTCAGTAATAGTATCATATCATGAAGAAATATTCCAAACTACTGTTTTTCTACAACTACAGTACAGGGAAGAATTATGCCCATGGGCACATAATGAATTATTAGACAAGTTTTGAAGGAAGATTTCCAATCTGGTGATTTGTCTTCCATTCTTCCTCTGGGGCCACATTGCCAAGCAAGTGAAGCATGTCATATATGGCCCATTTCCTCTTTGATCAGGTTAGGATAAGCTGGAGGTACAAGACTATATTACAAAGATGCTATTTACATATATTGTTAGCCATTTTCTTATAAACCATGTGTCACAACAAGGATCTGCAGGCCTGATGGTGACAGAATTAGCAGAAAAGAACTGAAAATGTCACTTTATTCAATATCCTCAATAGGATCTGGTGATCTATCTTTCAGATTTGCAAGTGGAAGAGACTGGGGAAGGGCAGAGAGGTGAGTTATATTCTTGATACTCTTCCTCTCTCCTGACTCCTCCAGGACATAAATCCATCATTTGCCTCCTCTTTACCTCTATAAATGTTCAGCATTTTCCTCTCTTACTCCTTCCTCTTGGTTAACAAATACATGGAGTCTCATTAGGTTAAGCAGACTAATAATAAATACAAAGGATTTTGCTTTTGCTTTTTCCATGTGCCAGCAATCTTCTTTCCTTAACTATTTTCTGCCACCAGATTTTCTTGAAGGACTTACTTATGCCAGCTGTTCACATTTACTCATGACATTCCCATTCCTTAATATTCCACAGCATCATCTCTCAGAGGTCACTACTGAATTTGGTGTCTACTTTTTGGTGACATTTTTGGTTTTGGTTTTATTTTTTTTTGTCAGTCATGGGTTTTAGACTCAGGGCCTGGGTGCTGTCCCTGAGCTCTTTTGCTCAAGACTAGCGCTCTACCACTTTGAGTCACAGCATCACTTCTGGCTTTCTGGTAATTAATTGGAGATACGGTCCTGCAGACTTCCCTGCCCAGGAGGCTTTCAACTATGATCCTTAGACCTCAGTCTCTTAGGTAGGGCTAGGATTTTAAGCATGAGCCACAAACAGCCGGTGTCTTGTTTTTTGGGGTTTTTTTGGTCCTGGGACTTGAACTCTGAGTCTGGTGCTGTCCCTGAGCTTCGTTTGCTCAAGGCTAGTGCTCTACCACTTAAGCCACAGTCCAACTTTTGGGCTTTATTGAGTATTTTATTGGAGATAAGAGTCTTACAGACTTTTCTTCACAGGCTAGCTTTGAACCACAATCCTCAGGTTTTGGCCTCTTTAGTATCTAGGAACACAGGCATGACCACCAGTGCCCAGCTTGGTGTCTGTTTTTGTAGCCCTAAATTTTCTTGTTGCTTTTGAGATGTTGGCCACCTAGTACTTCATTTCTCTTGGTGATTATGATTACATCTTTGTGATTATGATTACATCTTCGGCTAATCTGTCTTAAGTTTTTCTCCCAGAGACCTTCTCCATCCATTGACAGCTCTGTTGTCTTTACTCTTAACCAAGTATGAAGTACTGTGCTAGTAACTGGAGATTCAGAGGTGAATCACGCACCATTCCTGATTCCAGGGAGCTTAACATTAGTCAACAGATAATGAAGCTCATCCTAGTAATGTTAAGTAGTCGACTAGTTGCTTAAGAGATTTAAAGGAACACAGAACTGAAAGTTGAAAAAGGCCTTAGAAGTCTGCTTCAGTTACTCATTATAGAAAAAAATAAAGTAATTTTACTTGGCATAAAGTTGGTAGGACCTGAAATAGTCTCTTCATATATATTCTTGAGAGAATGGCCAAAGATGACTTTTCTAGTGAAATAAGAAGGTATTATAAAAAATAAAAAAATAAAAAGAAGGTATTGTGACTATGTTGCATATATATGCATACATGTGTATATATGAGTATGTGTATATATAATAAATATATAAAGCCAGATTGCTCTAAGATACAAATGTACATATACATACATTTATATATGCATAATATATATCTATATCTATATATTATATAAATATATATAAACAGATTGCTGTAATATACAAATATGTTTCCCTGAGTCCATTGGGACCTTGTGTCATCCTTTGCATATTTCAGCAAGAGGCTATGCTGTAGCAGTCCTAAAACTGGACCTTCTTTATGGAAAGTGGGTGAAACAAAACCTAGTGAACACTTAACATAAACAGAAAACTAAGCCCAAGAGTTAAACAACTCATAAATTCCAAAGCTAAGCTAGAATTAGAATTCAAGTTTCCTTACCCTTGTTCTCGACATTGTTCAAGTTTCCTTACCCTTGCTCCTTACACATTGTTCTTTTCAAGAGCCAAAAACCGACTAGGTAAGTGGAATGTTGACCTTCTACCTTCCCAGGCCAGAGAGGGACTAGCCATGAACCTACTAGGGAGAAGCCCTGTTTCTTCAGCTTTATTGTGTGCATTTGGAAGGGAACCTGCCCTCTTTTTACCCCACTGCAAGCCAGCATCATGACATGAAGCTGCATGACAGCCCCATCTTTAGGATAACTCCATGATTGGAATCATGGTGAAAAGTTCTCTCAGATTCCAGTATTTATTATTGTTACCCAAAGCTTCTCAGGTCACTCATTTAAATACTTTGTTCCTTCTACCTGTATCCCCCTAGGAAAAGGAACTGGAAAGATATCTGAGAGTGAGGTAAAGCTAGGATAAGAGGGAGTCCCTCTGGATCCCTTGACCACTTCCTGGAAGTTTTATCCTACCTGAACATTGTGGTACTCTGTGCTCCTGGGTGCAATAGCACACAGGATTGATTTATCTAGGTTCACCAGACTCAGTATCAAATCATCCACCAATTTAATCATTTACTTCTTGGGTTCATGAGGCCTCAGTGGTCTAGTCTGCAGGTGAGTCTATTCTATAGGTAAGATCTCAATATAGTTTCTTTTTTCTTTTCTTTTTTTGTCGGTCATGGGGCTGTCCCTCAGCTCTTCAGCTCAAGGCTAGCACCCTACACTTGAGCCATTGTGCCACTTCCAGTTTTCTGAATGGTTTATTGGAGATGAGTCTCATGGACTTTCCTGCAGGGCTGTCTTTGAACCACAATCCTCAGATGTCAGCCTCCTGAGTAGCTAGGATTACAGGCGTGAGCCACCAGTGCCTTAGTTCCAATCTCTTATAGTTTGCTTTTCATACTCTGCTACAACCTATGTCTTCTTTTCCTCTCTTAGATCCTTCTTAGATGCACTGACTCCTGCACCTTTCCTTTTTCATCCTAGTTCTTTGTATTCATCTTTTTGAATAGCTGATATTACCCTTCGAGGCCCAGCAGTGGCCCTTTCTTTTCTATAAAGAGCCTTCTCTTATTACCCTTTCTATATACTCGCTCTCTCTCAACAAGGCTGAACTTCTTGAAGATAGAGCCAATATCTCACTCTTGTGTTCCCTACCCCACTGTCATTACTCAACAGTCATCAGTGAGTTATTACTAATGTCTTGATTCTCATTGGAGGAAAAAAGGCAGGATATCTACTTCCTGGTGAGACTGGGTCATAGAGGCTCCCAAGCCTAGCTTGTTGGCTGTTGGAGGGTGTGTCAGTAAGCTCACTAAACCTGTTCCTCTAGTTGAGATTCTGGGCTCAGGTGTGTCCCTAATATCCAAAGTGACCATAAATCTCACCAGGATGGTGGGGGAGGGAGGTGGTTATCCCAAACTTTCATTCACAGAAGGGAGATAGCTTCCTGACAAGAGTAAAATAGTATGTGAATGCTCTTTCTAGTCTCCAATTATTCAAAACTTTATCCAACTCTGGCTACTGCATGACTAAATAAAAATTGGGAAATGGAAAATCCGAGAAGAGCAGAGGTCAGCAAACCATGCCATGGGAAGTGGCTATAGCAACTCAGGAAAGTAAACTTGAAAGAATGGTCCATGTTGTTAAGACTGTCAAAGGGATATCATGGATTAGAAGAGATAGACTGATTCTCTATTGTGCCTAGATGCCAAAGCTAGACCAAGGCATGAAGTTATAGGAAAACAGAATTCAGCTCATACAGGACTAATAACATGGACTGGTCACAGAAGGCATAAGCTGGCTTCTTTCTGTTAAGAATGACCAAGCAAATGTTTCAACCTCAACTGTTCTGTCAACACATGCTTTTAGTTCTGTTTTTCTGCTGTAATCTCTGTTTCTCAAAATAAAAAAAAATAAATTTGTCTTCCTTGTCTTCCTTAAACATGATTCTAACCCATGTAGATGCATAAACCAGTTTCTACTTCATGCTTCCTATCTGGTTCTTTTGTTTCTGACAACAGTCTTAATAGTCTCCAATTCTAACACCCTGTTTAGATCTTCATAAATCTGCCTCCATGTTTCTAGAGTGAGATTTAAATACAAATTTAGATGTATTATATTCCTACTAAAATTTTGCCAGTGGATTTTTGGTGTCCTCATAAAATACATGAAGTCCTTACCATGATCTTCAAGGTTCTTTTTGCCCTGTCACCCTTACCTTGTATACCACTAGCCCCTGTACTGGACACTTAAGATTCCATGCCCTGTAATGCTTGTTCTGACTTCTGGACATTTCTATGTGCCAATTTCCTCTGTCTAGAAGATTCTTCTTTCTTTCTACTTGCCTCACCCACCTATGACACTCTACATATGTACTGGGTCTTAGTTTCAGTGGATCCCCCAAGTGTGCATTAGGCATCATTTATGCCCTTAACATTCTTAGGAGTTTTGGGCAGATAGTATTGCATATGCCTATGCAATGAGTAATTAGCCAATATTCCACCTCCTCTCCAACTAGAGGGTAGGGACCAGATGTGATTGTTCACTTTCATTTATTTTGTGTAGTTCCTAACACAGAGTAGCAATCAGTATGTACTGGCTGAATCAAAGACTGCCCTTCTTGGTACAGAGTTGCAAAATGGGCAGCTGCTTTCTAACTCTGGGACTATGATTCTACCTTTTCTATCCCTAGATGATATGTTAGCATGTGTAACAGGAATTTGCAATGTTCACTTTCTGCTTCAAACAGAAATTGGCTCTAGGCTATGATACAAGGGAAATAGGAGTTTCCTCAGCATGCAATATGGATAGTATTGGGTTGCACAACATGATTACAGAAGAGAGACTCTCTGGCCTGTTTGGTTTCTATAGCATCAAGGTCATTCTAGATACAAATGGGAGGGTAATTAACTTCCTACAATGGGCTGCATCGACATCTTGCCTCCCTGTGGATTATCTTACTTCTCTGACGCCTGTGGAACTGGGTCTTATTACCTCACTTGGCAGAAACAGACAGAAGGCCAACAGTTAATAAAATGGACGTTGACTTACCCTTCACACCTCGTGCATAGACTCAAATAGATCATGGAGCTAAAAGTAAAAGATAAAAGCATACAATTTTCAAATTAAAATATAAGAGAAAAATTTTATGACCTTAAGTTAGGGAAATGTTTAGCCATAACACCAAAGCACAATTCAAAAAGAAAAAGAACTCATTAACCTTTATTCAAACTAGAGAAGTGTGCTCTGTGAAAGACACCAAATTCAAGAGAATAAATGAAAAGTCCAGAGAGAAAATATTTGCAATATACCTAACTAGACTTGCTTTCACAATAAAGAATTCTCTAAACTCAATAAACAATCCAATTACCTTGGAAGATAGATATATGAATGGAACGAAAACACATTGCTCATTATTAAAGAAATGCAAATTTTAAAACACTTCTATAGTTTTAATTTTGCAGTATATACATTGACTTCTTGACTGCTCCCCATTTGTCTGTCCCTTTCCCCTTGGCTGTACCCCATCCTTTTCAAATACTCATTTCCTGGTGCTTATTTTGTTGAACTTTGACTTTGTTTTTATAAGAAATTATATTATTTGAGTTCTCCCTTGAAATTCTTATTTGGACTTTAAAGATGAGAAATTATGACATTCTGGGAAGAGAATTTTTCATGACTCCTTCTACATACTTTGTAGCTGTTTAACCTACCACAAGTAAAATAATCACTGAGTTCTTCAAATCGTTCATATTAGTTTTAAGTAAGCTTTTCTTCACTTTCAGTCTTTTTCAATTTGTTTAACATATAGCCATGAAATTGCAAGAGCAGTAAGTTCTTATAAAGTTGTTAAATAGACAACTATAGAAGTGACTCTTACTAAGTACACAAGCTATCTAGTAGAAGCAGAAGTGGGTGGGGACCAAAGCACTCAGTCTCTCCTTTAGAACTTTCATTGGACCCAAGTATCAGCCCTTGGAGGCTTTCCAGATGGAAAGGGAGGACTTAACGAGTGAGTCAACTAATTTATCAATATAATTTATTGGCAAATATAATAAATATAATTTATTGACAAAAGATAGTATCAAACTATTCAAACAACCTTTTGGGAGAGGGGTTATCATGTAACTTATTTGCATATAATAAATAAAGACATCATCACTCTGAATGATTGCTTGGTATTCCATTTTATGAAGAGACATAATTTACCTCCTTCCTTACTAAGATCTTATTTTGTTTGTGTTTGTGCTTTTGTAATACTAATTCATTTCCTCAGTATAAATTTCTAGTAGTAGAATTGTCACATTAAAGAAGAGCCATGTTGCTAAGATGAGTATTGCTACCGACTCTTCGGAATGTGCACTCTTTTGTTGACCTCAAGCCTGCTCCCTTCCTCATCCAGACTCCTTATTGAGCAATAAAGAGGAAAAGATCTGAAAGCACAGGTGAGGATTCCCCATTGAGATAGCAAATGGGTTGAACAATGGTCCCAGAGAGGTATGTCCACTAGAGACAGAAAGTACTGGAGAAAGCAGGGAAAGAATGGAGTCAAACTACTACTTTTTCTCAAATCTCAGTGCTGTATGGTATGGCAGAAATAGCTCAAAATGATACCTCAAAAGGCCTGGATATGACACATGTCTCTGTTATTTGCAAACTTTAGGCAAGTCATTTAACCTCGATGAGCCTGTTTCTCCATTTATAAAACAGTATTATCTTCCATTAGAGCATTTATCTCAATCTGCCTTTCATAATTGACATACATCATCCTGACTTTGACCTTAATTGCTTCCTTAATGCAGGGGGGCGGGGAAGGAGTCAACCTTGGGCTTCTATGTTTATATGTTTATACCCCATGTCCTGTTAGATTCTAAAAGCAATTCCTTGCTTTCTGTCATAGCTGGGGTCTTCATTTTGTACTTGACAATCACATTCCCCAGTTTCCCTATTTTATTAGGTGGGAGCCAGGAACACGCTTGTGATCAGGGTGCAGTATGAAGAACAGGGAGAGAATTGTTTCCTGAATGAAGGCACCATTTTGACATGATAGCAGTAGTATTAAGAGATGGAGTAGCATTAAGAGAAGGTATTAGAGAAATTAGTCAGATGAGAGAGCCTTTTAAGGTTGAGTCTCCCTCTAGAAACGTAATTTCTTTGACCATGTAGTCTCAATGCACACTCTGTTGGATAGCTTCTCTCTGGTTCTCTATTGCATCTGTGATGGTCTCCCATGAATGAGCCTATATCCTCAATCTCATCTGTCTTTTTTGGTTCCTAACCCTGATGTGCATTAGGAGGATTATTAATAATCTAGAATTTGAATGAATAGCCTCTGACTCACTTCCCAGATCTCCCTAACATCTATTTTCCATATCTGATAGCTTTGGGACAGGAAGAAAGGGAGGAAGGAAGGATGACAGCTACCGAAAAGAAAAAGAGAAAAAGGGAAACATGGGGAATGACATGGGTAACTACATCCAATATAAGCCATCATTAACCACCAGCTCAAGTCACATCAAGTCATATTTTCTGTAATTAACACCCAAGTGCCTTCCCAACTAATACATGCAGAGAGAAAACAATCAAGAACCCTGTCTGAATAAAAGGGTTAGATTTGTTTCTTCTTTTTTTGGTGGTGTTGCTGGTACTGGGATTTGAACTTAAGGCTTCACATCTGCTAGACAAGTGTTCTACCACTGAGCCATGCCTCAAACTCTTTTTATGTAGTGATTTTTTAAAAAAAATTTTGTTGGTCGGTCGTGGGGCTTGAACTCTGGGTCTGGGCACTGTCCCTGCGCTCTTCAGCTCAAGGCGAGCTCTCTATTGCTTGAGCCACAGCGCCACTGTAGTGATTATTTTGAGTTATGATATTGCTTCTTCTGTGGTCACACACTTGGACCATAATCCCCCCATTTTTCACTCATCACCAAAGCTGTAATGGCAAGCACATACTACCATAACCAGCTTTTTCCACTGAGATTGGGTCTAGAGAACTCTTCTGTTGGGCTGGCCAGAATTGTGATAATCCTGATCTCAGCCTCTCATGTAGCTTAGAATGGCAAGCATATATCACAACCACTCTTGGTTGTATGCCAGAACTAGCCTGGAACCACAATCTTCCTGTTTTCAGTAAGTAGCTCTACAATAAGCATGAACCACTAAGGTCTCTCATCAGCACAGTGCTAGGAACTCTACCTGTTCCATTTTTACCTTGTAGCTAAAAGCAAGAGCAACAACATCAAACAGATCTGGATTCAAAGCCCTGACTTTTATGTGAACTGGGCCAAATAATTTGACTTCGCTGAGCCTATTTCTCCTCACCAACAAAAGAAGATAATAACACTTGACCAAAAAGGTTAGAGAGAGGTTAAGTAACTTTGCACGTGCCTAGAGCAATTCCATCCTGTATGTCGATTGTTATCATTATGATTACTCCAACATGACCTACCTGGTTTTGATAGAACAGAATGAGCTCTATTCATAAGTCAAGGAAAACTGGCAAAGAAGCCATTAGCAGTTAGGAAAACAAATAATCATTTTCCCCTATAGCCTTTGAAAAGCATGTAGTCATGCTTGACAACTTGATTTTTCTCCATCAACACTGATTCTGAATGTCTGTTTTCCAGTACTGTAAGAGAATATATAATTCTGTGGTTTTAAGTCACCAACTTCATGGTAATTATTACAGTAGTCACAAGAAACAAATGTACTTAAGTATTAATTTTCCCTCTCTTTCCAATCTTTCAAAGTAAAATACTGAAACACACATATACAATACACACACACACACATAATACAATAAATAGTATGTCCATATATACTCCCTTGCCAAAAGGAAAGATGTCTATTATAAGGAGATAGGCTTTAAGCTTTACGACTGTGCTTAGATGACTGCTGTACCAGGATGTTTATTCTACACAGTCACTAATTAATAATTTATCAACTTGCTCCATTTCTTACCAGCACAGTTACTTGACCAATCCTTCCGTTTGGCCCATTTTCAATAGCCCATGGATAAGATAGATAATAGCACTCTGAGCAAACCTTAGTCTTTTTTTTCTAAGAGAAAGGTATTGCCTCTATTTCCTATGGGAAATATTTTTGTTTGTTTGTTTGCTAGGTTTTGTTTTAAAGGTGTTAAAGTATAGCTTTTCCTTTTGTGATAAGGAGCTGATAAAGAAGCTGCAGTATAATATACCATAAAATTAGTACACAGTCAGGACAGTCCAAGGACAGAAAACCCAAAGCAATGAACCATGTAAACTTACTTAATTCCCTATGAAGCCTAAGTTAGAAAAGAAAATCCATTATGAGAAATTAAATTCTTAATAATGAATTTTTTTCATGAGTTAATGTGTGTTTGGTGAGGCTCTGAAATAAGATTTGGAGAGGTTTGGAGTGTTGATTCCAAACATTCAGAATATGGCTGTCAAAGATAATCATAATGCAAATATAAAATTGTGAATCAATGTGGCATAATGTTTTTATAAATATTCCACACATGCCATATTCAACTGACAACACCTGCTTCAGGAAGACATGTAGGATATAGTTATCTAAAAATACATGTCAAAACATTCTCAGTGAAGATTTTACTGGTGGCTCATGGTGCTCCATTTAGTCTGGAAGATTCTAGAAGGTTTTTAACTCTAACTTTCCCCATCCTCTTTTACAGATGAGAAACCCCAGATTTAAGAACCTAAATTCAATGATCTATACTGACTTAATGGGTGATAGAAACCTTACTCCTAAACCAGGCACAATCCCAGCACTGAGACAGCAGGATCAGAGTGTGAAGCCAGCCAGGACCATATAACAAGACCTTGTATCAAAAACAAGCCAAAGCAAATAACAACAGCAGAATCACTCCTAGCCTTTGCCTTTTCTTCACCCAGCTGGCTCCCAGAACATCCCTCATATATACATGACTTTTTTCCTTACAGCCAGGATGAGATTTAGCTCCATACTTCCTAATGTACTTACTGAATCAAGTTAGCCTACAACAGGTATTCACTGGGTGAAACTGAAAACTTGCCATTTTACACTTAGCTAGGGAAGAAAAAAATATCATTTAAAGTGAATTTATCTGGTTCATTGGACTCTCTATGTCATTTAGAATTGATCTGGCTTATTGGTACTATGGAATACCCCTGGGAAACAAAGTTAAGATTGAGTTAGAGCACAGGAACTATAGGGTAGGAACAGGATGGATAGTCCTTTAAAGGATCAACTCAAAGTGCCTGTTTGTTTGTTTTTTCAGCACTTCCAACATTGGGTAACTACTTTCCTATGTTAAATTTCCTCTGCCTAAAATATCTAGAGAGGTGTATGTTTCCATGACCCAATGCTGATATCTAGGCACTTGATATTTATCATATAAATTGAAGCACAAGCTTATATCCCTAGAATTGATCATTCAAAGAAAAGAAAGAAAGAAACTTGTCTTTTCCAGTATCCATAGATCTAATGATGTGTAAGGACTATAATTGGCTCTGCTTTGGCCACAAAGGAATGGAGTACTGTAACTGATCAGGCCTGGCTGATGGACTTTGCTCAGTGCTCAAGGAGGCAGGTACTAAGACCGAAAAGAGGAGAAGCACTTCTTGATTAAAAGAGAAGCTAACATTTTCCCACCAAGGTAAATTTACAGTCTTGGCAGGGGAGGAAATAAGAGATGAGAAAACACAGTATGAAATTATCATAATACAAGGGAACAAAGCATCAGCTCTTTGGGAAGAGAGTGAGTGCTTATTCTACAGAGTACATATAATCCTATGGTTTGTTCTTCTCAATGTCAGCCACTAGGAAGTAAAGCATTCACATCCTCACTTCACAGAAACTCCTTTGTCTACATCATTGGTTTTCCTTGTTTTGTTTTTCTTCCTGTTTTCCATTCCATTTCATTCCTTTTCCTGCTACCAGCCTGTTAGCCCAATGAGCTCCTTTCCCATAGCCTGGCATGCTTCTTCTTCTTCCCATAGCTTAGCATGCTCCTTTTCTAGGCAACACTAGGTCCATTTAGTAAAGACAGTAAATAATCAGCCTCCAACCCCCCTTTGCCTTGAGATGGCACTCATTTGGGGCAGCTACCACCATACAAGGCAGCAAGAGACCTTTAGAGTGACTTTCAGTTCTGGGCAGCCGCAGGGCCCCTTATCTACTACTTGGCAGCAGCCATGAATCCTAGTCTGCCATGATAAAGCCCCTGGCCCACACATCTACACTGGGGTCTCCACCTCCTAGCCTTTTCTAGCCCCTCCTAGCCTCAGTAGGTTATATAGGTCACCTCAGACAATAACCAGCACTTCTTCTCACTTCTCTCTTGTGAGAAGGGGTCTTGCCAGCCCCTTTACTGGCAATAAACCTTTCCTTTGTTCTTTGTACCTGCATGTCTGTGTGGTTCTCTGGCAAAGTATAATTTACTCTGATACAGCCTTAGTTTACTTTTGATTTCCACAAATCTCAATCCCATTCTTCTTTATGTATATAGACTTCTTCTAAAGGAGAAGTGATGGCAAATAAGTTATCCCCACCCCATAATGACTTGAGCACTTACCAGCTAATAAAGTACCCACTCTAAGGCACACATTTGTGTGATGCTCATCCTCTCATTTAGTGTTCTAAACAACCTTATGAAGTAGGAACAGAAGTACAGAGATTGTGTGACTTGGTCAAGGGAAGTTAGCTTCTTCACAAGAGTCAGGAGACAAAGCTAGCTCTGACTCTGGCTCCCGGAACAGCAGTATTTCCTCTATTTGGTATCTACACCAAAAGAAGAATGGCTGAAACATGAACAAACAAGTTGGGAATGCTTAACCAACAAGGCACTTATTTGGGAGGTGATTATTCATTCAAGTGTCTGATGACTGTGCTGTAGAAAATAGAAATCATTGGGATTTTTCTGACTGTATGAGGAAAAAACAAGACTAACAGCGAGGTAGAGTCACGTTCAACATAATGGAAATTATAGTAAGTATCCCATCACTATGAGTTTTCAAAGTCAAAATGATAATAGTGATAATATGAGAGTTAGAGGCCCCTGATTCAAGGATGTTCTCAGACAACTACTGAAGCCTGAGCCGTACTCTATAAAGTGGAATACTAAACTTTGGTCTGCCTGGTTCATTGGGCTTGTAGGCTTCTCAACCTAAGTGACAGAAAAGTATATTGCAAATTATATAGAGCCAATGATGGGATTCTTCAATATAGATCAAGATCAAGATTTCTGAGCACTGAGCCTTTGTGGCAGGTGGTAGGGAAATAAACAGAAGTGAATAATAATGATAGTTTACTCATTCAATAACTTAATGTTGAGCAGCTTTCATGAATTCTTTACTGCACTGTGTGTTAGGGACACAATTGGCTCTAAGACAGCTCTGGACTATACTCACAGAGCAGCAGATAAGGCAGATGTGTTAAATTTGAAGGTAACAAAGCCAGAATGCTCCATACAAGTTAGAGGGTTCCATGGGAACTTACCAAGGTGCACTAAATAGACTAAGAATCTCAGAATGCCTTCCTAAAAAAGGGAAGTTCTGTGATAAGAGCACAAAAGCCAAGGAAGTACTCAGTGAATAGGGAATCTGGACACACATTTATCAGAATCAAGATAGATTTACTGCCCAATCCTGAGTGTCACCATCATAGTTTTTTGGGGTGGTCTGGTCATGGGGTCTGAAAAATCTGGGCCTGGGCACTGTCCCTCTTCTCTTCAGCTCAAGGCTAGCACCCTACCATTTGAGCCACAGAGCCACTTCCGGCTTTTTTCTGCTTATGTGGTGCTGAGGAATCGAAGCCAGGGCCTAATTCATGCGAGGCAAGCACTCTACACTGAGGCACCTTCCCAGCCCCTCACCATCATAGTTTTGACACACATTTCCATACCAGTACATTTAAAATGTATCATTACAAGCAGATGACTAACACTCAGTATGATTACTGGGAGAAAATGGTGTAATATTCTCTCTCCTTCGCTCTCTCTTCCTCATACACACCCCTCATACTTTATATATACACCCACAGAGTGAGAGAGAGAAAAAGAAGGAAAGCCATATGAAGTTGGTTAATTTGACAAGTAACAAATAAAATGTACATACGGGCTCCAAGCCCATCCTTATAAACAATGCTTCTTAAAATATCTTAACATTTCATGACTAGATCTGAATAATGTGTATATAAAATATTTTTTGTATTTAAAAATATCTTTAGTTGTACAATGGATTTACATTTGACAAAGAAGTTTATGAATACATTGTATCTTGATTAATTGCCCTTTACAATATTTGAAGGTTTTTGTTTATTTGTTTCACAAGTGAAGCTTTTTGAAGAATAAAAGATTAACCTGGCTCACTCACTAGCTACTCAGAAGGCTGAGATGAGGATCATGGTTCAAAGCTAGTGCAGGCAGGAAAATCCATGAGACTCTTACTGCTAATTAGACAGCAAAAAGCCTGAAGTGTAACTGTGGCTCAAGTGGTAGAGCTTTGAGCATAAAAGCTCAAGGACAGTACACAAGCCCTAAGTTAAAACCCCAGGACTGGTAACAACAAGAGCCAGAAGACTCATTATCCTATCTTCTAATCTCCCATTCCTGAGAATCTAAGAGTTACAGTTACAACAGTTAGGAAGCTGAGGCTATCTGAAAGCTGATGAGCTAGCCATACAGGGCAAGAAGAGTTGCTCTAATTCTGTTTTCATCAAAACTTTGTAGGATGATTCGCACAAATCATTTTCCCTCCATGAGCCTCAGTTTCCCCATTTATAAATGCCTCTTTGCAGTAGTTGTATGATTTTCTAAAAAGGACTCTTCAGCTCATACCCCCACTCAGGCAAAAGTGGGTCCTTGAGGATATATTCTTAACATTTTTCCCTTGTGGTACTTATTATTGCTTTATCTGGATGCATCAGAATTATTTTTTTGCCGTGAACTCCAGAAAAGCAGAAACTCAGTATCTACCACTACAACCCTGTGCTTTAGTGTATTGTTAAATACATCAGGATCTCAGCAAACATTGTCTGAAAGCCAGAAAATCATCATCCCTACCCATCCCTCTAGCTTATTATCTCAACTATTGGGATTTTTTTAAAAGATTGTTTGTCAGAAGTTCTATATCAGAAAAATGTGGGTTTTTTTGTTTATTTTATTTTATTGTAAAGATGCTGTACAGAGGGGTTACAGTTAGTAAGGTAATGAGTACATTTCTTGTCAAGCATTGGTTGTGTGTGTGTGTATGTGTGTGTGTGTGTGTGTGTGTGAACATTCCCAAGGATCATTTGGGTCAAACACAAAAATGATTACCACTATAATCCCACAGTTCAACAAAAAAAAAAGTATCTTCCCTTTCTAGGGATTTAGAAAAAATGAGGCCCCAATCAAAAGTTAGGTGAAAACAAAGTTTGTTGTCAACTAAATTTTGATAATGGGGATTAGGGAACTCTTCATACAAGAATTATAATAATAATAGCTAATCTACATAAAGTACCTAAAATGTACCAGGCTGTCCTCTAATTACCTGACACACATTAGGTCATTTAATTTTTTACCACAACACTGTGAAGTGCATACTGTTATTTTATAGATAAGGAAACTGAAATGCAAAGGAAAGTAGCAATGCTAGAGTTGGGATTTAGATCCAGGAAGTCATCTTCAGGAGCATTTACAACCATGCTATCATACTGTGGCATGTCTATAAGCCAAAGCTATTTTCAAAAGTGAGAGGTAATGGCAACACTTAGCAGAGTCACTGGATTTACTTTCATATAGTCAAATGACATGGATATATTTATCCAAATCTGAAGTAGATCACCGGTGTCAGGAAAAATGAGCAAAGGAGAATCAGGAGCATGGAACAGTTGAATCCAGCTTCCAGTTTAGTAAGACATTCTAAATAAGTCCTTGAAAAGGAAAGAACGTAACTACTTAGGCCAACCTACATAGTAGTAAGAAAAAGGTATTTGAAACCTCACTCTACCACTTACTAATGGACTGACTTGGGTTTATGGAATGAGTCTGAACCTGTTTCCCCAGAGAAGGGGAAAATAATACTCAGCTCGTGGATTAGACATAATGCATGCAAAACACTGGCATGGTTGCCAACATGTACTAAGTGATCAATAAACAGAGCTTTAATGACATAAAGGAAATGAGCACACCCATAGATTCTCTCCTTTTTGAAATCGTGGCCAATACTTTTATTCTACCTTGTCCAAATTAATTGCTTTTTCCTTTGGCTCTTAAAGGAAGTCCCTGGAATTTTATTAGTCACTCAGTTTGAATCATAAAAGGTGATGGCATAGCCATACTTACCCTCATCCATTCCATACAATTATCATGAGCATTTTCTATGTCTCAGTGCTATGCTCAGCCCTGGATGTTCAGTGATGGATAAACTATGGTTACCATCCTCAATGGGCTACAGGCTTTTGGGATAACCTAGGACTGGTATGCCCAATCAAACAGTATGTTTTTTCCCCAATCAAACAGTATGGTTATTATTTTATCATATTTTTCCTGGGAAATCTTGATACTGTTGGACTTCCAGACACTCATGATTTAGCCTTTCTTTGTAAGGTATTTTCAATTCTTAAAAAAAAATTTTTGAGATAAAATTTTGTTATTCAGCCCAGGCTACCCTCACTTGTGATCCTCCATCTCAACATCCTGCTGGGATTACGAAATACACTACCATGTCAGGCTAAGTTGTTGCTCAATTTAGTTTCTGAAGGCCTTAATCTAGCTGAGTTTTACAACATATACCTTAAAGAATAATACTAAATGCTGGCCTAGAAAAGCCCGTAATGTTCATTTTCTGGTGGTGAAGGTCTTCATGCTATAAAGCAAGAATAGAGCTCCTCAAGGTCAGCAATCAAGACAGTCCTTGCTTTATAGCGGATCGAAGTGTGTACGATTTAAATGGTGACTTTTCCGTGAAGTCCATGAAAAGGGCTGTGATTGGGTACCCACTGTCCCTCTAGTCTGTGGATATGGAAATCATATATATATATTCTGTTTTCTGTGTGGAAACAGCCACCGATGGTAGAAGTGACCAGCCCAAGATCACACAAATGAAGGACAGCAAATACTTTGTTACCTCCTATACTGTCTGTAAGATACGATTCATTTTCATATGCCAAGCATTGGCTGAAAAAAAGCTTCATAGGCTTTTTCTTGTTTAATCTTCCAGACAATTCCATGAAGGAGGTGCCCTGATTTTTCCCATTTCACTGATGAGAGGAGACTGAGGTCAAGAGATTTTTCCCAAGGACATCTAGCTGTTAACTAGCCCAGTCTGTTGGTTCTCATTAGATAGTGGTCGACACCGGAATAACAGTCTGATACTTTACCTGTACATACCTACACCAGGAGCTAGTGGAAGTCTAGAGAAGAGAAACTGGGTGGCGCCTGGGTAGGACTGGGTGACAGTGCTTGGAGGGAGGGCCAGGGGTGGAGCCTTTGGCTGGAGGTTCACCACTGGCCTTCCAGTCGGCGAGAAAGTCCCACCCTCAGCAGAAAGAGTGCGAGGATTGGCCAAGTGAAGTTGATCGACGGAACAGAACGCGAACTGCGATTCGAGCAACGGAGGCGGGGGTCTGTAGCCGGAAGTGGGAGCAGAGGCGGCCAAGGCGGGCTGCCTGGAGTGAGTGAACGCTGCGGCCGCCACTTGGTGGAGGAGGATCCCGGGCGGCTGCTGGGACCTGAGGAGATGGAGGAGCCGGGGCTGGGTTCCCAGGTGAGTATGACCAGAACGTGGCTGTCCAGTGTCTGTCTTGTTTGCAGCTATGAGGAGGAGAGCGTGGATGTGCGGCTGCTCCGTGGGGGACTCCGGAGGCGGAGGGGCCGGGGAGAGGGGCGCTGGGAAGCCGGAGCTTGGAAACGACGAGAATGACGCTGGCAATTCGCTCTGGGGCCACCGGGGAGGAAAAAGCGAGGGCCAGACGGGCAAGGGGCGGGAACTGGCAACGCGCAGCGTCCATCCCGAGGCCGGGGCTCCCCCTCGGGGATGGGAGCCGCGTCCCAGCCGTGGGGCCTCCGTGGATCCGGACGGGGATGGGGTGAGGTGTGTGTGTCGGGGGCGGGGGGCGGGGTGAGGTGACGTACCTGTGTTGGCCCCACGGGTCTTGACCTTGGCAGAGGGTCTGAGTGATGCAGGTGATTTAAAGGTCCTAGCCTTCCCCTCATTTCAGCTCAGCCCTGGCTCTTGTTCTCCAGACTCTCGATTCCTCCTTCAGAGAATTAAGACAATGTTTGTAGACTGGATCAGAGGGTATATGCAAAACCCCACGACGCAGTTCAGTGGAGGAGGTTCCCGTCACCTCAAACCACATGTAGAACAGCGGGAGCCAGTGTGGGAAGTTAAAAGGGGAGGTGGGTCTTGCTTAGCCTCAAGAGAACTAGAATCTTGTCATTTCGACTGGGCCTTTTTTTCCACTGCCAGGGATGCTGACTGCCAAGTTGTAGTTCTCATTAATTTAATAATATTGAATAAATGAGTCATTTCCAGATTTCAGCCAATTTTTAGTGAGTGCTTATCATATGCCTGATGCTTTTTAAACAAATTTTTATTGTAAAGATACTGTACAGAGGTTACAGTTACATGAGTAAGGTAATGAGTACACTTCCTATCTAGCATTGTTACCCCCTCCTTTGTTTTTCCTCTACTATCCCTTCCCACCCCAACTCCTTGCCTGATGCTTTTATATGTATCGTTTTATTCCAGAATTGAAGTATTCTTTAAAAAAAACACCTCTTTTAATTCAAATACTTAGGTTTAAATTTTCGAGCAATTTGAAATAATTTCAGCCAATTTTAGTGAATGCTTAATATATGCCAGATGCTTCTGTATGTACCAGTTTATTCCAGAGATTGAAGTATCCTTTTTTTTAAAAAAAAAAAGACTCCATTTAATTCAAATCGGTACTAGATTTTCAAACAATTTGAGATAATTGGATTAATTGGATTGCAAAATAATTTCAATCCTGAGAGTGTTCCTGATGCTCTCAGCCCCTCTTCCCTTCTTTTAGCAGTCTAGTATAGCTTTACTTGGGGAAATGTCAAGGTGTTCTTACTGGGTTTTCTGGAATTTTGAAAGAATTAAAAATTGTCTTAGGAGAGGTACATTTTACAATAGGGGATACTCTTCCCATGGAAACTCTGTCTCCTTTTTCTCACACAGCCTCAAAGACAAGTTGATTGGAGTAACTACCATGTTTTAATTACTGCCACTCATGTATAAATGCCTTCAAGGACTTAAAGTTCACTCCTTCATGAAGGGGAGATAACTCTGTTCCAGTTCAATGGCATAGGAAGGGAGAATGATTTGGAGGTTGAAATTAATGGGTCAAGGTAGAAAGATTGTTCTTGATGTTAATAATAATTGCTACTGTTAATTTTTTTCAATTATGAAGATCTTACCTATACATGGTGCCATATAAAGCTTGTGAAACTATATACAGCTTGCTAAATACTTTCTATTTTCTTGCTGTGATTCTGTGAAGTGGGAAGGAATGATTTGAATTTTAGAGGTGAGAAGTGAAGCTCAAAATATTGGTGTCACTTGAAACAGAGTAGTGAAGTGATAGAGCAAAGACTTCATTCATTTACTTAGCAGATATATTTTCAGGGGCCACTAGGAATTGATGCCATTCTTGATGGCAGAGAAAACACAACTAAACAACATCTTTGCCCATGTTAAATTTTATTCTCTTATTTCCATGTTCAAAGCTGATAGCTTTGATGGATTTTTGCCAAATTTTCCCATATAGTCTGGTCCCAAACTTCATCCAGTTCTGACTTCATCTTTTACTATTCTTGGTTGCTCAGTGAATTCCAGCCATGCTGGCCTCCATGCCTTCATATTACTACTACTGCCTGAAATGCTTTCCTTTTGTAGCCTCATGGCTTATTTTCCCTCTCCTCTTTAAAGTCTTGACACAAACACCACTTCAATGTGTCATCCTCTGATCCTCATGTTTAAAACTTCAGCTACTGTCAGCAAAATTCCCTGGCCCCTACCTTTTTAACAATATTCTTCTCCTCAGCTTTGAATGTTGCTTAACTTACTCATTGATGCTGTGGATGGATGGTCTCTTTCCCTTCCACTGAACTTAAGTGGTGTGACAATAGTGATATGTGCCTGGTATCTGCAACAGGGCCCAGCAAGAATCAATGAGTGTACTTGGAAACAACTCTGGCATGTTTGTATCGTGTCATTTTTATAATGGTTATTTCTCATATTCCCAGCCACCAGTGTTTTATTTGATAAGGACTGATAGTGACCCTCATTAGAGTTTGTAGATCTTGGGTTTCTCTTAAATTAATGTCTGTTGTACTTGTTTACTACCTAAAAATAATTTGACTTTTCTTTTTGTTGGTCATGAGCTTGAACTCTGGGCTTGGGCGCTGTCCCTGCGCTCTTCAGCTCAAGGCAAGCGCTCTACCACTTGAGCCACAGTGCCACTTCCAATTTTCTAGTGGTTTATTGGAGACAAGAGTCTCTCGGACTTTCCTGCCTGGGCTGGCTTTGAACCATGATCCTCAGATCTCAGCCTCCTGAGTAGCTAGGATTACAGGCGTGAGCCCCTGGCGCCTGGCCAATTTGACATTTTTAAGCAAGAAATGTTGCATAATCCATTATAGCTTAAAGATATTCTAGCTACCTGTTATGGATAACAAACCACCCCTAAAACAGTACCATGAAACCATGCTTGTGGACTCTGTGCTTCAAGAATTTGGGCAAGAACTTAGTTCAAGAATTTAGTTCAATTTGGTTTGTTTCTGCTTCACTATGTCCAAAGCCTGCCTTCATCAGAAGGTAACTCAAATAGCTGGGACTGGTTTTATTTAGGGGTGTCTTCAGTCACAGGTCTGGCAGTCAATGCTGACTTTTAGCAGAGATGCCTAGTTGTGGCCTAGGCTAATGCACAGCATGTGGTAGCAAGATTCTAAAAAAAGACTTCTCAAGAGACAGGAAGAGGCTGTCACTTTCTAAAGCCTAGGCTTGCAAACTGGCACAGCATCACTTTCTGTAAGATTTTGGTTGTGAAATAGTCACATAGTTTAGGAACTGGAAGAAGAAACATAGACACTTCCCCATTCCCCACTTCTTGGTGAAGTAGCAAGGAATTTGGAGGCTATGTTGTTAAAAAGAATCACCAAAGGTATATGTCCTTTACATACTTTTTAAAATACTTTGTTCTGCTCCCCCCCACCCCCGTCTGCCCCCAATAGAAAAGAGTATTCAGCTAAATACTTGTCTCTTTCTTGGTAGCCCCTTGCCCTTACATCCCTTCCCTATGTATCTGAATTAAAAGCCAATCAAAACAAACAGTCCTTTGAGGCATTTGTGGACAGAGGAAGTAAAATGAAACTGAATCAAAAAATACTTGGAGCTGGAAAGCTTTTTGTGAATAAGCTTCAGCATGTCCATGAACACCTTGAAATGATATGTAAAGTTAGTTTGTACAATTTTGTGCATTCTCTGAGCAAGAGACCTTAATAAAAGACAATCTCAAGAGACAAGAAGAGGTCTTAATACCATTTCGTCTTAATATCATTATTAAATATACATGCTAATAGGTTTTTAGACCTCTTGCTCTAGTTCGAAACAGAAGTATTAGCTTGTTTTCTGTTGATTTATGGAAGCATAGCAGGGGAGTCTAGGGCTCAAGATTCCTGATGCAGTGCCTTTTTTTCTCTTTTTATTCAGATGGTCCAGTTATAATGATCTTGTTTGATTACTGTATCATTCTTTTTTTGGGGGGAAAGGGGTGCGTCGGTCTTGGGGCTTGATCTCTGGGCCTAGGAGCTGTCCCTGAGCTCTTCAGCTCAAGGCAAGCCCTCTACCACTTGACCCACAGCACCACTTCCCATTTTCTGGTAGCTAATTGGAGATAAGAGTCTTATGGATTTTCCTGCTTGGGCTGGCTTTGAACCATGATTCTTAGACCTCAGCCTCCCGAGTAGCTAGGATTTACAGGCGTGAGCCACTTGCACCTGGCTTACTGTCACATTCTTTATTCTAAGGCCTGAGGAGTAGTCTTATTTTACTAGATTTGGGGAATGCAAGAGGGAATATAATTCCCTTGAAAGTTGGGAATCTTGTCTGTGTGCTCATTGCTATATCTATGTCTAGAACAATGCCTGTTATATGATAAGCATTTAGTAAACTATCTGATAAAGGAATAAATTAGCACCAGTGGTTCACGCCTGTAATCCTAGCTACTCAGGAGGCTGAGATCTGATGATTGCAGTTCGGAGCCAGCCCAGGCATGAAAGTCCTTGAGACCCTTATCTCCAATTAACAACAGAAAACCAGAAGTGGCACTGTGGCTCAAAGTGGTAGAGTGACAGCACCCAAGAATAAGTTGTAGCCGAAATTATATCTTGTTCATCTTTAATCCTTAGTCACCTAGTATGGTGACTGGTACATAATAGGTTCTTCATACTTCTCTGAGTGAAAACTCTAGGGAATTGTGAATTCTCATCAGAATTTACTTTATTCTGTTCCCTTAATATTGTAGATAGCTTTGTAACATTAAGGTTCCATATCTGTTGGTGCTGTTTTTATTCAGTCAGTATTGACTGTTGGAACAGCTCCTTTTAGGACCATCTCATATGGGAGCCAGATAAAACTTCATAGGTATATCTATCTGTTCTATTCATTTTAGGAACTAGAAACTGGAACCAAAAATAGAGTAGAGGATTTATTACTCTCCAATGTAACTTCATCAGTTCAGTCAGGAGGAAATAGGCTTCAAGAATACTGCAGAAACAAGACTCAGTTTCTTTCCTAAATTTTGCAACTGAGGGTTGCCATCCTACTTCTTTACATGTCCTCACCACCATCTTCTTAACTTTCCTTCAATTTCATACAAAACACAATTTCAACTCTCCCTCTTTGAACATGGGGATGTGAGCCAGTGGCCAAATTCATGTAGTCATAGTTCCTGTTATTCTGAGTTCACATTATTTTTCTAATTTATGTTAACTAATTAATAGCTCATTATATATTCATGGCAAGTTTTTAGTGAGAGTCAATGCAAACACATTTTTCAGCTTAGCCTTTTTTATAATTTTGAATTCTTTTAGTGAGTACTGACTTGTTAGATTGTCTTAGTTTTATACTTTATGTGAATGATGAAAAAGCACTTGCTATGAATAGACCTATCAGCTATGCTGTTTTATTATTTATGCTTATATTGTTATTGTTTTAATTCATTAAGTATTTTTGTTTTTTTGTGTGTGTGGGGGTCTGGTCGTGGGGCCTATACTCTGGGCCTGGGCGCTGTCCCTCAGCTCTTCAGCTCAAGGCTAGCACTCTACCACTTGAGCCACAGCGCCACTTCCGGCTTTTTTCTTTTTGCTTAT
>NW_012267262.1:713606-718126 GCF_000151885.1 Dipodomys ordii
AAAAAAAAAAAAAAAAGAACTTAGAGGTCCACAAGTCCAGGACTCTCACTGGTCCAAAAGAAAAATTTGGGGAATTCAAAGGGGCCCATTATAAAGATAAAGACCAGGAAATAAAAGTGAACTTTTTTTTTTTTGAACAGAAAATCTTAACAAGCTTTCTCAGGACATATAAAGGTTTCATCTAATTCAAGAAGAAACATTGAGCTGGGCGCTGGTGGCTAATGCCTGTAATCCTAGCTACTCAG
Organism: Dipodomys ordii; assembly: GCF_000151885.1. Taxonomy (NCBI): domain Eukaryota; kingdom Metazoa; phylum Chordata; class Mammalia; order Rodentia; family Heteromyidae; genus Dipodomys; species Dipodomys ordii. The sequence goes on from NW_012267262.1 coordinate 713,852, forward strand.
GAGACTGAGATCTGAGGATCATGGTTCAAAGCCAGCCTGGTCAGGAAAGGCCGTGAAACTCTTATTTCTAATAAACCACCAGAAAGCCGGAAGTGGCACTGTGGCTTAAGTGGTAGAGCACTAGCCTTGAGCTGAGTAGCTGAAGAACAGCACTCAGGCCAAGAGTTCAAGCTCAACAACCAACAAAAAAAAGAAGAAGAAACATTGATATATTTTGCATTTTAATGTCAGGAATAATATAAAGACAATTACTTTTTGATAATTACATAAAGATGTAATTTTATAAAAGATTTCCCCTTCATAAATTTCTATTATCTCCTCTTTTAATACCTTAACATATAAAATGTAATGTGCATGTGACTATTTTGTATTACAGAATTATATAGTGCATGAAAGCCTACCTATGCTTCCAAAATAGAAAACAAAACATTCAAAGTGTATCACTTTTCTAAGAAGACTTTAATTTTTACAAAACATTCAAAGTTTATCACTTTTCTAAGAAGACTAATTTTTTATTACTTCAAAAATTCATTCTCACATAATAATTCTAATTTTGAACTGCTGAATACAATTTTATCTTCCCAAGTAGAATTTGTAACTCCAAATCTTTTGACTAAAAACAGTTTCAAAATTGTAGTAGTTAGGATTTGCAACATAGTTATCATGAGTTATAATGGAATGTTAATTACAGCAGGATCAATTATTTATATGCAATAGTGTTTTACTAGGAGTTTGTCTGATACTGCCATATAAATTACTGAGACTGCTGTAGATCTGGGACCCTAATGAAAACTTATAATTTCTATTTTATAGCACATTTATTAATAAAGAAAAATAATTTTAAAACCTTATTTGCATGTTTCTCTGTTTTAACAGGTTTTATATTTCAAAAGGTGCTGTTGTAGACCAGTTGGGTGGTGATTTAAATTCAACTCCTCTTCATTGGGCTATCCGGTAAGGTTTCTTTAAATGCTGAAATTAATATTTATTTGGCTAGTGGACACCATATTGTAAATCAGTTAGACAACTGTGAAACAGTTACAGACTATTGAATGGCTTTTTCCCTTGCAAAAGAAATTACAATCTGGGTGTCAGTGGCTCATGCTTATAATCCTAGCTACTCAGGTGATTGAAATCTGAGGATCCCAGTTCAAAGCCAGGCCAGGCAGAAAAATCCTGGAGATTTATCTCCAGTTAACCACCAAAAAGCTAGAAATAGAGGTGTGGCTTAAGTGGTAGAGTGCCAGCCTTAAGCAAAAAAGCCAAGCAAGAGCATGGGGTCCTGAGTTTAAGCCCCAGTAGCAGCACCAAAGAAAAAGAAAGTGAATAGTTGTTCCTGTAAGGCAAGGAGTTTGAAACTTGTTTCTTCATAGTCTTTTTTTTTTTTCTCTTCATAGTCTTGAATGAAGAACCTAGGGTAAATCATCCCTTGAAGCTAGTGAAGTTTATTATTGCTTTGCATGAACTATATTTGGGTTAATGAAGATATTTTTTAATATTGTCACCATGTACTCACAGTCTAAATATTATATTCCTGAATGTCAAAATATTCCTGATTATTTTTGGCTTAGCAACAATAAAGTCTAAGGGTGTAAACTTTTCATTGTTAGCATTAATTAGTCATATGAAACTTTTTCCACATGATAGCAGCATAAAGTTTTAAATTAGATTAAGAAGTTACTAGTGTATTACTTACTGGCAGGAAGCACTATATGTAGTTCTACGTTTGAATAATTTAAGTAAAAAACAGTGCACAATCTCTCCTATGTTTCCAAAGTGTTACTGTTACAAAAATCCTTAGGTATATTAGTTTCTACTTGAAACTTTTTTCTTTTTCTGCATGAATTATGTTGTACAGATACAGCATTAGTTTTTATTTTCTACTTACAGGCAAGGGCATTTACCTATGGTCATATTGTTACTCCAATATGGTGCAGACCCTACTCTCATTGATGGAGAAGGATTCAGCAGCATTCACCTGGCAGTATTATTTCAACATATGCCTATCATAGCATATCTCATCTCAAAGGGGCAGGTATGTTCTGGAATGTCTCTTCTATTCCAGGTACTATAATTTGAAGTGGGAAGATTATTAGTTTTAGTCTGCCTCATTTTTTTTTCTTTATTGAGATTGATTACATAAATTTCACAAAATTCACAGTATTGTAAGATACTTAGTTAAAGTCACAAACACATTTTAACCTTCACGAGGCACATTGTCATTATTGTGGTCTATAGAGTTTATGGTCTCTACAAACTTTGACACTACAGCTTTTTTTTTCCAAATTGAGTGATATGTGTACATTTCTTTACTTTTGCTTAGTGTAAGCTCTTCCCACTTTCGCTCTCATTCCCTCCCTCCCATCGCTGCCCTTGAGTTGCTTAATTTGATGTCATCAATGTCCAGTGCAGCTGATGGGCCCCTCTGCTGTATTTTTTCCTGTTTTCCTGTGATTCTGTGCCCTCCTCCTATCTTCCCTCAGATGTGCTAATGTATATATACTCTGTATGAGAGTCAAGAACATGGGCTCATCTAGAAATGATATGACAAAGTAAGAAGAGGCCCTTTGTTTCTTGAGCCCTGTTTTCTTTGTCGTATCTTCTTAGTCTGCCTCATTTTTACAGTGGAAGCTTATGACTATCCAGATAGGCAGACTTTAACCTCTTTAACCTTTAAGTCTAGCTGTTAAATAAATACTTTGTTTTCAGCTTTATTGGAGGGAAAAGTACAGCTCATTTAAGTCAGTAACATATAATGTTTCTAAAGCTTGCAAGCTTCTAATGGTGTTTCTTATGAACCCAGTAATTTGATGAGGTTTTCAAAAACATTTTCAAAGCCTATCATTTCTTTTTATTGACTGTAGAGATGGTAGTAACATTAAAAATCCCATCATTGGCTGTCACTATTTGAGACCAAATGGGAGACCAATTTGAATATGTGCTTCTTATAGCTAAAGTAATTCCACGAAAAATGACTTGCCTTAAGCGGCACTGGTTAAATTATAGGTTACTGGCAGTGAGAGTTTCATTGTCAGCTATACTTCTCTGGAATGTGCTTTCTGGACACAAAGTAGTTTACATATTACCAGTCTTGCCTAGAACAGGCATGGAGATGTATTTGCATGAATGGTGTTGCAATGACTGTGCTACCTTTAAATAAGCACTTTTCTTTCAAGCTTATCCAGTTGAAGTATGACCATTTCAGCCTCCTGGGCTTCATTTTGGAATGATATATGAGGAAAAATCCTTTCTGCTTTTCTCTGGTTCCTTCCCAAGTTTTTCTCCAAGGCCCATATGAATCTTCAGTAACTGAAACTTTTTTTATCATTGTTATACACCTTAAATGTGTGCTTGTCTTAATAAAGGAGCATATCCTTAGGGAGGTATGACTTTTTGTTCCTCTTGCTTGTATTCTAGAAAATATATTTTTTGTTTTAATATTAAGAACTGCTGTACAAAAATACAAGTGGACTCAGAAGATAGGGAATTCAGTATTACTGGTAATGTTTTAATAGAAAATGGACAACTTTGCATGATAAATGAGTACATGAACATATTTCAGTTAAAATAAGTAGGTGACTTCAAAGGTCTCTAAGTCATATTTGGTGGCTATCAATATTTTATTTGTAGATGTCTTCTATTCACATTATATAACTGATATATGAGATACATGACTTCTATAACTCATCCAATAACTCATACTATATTCACATTTCTTTCTTTAAAAATATTTTGTAGAAATGCATGGATTTGGCTGGGATTGGCTTAACTGGTGATGAATCTAACTACTATTTGTAAGACCCTGAGTACAAACCCCATCATTGCCCATCATTGAAAATAGAAAAAAAAAATCTATGGATTTTTACCCTATGAAAGTGAAGCACAGGCTAGGCACTGGTGGTGGTTCATGCCTGTAATCCTTGCTACTCAGTAGGCAGAGATCTGAGGATCATGATTGTCTTTTACAGTTTTGCTAATTGATTCTGCTTTTTTAATAGAGTGTGAATATGACAGATGTGAATGGGCAAACACCTCTCATGTTATCAGCTTACAAAGTAATTGGGTAAGTTTAATTTCTATGAATATACTTGCAAGTATCTTAGTCCATGTGATATGATAGTACATGCTAAAAAAATATTTTCCACCCTGGGACTAGATATGATTTTTTTTTTTTTGGGTCTGGTCGTGGGGCCTGAACTCTGGGCCTGGGCGCTGTCCCTCAGCTCTTCAGCTCAAGGCTAGCACTCTACCACTTGAGCCACAGCGCCACTTCCG
>NW_012267262.1:718176-727406 GCF_000151885.1 Dipodomys ordii
GGCTAGCACTCTACCACTTGAGCCACAGCGCCACTTCCGGCTTTTTTCTTTTTGCTTATGTGGTGCTGAGGAATCGAACCCAGGGCCTTAGGCATGCAAGGCAAGCGCTCTACCACTGAGCCACCTTCCCAGCCTGATTCCTTAAGTTTTTGTAGAAGCCATCTCAAACCACTTGCTCATTTTGGAAAGGTAATTTAGATAAACTTATATAATAAAGTTTGAAGTTTCTTTAGCTCAGTGTGTAAGTAATGCAGGACTATTAATCCCACTGTTGTGTAATCTACAGGTTACTTTATTAACAGGCTATAAGGAGTGACTTGATAACAGTGTTACAAAGTAATCAAGTAAAGCTTAAAAAATACACACATTTTGTTATTTTTTTCTTTTTAGGTGAAAATTAAAATAGATACTTTAACTGTTTTTCCCCCTATTACCTAGTGGGTCACTGCCTGTGTGGTCTGAACACATGTCTCACTTTGAGGACCATTGAGTTCAAACATAGACTTTATATAGTTATTTTTTGGTTTTGCTTTGGTCTGGATTTAGGAGAAAACTTATGCCATGAACAGAAGTACTTCTTGTACTCTCTGGTCTCTTATTACCCATTTTTTCCATTTAGTCATAGATAATCTTTTATTCTCACCTTAGTCTGTGCATCTTTAATGTATTTCCCTATTACAATTAAGCTGCTGAAGGATAGACACTGTATTTATGCATTATAGACACATGATAGTCAATTCCTAAATCAATAAACTCATTTAATTGTATTTTATACCTTGAAATGTATAATAAAAAGAAAATAAAATGGATGTTTTTAATACCTTAAAGCATTATGAGTCCAATTTTCTGTGATAACAAATCTGTATATAAACTTACAAGCAGAAACAACTATATATAGTACACTATAAAAACAAGTAAAAAACAGTCCACCAAAGAGAAAATTTGGAGAACCAGTATCTATAACAACAAAACACTCAAACTGATTAGCAGCTAGGGGTAGGTACAAATAAAAAACACAGTGCCATTTTTTTTTTTCGTTTTTGGTAGCCATTATATTGACAAGATTGTAACCTTCCCAGTTACTTGGAAAAAGCACGCTTATATGCCTGGCTATTGGGAGTCTGAATTAGGAAGGATATTTACTCAGTATATATTTCTGTTTAAAATGTGTTTTCTGTTGTTGTTGTTGTTGTTGTTGTTTTTTGTCGGTCATGGGGCCTGAACTCTAAGCCTGGACACAGTTCCTCAGCTCTTCAGCTCAAGGCAGCGCTCTACTACTTGAGCCACAGCACCACTTCCGGCTTTTTCTGCTTATGTGGTGCTGAGGAATTGAACCCAGGACCTCATGCATGCAAGGAAAGCACTCTACCACTGAGCCACCTTCTTAACCCCTAAAATGTATATTTTAACCCCAAAGTTCTGTTTTGGGGAATCAGTAGTACACAACTAGAATTGTAGGACTTTATACATTTGAAAAGCTGACATCAACCTGCATATAACATTAGAAGGATGATTGAATAATTTATACTGGATCCATACAATGTAGTAATATTCAACTGTTAACATGCATATGTTGTTAGGAGAGAAAAGCAAGTTGAAGAATAAATGAATACTGTGGTTCTAAACTTCGTTAAGTAAATGTAAAAAGGAAATAATTTAAAAATTATGTGTGTATGGTATTACATGTATATATATATGTGTGTGTATGGTGTAGATATATCTGTATCTATAATCCCTCAATAGAGCAAATACAGATGTAGATATAAATAAAGATAGACCAAGGTTAATGAATGTCTTTGTTGGTATAATATTGGAAGGGAAGTTTCCAAGTTTTCAGCCCTTTATTTACTTGTACTGCTGAATCTGTAAAATTAATATGTACCAGTTTATACTTTAAATTCCCATCAAAACAATATAGATTTTTCTACAAATCTTAACTGTGCTTTTTATTTCTATTACTTATTGACACTGAAAATGCTAAATATGTTCCACTTTTCTTGAACCTTTTGTCTTTTTCCAGTTGAGAATGATTGTAATTTTGGTTATATTAAAGGTACTAGCTTTGTTTACATTTTAATAAAACTAATTGCAGATTTATTTTTAGCTGTGTGTGACTCTGTGTTTGAGTATTTAACAGAAAAAAAATCACATCCTACTTATTCAAAAGATCGTTTGTGGTTCTGCTTCTGGATTAGATGGAGTAAATACACTGTACCTTGTCTCTCATGAATACAGCTATGAAGCCTAGTCAGAATTCAGATAACAGTTCTTTAAGGATTCTGAAAAATATAGAAGCAAGTAGATAGAAGAAGACCAGAATTCAGAAACCTCTAAGCCAGTACCTAATGTATCTTTGCCCCTTTTGTTTGCCCCTAGCATGAACTTGGGACTTGGAAATGAGCACCTGTGCGGACAGAACTCCATGAAAAGCTTTTTGGTTCTCCTCAAAAAATAGGAAAGGATTCTCCTGGCAGCCCAGGCACCTGAAACTCTGAGGAAGAACTTCCTCTGTGAAAGAGGAATTGCAATCGCAAGAAAGTAGTTCTTAGAGTTGACACCAAAACTACATCTATCCATAAAAGCAAATTGGTAAAGTGCATTTTTTCAAAATGTAGAACCTCTTCATGAGAAATTGATGAGGGGGGTAACTACAGACCAGGAGATACTTTTGAATCACCTATCTCATGAAGGATTTGTAACTAGAAAATATATTTTAAACAACTCTTAGTTAGCAGTAAGAAAACAGCCCAAATGAAAAATAGGCAGAGATTTGAATGGAAACTTCACTAAGATACACAAATGGCAAATAGGCACATTAAAAGATGCTCAGCTTCATTAGCTACTAGAGATATGCAAATTAAGACCATGAAAAAGATACACTGTATACCTAGTATATACCTGGCCAACTTAGTGGATATACTATAAAATCTTCTCTGTCCATTTCTGGTTCCCAGCCTTTTTTCAATCCTATACCATTTTCTGTTTACTCATACTATCAGTGAAAGAAGTGTTAAAATCTCCAACTATAATCGTAAATGTGTCTGTTCCTCTTCTCAGTTTCATCAGGTTTTGCTTCACGAATTTTTAAAGTCCCTTGAATTAATTCATATTTAAAGTTGCTTTGTGAATCAGTTGTTTTTTTAAAATATATTTTGAAATATCCCTCTTTATTCCTGGTAATATTTCTGTCCTGACATCTACTTTGTCTTATGTTAAGATAGCCACTACATTCCTTGTGCTTAATGTTTTTTTCATGGCTTGTGGTATTTTTTTTCGTGAAGATCTCTTTCCATTCTTTTACTTTCAAGCCATGTTTCATTGTGGCCCCCTGAGGTCTTCCCTGAATGCATAGTAGTAGATCATTGAAGAATTTACCATTTTGGCTGATCAGAGTTGGGACATTTTGCTGCCATGTGTGAATTCTGGTAATTGTTTCAGTTTACATATCCCCAATTTTTTTTGCCTGGCCTGTTGCAATGGGTCCACCTGTATTCCTATTTAAATGATTTGTTTTCTCCCTTCCCCTCAACAAATTATACCAACATTTATCAAGCATTGTTGTCTACTTGGTTTGATATAAATAATAAGAGAATTTATACCTTGAATTTGTTAATTCTGCTATTTAAGAAGAAAAAGAAGATAAAAGTCTCATAAAACAAAGTGAACAAAATTTGCTATCAGGGGGCTGGGAAGGTGGCTTAGTGGTAGAGTGCTTGCCTTGCATGCATGAGGCCCTGGGTTCAATTCCTCAGCACCACATAAGCAGATAAAGTCAGAAGTGGTGCTGTGGCTTAAGTGGCAGAGTGCTAGCCTTGAGCTGAAGAGCTGAGGGACAGTACCCAGGCCCCACAACCAACAACAAAAACAAAAAATTGATATCAGGCATTTATGAAGATTAGACACAAAAATTCTCATTTAATTGGTACAACCATTTTTAAGAAGGGTTAAGCATATCTTAGAAGCCATGTTTGTTCTTCTCACAGAATTTTTCTTGAGAACTGGTAATATATATATGCCTACAGATATGTACAAGAATAGTCATAGCAGTATTGTTTACAGTAGTCCCAAACTGCAAACAATCCAAATATCTACCCTTGGTACAATAATTTATAGTATGTTAATATTTCACAACATTATACAGCAATGAAAATGAACTAATTATAGTAACTTTTTACAATAGCATAAAGCTAGTAAGTTCTAATATTAAGCAAAACAAATGATAAAAGATACATATATGATTTCACTTTTATAGATAGGAAACATGTAAGACAAACACAAATCACTTTTAGGATTATAAGGTAGGAATGAAGCTATTATGAAAAAATAAAATTGTTCCTAAATGTCAAGAAATTTTCTTTACTATGAGAATGTGTTAGAGCATCATACATGTCTTCAGGTACTGGCAGTACTGTTTCTTAGTGTGGGTGTTTCCATGGAGCTTATTTTATATTGGTTGCATTATACAAAATGAGAAATTTATTTGTCTGCATGTAATTTTTGAAATAACAATCCAGGAATATATACTATATCTCTGTGTCATTTCTTTAGAGAAAGCAATAAAACTTTATGAAGATGTACACTTTAGCTTAGATATTGGAGTTGAAATTAATTAAATTGGTTGATAGGCCAAGGAATTATAGAATTATACTTTGGAGTCTTTAAAAATATTTTATTTAGAATACATGTAAAATGTACATTTGATGTCCTTGTGCTTTGAGAAACTTCAAGGCTCTCACGTCTTCAGCTATTCCTTTCTTGCTCAAATAAAATTTAGATATTTCAGCAGTTGAAGAGATTCCGTGAGCCTCATTTTTTCTGACTTTAACCCTTCCGTCTTCATACCTGTCTCTTAAATATTTTAGCTGATGTTGACAGGTGTGAGAATTGCTGATCTAAATTAATTATCTGACAACAAACCCAAAAGGCTATTGTAAAGGAAAACAAAAATATATAGAATAGATCTTAAAGTTTATGGGCTTTCGTGCTTGCTCATATTCTACGTCCTTCCCTTCCATCCCTCCTCCCCTCATCCCTTCCTCCTCTCCTGTCTTCCTTTTTTCCTTCCCTAATTTTGGGGGCAGTCTCCTGCCTAACTGTAAGCTCAGTTCTTGAGATTAGAAATTCTCTATTTGAATCTTGCAAATCTTAGACTTTGTTTAAAGACAATACTTTGGCTTGCCTTTTGCTTCTGGTTCTAGTAGGTGATCTGAAGTCTTAACACTTGCTAATTCAATTGATAGTGTTCTCTTGACAATAATACTTTCCACTCCTAAACCTATAGTTACTTCTGTATTAGATGTCAGTTATCACAAAACAAATTATCATACATTTAATGACCTAAAATAATAGTTATTTATTATCTCTTAGTTTCTTCTTGTCAGGATTCAAGGCATGGCTTAGCTGAGTCCCCTGCTCAGTCTCAGAAGTCTAACATCAAGGCTCACCTGTGTTCCGTGCTGGTTCTTTTCTGAATTTGTGTTGTTATGGGTAGAATTCAGTTCTTCGTGGATGCTTGGTCAAGATTTCTGTTTTCTTATTGGCAGTCACCGCAGGGGGAACTTTGATTCCCAGAGGCTTCCTGAAGTTCTTTTCCATGTGACCCTGTCACTTGTGACCATAGCAGCAGGGTTCCAAGACCAGCGCAGGACCTGCTAACACAATCTTCTATAACATAGGAGTGATTTCCTATCATTTTTGGTATAGTTTTAAACAAGTTACAGCGGAAGAGATACTTTAAGAGCTTGACCATTGAGAAGCAAAGAGCAGTATCCTTAGGGTGTCCCGTGACAGTCTGATACCTAGTTAGTAGCCACAATTTTCTACCCCATTACAAATTAACAAACACCATTCATGCTTTATCAAATGATCTTTGTTTTATGACAAAATATATTAAGGTTTTCTAATATTAAATGTATTTTTTAGTAAGCAATTCAGGGATAAAGGAAATCTCTAGGATGTACGTCTAAGATTCTAAGATAATTCTGATTTATTGATAGGAACAAATGTGCCATTGTATAATTGAACATGACACTAATTCTATTATATGTTTTATCAAATTGCTCTTACTCTTCAGTGCAGAAATCACAACCATGGCCCCCACCCACCAGGATTTGGTCGACATGGTGTCTGTGCACATGAGAACAAAGACCTTGCCAAGGCAAGAGAAATTCTTCCTCTCATAGAGGACTCTAGTAACTGTGACATTGTCAAAGCTACCCAGTAAGTCTTCCAAATGCTTTGTTTTATCTTTATGTTCTGTTGATTGAAATAACGTACAACTCACGGCACTTTATAGGTTTACATTTTCAGTGTACTCTACAATTCATTAATTCCAGCATTAAGTATGTTTGACATATCATTATCAAAGCACATAGTACAGTGTACCTCAGCTGTTTGTATATCAATCTCTCTCATTAGATTGTGAGCAACTTCTGAGGAACTTCATCTTTGCACAAAGAAGATGTATTTTTGCTAAGCTTACTGTATAATTCCTGTATATTCTATTAGGTGCTCAGTAAGTATTGAATGGATGAATTATTTAGAATGAGATAGAAACTAAACTTTGAGTGGAAAATATACTTCAACTTAAATATATGAATGGGATGGAAATTTCAGCTAACACTTGGATATATTATTTGTGTGTATGCTGGTCTTTGAACTCAGGGTCTGGGTGTTCTCCCTGAGCTGCTTTTGCTCAGAGCTAGCATTCTACCACTTGAGCCAGCACTTCAGCTTTTTGCTTTTCTTTCTTGTGCCTGTCTTGTGGCATGAACTAAAGAGCTGGGTACTGTCCTTCAGCTTGTTTGCTCAAGGCTAGCATACTGCCACAGGTCCACTTCAGCTTGGTGCTTAATTGGAGATAGGAGTCTAGTGGACTTTCCTGCCCATGCTAGTTTTAAACTGTGATCCTCAAATATCAGCTTCCCCCTGAGTAGCTAGGATTACAAGCATAAGCCACTAGCACCCATCTCCACTTCGGCTTTTTGTTGGAGAGTAGTTCATTGAAGTTCACAGACTTTTTTGCCTGGCTGGCTTCTAACTGCCATTCTCAGATTTCAGCCTCCTACAAATGTGAGCCACTGGTGCCTAACATACACTTCTGGGTGTTTACTGTTGTGCTGTATTATATATACTAGAAGAAAGAGGGGGTAAGACAGAAAGATATTCTCTGATCATTTGAAATATATAGTGGGTTTGTTTTGCTTGTTCAGAAAATGGAAATACATTTTAAAAATTTCTCAAGATCACCATATATGGGTATTTATATTATTAAGTCAGTAATTTGAATGGGTCTTGTTAATTATTAGCAGCTGTATTGTATCTTGCTATTGAATATATTTTGAAATACTTTATCAGACTGCAATAAACAACCCATATTTTGGTAAACAAGCATAAATCTGTCCATTAGATTATCTATCAAATGTAAATCATGTCCACCTAATCAGCATAAAAGGGACTAGTGTTAGTACAGTAATTTGATATCATTTCTGTTAATAAGAAAGATGTTTGGGGCTGGGAATGTGGCTTAGTGGTAGAGTGCTTGCCTAGCATGCATGAAGCTCTGGGTTTGATTCCTCAGTACCACATAAACAGAAAAGGCTAGAAGTGGTGCTGTGGCTCAAGTAGTAGAGTGCTAGCCTTGAGCAAAAAGAAGCTCAGGAACAGAGCCCAGGTCTTGAGTTAAGGCCCAGAACTGGCAAAAAAAAAGAAAAAAAAAGATGTTTGGTGATTAATTAACCTGTTTGGACTTAACATTGATTAATATGTATATTTATTAAAATATATTGATAATTACAGTGAACTTTAAAGACCCTATGAATCAGTACTTCAGGTGAATATTATTTTTTTGTTTATATTTATTTGGGGATGAGAGTTTCTTTTTTTAAATAATTTTTATTGAGATTAAGTGATTTCATAAATTTCACAAAATTCACAGTATTGTGGGATAGTGATACTTAGTTAAAGTCACAAACACATTTTAACCTTCACAAGACAAATTGTCATTATCATGGGCTATAATGTTTGTGAATTCTATGAGCTTTGATAATACAACTATTTCTTCCACATCAGGTGATACGTACATTTCTTTCTTTTTGCTTAATACAAGCTGTTGCCTCTTTCCCTCTCATTCCCTCCCTCCCATCGCTGCCCTTGAGTTGCTTAGTTTGTTTTCATCAATGTCCTGTGGGCCCCTCTATTGTATATATTCCCGTTTCCCTATGATTCTGTGCCCTCCTCCAAGCTTCCCTCAGATGTGCACATATATATACCACATGGGATGAGAATTTCTTTAGGTCAGTATTTGTTTTAATTAGAGTGGAAACATTTAAATATTTGTTACCTAATAAGCAGTGTTATTATAAATGTTTCAAATTTAGCTACATTGACAGAATCTCAGTCGAAATTCCCATATCTTCCTTAAGATTTTTTTTAGATCTTGGACTGATTGTGGCGAGATCTTCAGAAACGATTTGAGAAAGGCAAATATCTGTGTGTATAAATTATAGCACATCTCTATATTGATCTATCTGTCTGTCTGTCTGTCTGTCTGTCTATTTCTTCTCCTCCAGGAAGGGCTTATCATCCCTTCCTCTGCCAGATCTCTATCATGTCCACATTTGGTTTTTCAATATATCCCATTCCAACTTTGTTATTAGTTTTGGGGTTTTTTTTTTGTCCCAGATTATAAGGATATCACACAGGCTTGGTTTGACTTAAATGAAAGAAGGCAATGGAAGAAAGACAGCCTCTTCAGTAAATGGTGCTGGCAAAATTGGTTAAACACCCGTAGGGGAAAAAAAAGCTAGATCCTTATATATCACTGCACCAGAATCAACTCCAAATGGACCAAAGACCACGAAGTCAAAGCAGAAACCCTGAAAACATTACAGGATGGAGTAGGAGAAACCCTAAGTCTCCTTGGCACAGGCCAAAATTTTCTTAATAGAGATCCAGAAACACAACGTATCAAAGAAAGGTTGGACAAATGGGATTGCATGAAATCGCAGAGCTTATGCAAGGCAAAGGACATAGCTAGCAAGACACTAGAAAGCCCACAGATTGGGAGATCTTCACTAGCCATACAACAGACAAGGGTCTCATATCTAAAATACACCTGGAACTCAAAAACTTAAATCCCCCAACAACAAATCCTCAAAGAAACAACTGCCCAATAAATAAGTGGGCTAAAGACTTAAAGAGAAACTTCTCTGCAGAGGAAAGAAGGATGG
>NW_012267262.1:734141-738871 GCF_000151885.1 Dipodomys ordii
TTGAGCCACAGCACCACTTCTGGCTTTTTTCTTTTTGCTTATGTGGTGCTGAGGAATTGAACCCAGGGCCTCATGCATGCAAGGCAAGTGCTCTACCATTGAGCCACCATCCCAGCCCCTACATTTAATGTTTAACTAGATAGCACTGAATATTGGCTAGAGTTAAATCTACACTTGAAAAAATATTTTAACTAATCATAGAATAACAACATGGAAATAAAAGCTTTTTTTATTCTACTATATTATTGTCTAAATTCTATTGTCTGTTATTTAAGAGATGTCTTTCTTCAGAATCCTTAGTTACGGCTTGGTTAATTGATACATTAGCTTATAATTTTTATTTTTTTAATTTACTTCTCAAAATGTTATCCTTTTAATGCTCCTTTCCATTTTATTGCTTTGAGACAGATCAGAACCAACTGGATTTCTTTTAAAGTTTAATCCTTCTCTCAATGTTGTTGATAAAGTACACCAAAACACTCCACTCCATTGGGCAGTTGCATCTGGAAATGTCAATGCAGTTGATAAACTTTTGGAAGCTGGTTCTAGCCTAGACATCCGAAATGTTAAGGTATGACCAGGTATTTATCTCTTATTGTTTATTACAGCTTCAGTTAGACAGAAGATTGATAATTTAATATACATAGCTATGCATTTTGGTTTTGGATACCACAAGATAAATACTAACAATAGTTACCTTTAAAATAAATGTGTTGAGTCTATAATTCTGGTGAAAGTGTTTTAAAATCCTTTAATATATCAAAAGTATAACTGAGTTTTTGTTTGTTTTTTTAAAGGGAGAAACTCCTCTTGATATGGCTCTACAAAACAAAAATCAGCTCATTATTCACATGCTCAAAACAGAAGCCAAAACAAGAGTTAACCAAAAGTTCAAGCTTTGGAAATGGTTACAGAAATGTGAGGTATTTTCATGTAGAGCCTGTTCTATGGAATTTTAAAATGTTTTTGTTTATTTTTTAGAGTAATGTGGGAGAGCAAAGAGCTTTCTGTGATGTATTATATCTTTGATTATATCTTCCCATGTTCCCCACAACCCAAAGTTGGAAATTTGATATTTCATTGAATACGAAGTGATAGTCCTCAGCTAGATGGCTATAAAACTGTGTGTTTCTTTGTGCATATTTTCATGTACTTTCATATTTCTCTAATGAAAAAATTAAAATGTAAATGGATTTGATTCATAGACAGGTACTACTAGGCTTATCCAATTTCGTGTCCAATAGATATGTTTGGTATGATATCAAAAACTGAACTCCTCTTGATCATTTCTCTATCCCTAGCTAGGCCTTCCACATCTCAATAGGTAGCAACTTGAACTTTCCAATCATCATTTGTTCTATCATACAATATACCTCTGTTGGTATGGCTTTGGCTGTTTCTGCCTTTAGTTTATATCTAGAATCTGATCCCACCTAGGCACACTCCACCACAGCCATGTCATTCTGGCAGATGAAGCTTTGGGAATGTTAGATCCTGTCACTAATCTCAAATTCCTTTGATGTCTCTTTCCCAGAGTAAAAGCTAAGTCCTCACAATAGCCTGCTAGACTTCATGTGACTCAGTTTTTTTATATACCATAAAATTAACACATTTGTCTGTCTTCCCAGCTAGAATTTAAGTTACATAAGAAAAAGACCTTAAGTTCATTGATTTGTTCCAGTGAAGTATATTTATGGAACAAATAAATAGTATGACTCATTTGTAAAAGTATTATTTCTGGAATTTAGCGCTGAGATCCACATTTTAAAATTTTTTTTCTTAGTATTTTTTAATTAAAAAAATTTTTTTTGTAGTATCAGCTTGTGAATACTAGTGTTCTATCACTTGAGCTGTATCTATTTTTGAGATAAGGTCTCCCTAACCTAGCCCATAAGACTACCCTTGAACTTGAGATCTTCCTGCCTTTGTTTCCCAAGTAGGCAGGCATGTATCACCACACCCAGCTCTTATTTCTGTTTTATGATTGTGTTGCTTATATATAAGTCTAAATTTATTTTAAGAAAAAAAATCTAAACTTACTTTGTGTCACCAAGCAAATTAGAATAGAAAACATTTAAAAGATTAAATGATATTATTCATCTCACAATAGGCTCAGAGAAATTAAAATGGCAAAATATATTTTTCCTTTTTGCTATTGCAAAGCCTTGCTTGCTTTCATGGTCTAGTAACTTGTAGCTAAGGGACTGTGTTGCACAAATGTGGAACCTTGCTTCTGTGCAGACAGACTGTTGGTTTACATTTATTCTTTTAACTTTGTTATAGAAAACCTGAGTCATTGTCATCCTCAATAAATATTGCATGTCAGGTGCTGGTGGCTTATGCCTACAATCAGGAGGATTGAGGTTCAAAGCCAGCCCAGGCAGGAAAGTCTCTGACATTCTTATCTTCAGTAAACTACTCAGAAAAAGCTGGAAGTGGAGCTGTGGCCCAAGTGGTAGAGTGTTAGTCTTAAGTGAAATGAAGCTCAGAGATAGCACCCAGGTCCTATGTTCAAGATGCAGGCCTGGCAAAAAAAGGATGGTAGGAAGGAAGGAAGGAAGGAAGGGAGGGAGGGAGGGAGGGAGGGAGAGAGGATGGTGGAGAAGGGAAGGGAAGAGAAGGAAGGAAGATATTTCAATCTTTTATCTCCATGTGAAGTTTGGAATGGAGAACCTTACCTTTGTGAAAATTTCCTGGCTTATGCACAATATTCTTTCACTAGGACCAGCCCATCTGATCCAACTTCTGCCCCTTTGTACGTACACACAATCTTTTTTTTTTTTTTTGGTCAGATTTGGGCTTGAACTCAGGGCCTGAGCACAGTCCCTCAGCTCTTCAGCTCAAGGCTAGCGCTCTACCACTTGAGCTACAGTGGCCACTTCCCGTTTTCTAGTGGTTTATTAGATATAAGAGTTTCATGGACTTTCCTGCCCGGGCTGGCTTTGAACCTCGATCCTCAGATCTCAGCCTCCTGAATAGCTAGGATTACAGGAGTGAGCCACTAGCACCTGACTGAGGATTTTGTTCCTCCATAGCTTTACCACCTACATACTGATCAATCGTAAGTATTCTGAAATGGTAAAACTTGCCTTTTTGATATTTCCTGGATGTTGTTAGGTGCTTTAAGCTTCACCTGCCCCAAACCAAGCCTATCTTTTCTACAGAACTGTTTCCTGTAACGCTTTTTTATTGGGAGGTGATGCAACATAGTACTCAAGTTGAAGCTTTCATCTCCCCTCAATTGAGTCTTGAATATATTGATTTTTTGAGTGGCCCCTTTAGCTTGCTTTATGTTTTCTGATATAGAGTGCTATATGAAAACTGTTAGTTTTGGAAAATCAGTTTTCATGGGTATTTTCCTTAAAAAATTAGTAATAATGATAACAAATAATAATAATAATAAACCCCACCATTTCTTTTTTGGGGGAAGGAGGGCAGTCCTGAGGCTCGAACTAAGGACCTGGGGACTGTCCTTGAATTTCTGTTCCTGAATAGGCTAGCACTCTACCACTTGAGCCACAGCACCACTTCTAGCTATTTCTGTTTATATAGTACTAAGGAATCAAACTCAGGGCTTCATGCATGTGAGGCAAGCACTCTACCACCAAGCCATATTCCCAGCCCCCCACCATTTCTTGAAGAGAAGAGAAGCAAAATAAAATATGGTTAAACAACACTTCAGGGACTGTAGGGCTTTTAAGAGATTATCTAAGATGTATAAATTGCTTAGATTTAATGAGAAAATCTTTGTACTAGTTCTGTTGTACTCTTTTTATATACTTAGGAATTTCTTGTACAGAATAAATTATTATTATTAACTACATAGGTGATTCTAAAAATTTGACTCTCTTAGCTCTTCCTGTTGCTGATGCTCTCTGTGATTACCATGTGGGCTGTTGGATACATTCTAGACTTCAATTCAGATTCTTGGCTTTTAAAAGGATGTCTTCTAGTAACATTGTTTTTCTTGACATCTTTGTTTCCAAGGTATGTATATTAGTCTTTCAAGGCTGGTTACTGTATTTCCAATGTAATTGCTTATTTCTGTTGTTGATTAGCCAAAATCACAGATTTTTTTGAGTTATAAATATGAACCATATAACAATATCCTGGGCCTGATGGAAAGGAAAAGCTTTGTTGCATATTTTTTTATTAAAAACAATTTGCCTATACCAATACCTGATTGACTTGATTACACAGTTTACTGTTTGAATTGTTTTATAAATAATAGAGATTTTTATAGTTATTTTGCATATGAAAGCTTATTTTTCCATTTTTCAAAAATGTTCTTGCCTTTGGAAAAAAATATAAATTCATTTTATATTTTTGCTCGATGATTTGTGTGTGTGTGTGTGTGTGTTAAAACAACCTAATTAAAGTGGTTTTATAATAGTAACTATGGGGTGATTGTTCTACTTCTATGAAAATAGTTATAGTTGTTTGTATTTAGTTTATGGTTGAGTCAGTTTGCATTGTTCCAAGTCAAGCAAGTGCTTAGGACAATGTCTGACATGTAGTCGTTACTCAATGATAATGTCACATCCCATTCTTTTCTCTCTGTCTCAGTAAAGTGGTGTCCAATTCCTCACATGAATGTGGATGTCATCCTTGAGTTTATGTCACTTCTTTTCTCACTTCCCACATGTAGTTCTCAGGAATGTACTTCTCATCTACTTAGAGGCACATTAGGTCAAGCCTCCTGACTGGTTTCTTAAATACCCCCCCCCCCC
>NW_012267262.1:742322-847971 GCF_000151885.1 Dipodomys ordii
CTACCACTTGAGCCACAGCGCCACTTCCGGCTTTTTTCTTTTTGCTTATGTGGTGCTGAGGAATCGAACCCAGGGCCTCAGGCATACAAGGCAAGTGCTCCACCACTGAGCCACCTTCCCAGCCCTTGCTATTATTCTTGAGGTATAATTATTGCTTCCTACTTCCAAGTGTTTGAGTTTCTTACCATCTTATCACTTAAAAAACTGTTGAACAAATGTAGGATTAAATTTATTATGTAGAGCAAATCTGAAGGCAGCTATATTGAGATCTAGAGGATTCAGTAAATGAAAATCAATCCATCACATTGTAGAATGTCCAATTTTAGATCTATAGAGAGAGACTTTAACTGCAGAAGAATCACCAGCTTACAGGAGATGCTGACACACATATAAATAACTACAGTCTAAAGACCATAGAAAAAAGCATTCTTAGGCTTACAGAAGGGAAAATATCCTCTCCAGGGCTCCAAAAAGATCAACAGGAGAGGAAGAAGTAAGTCTTGAGGAAAATTGGGACTTGGACATGCTAAAATTTTGTCATCGGAGGAAGTTGAGAGTGTTTATAGTCAGGCAGCCACATGAACAAGGGCAAGAAAGCAAGGTATATGTTTGGATTTATGTGAAGGGACAAGGGAATTCACTTTACTTGGAGTGAGGAATCCAGTGATTTCCTGGCATTAATCTTGTTAAGTTATTTAGAGCAGGAGTTTCAAATTCAATTAAGTTCACTTTGTAGTATCACCATGTGACTCAATCAAACATGTATGTGTGTGAGTGTCTTAATGTACATTAACCACACAAAGGAGATTTTACTGTGACATTTTTACACACGTATGCAAAGTATTCCAGTCAATGTTCCCCATTCCTTCCCCAACCAGATAAGTTTTTGAGAATGTGCCATATATTGCTTAAGACTTAATGGGGGAAAAATAAAACAACGGGATTTTTTAAAAGATGTCCCCCTTTATTTTGTTTAGTAGTATTCTTCTTAGTTCATTCCAAGTGAACTTTGTTAAAATTTAACTTCACCCAAACTCTCTGGTTCTTATCTCTCTCTTAAAGCTAGGCCCAGCTGCTGATAAACCATGATAAACAACCTACAAGATTTGTTCCTGCCTATCTGAACCAAATGTGGTTATGCTGGTCTCTGGTTAAAATGGCACTGTTTATGCTTCAGTGTAGGAATGAAGCCTCTGGGGATCTTATGAAAATCCAGAGTCTTGATTCTGTAGGTCTGCTGTGAGGCCTGAAGTTCAGCTTTTTCTGCTGATGTATGGACCACTCTTTGAGCAATAAGGGTTTAAGAGTCTTTTAGGACCACTTTGAGGTTTGACATAAGTTAGCTTGGCAACACATTGTAAGATACATACAGTTACTGTGTTGATAATTATTTAAATTGAGCAAAGAAAATTGGTTTTCTCCTACCTTACTGATTTATTAGTACATATTTTTCTCCATAGCAAAATTTTACCTTTTACACAAAGAAATTGTAGCACTTTAATAAACATTTCAAAGCAAATAATGTTTATCCTCAAACTATTTTATCTATAATGGTTTTCTTTTTCAAATAGTATGTGATTTATAATCATTTTATGTGAAGAAGGGTTTTTTTTCTTTCTTTTTTTTTTTTTTTTTTTGTCGGTCGTGGGCTTAAACTCAGGGCCTAGGCACTGTCCCTCAGCTCTTTAGCTCAAGGCTAGTGCTCTACCATTTAATCCACAATGCTATTTCTGGTTTGCTGGTGGTTAATTGGAGATAAGAGTCTCATGGACTTTCCTGCCTGGGCTGGCTTTGAACCACAATCCTCAGATCTTAGCCTCGTGAGTAGCTAGGATTACAGGCGTGAGCCATTGGCACCTGGCAAGAATGTTTTTTTTTTTTTTTAACAGTTATCAGGATATTTAAACATTCCACTAAGAAATTCTTGCAAGCATTCATCTGCTATATAGAGAAGTATTGTAAGTTGGAAGCCAGGTATAGTGGCTTAAGTCTAATCCTAGCCCCCCTGAAAGTCAGAGATCAAAATCATCTGGGCATAAAAGTTTTTGAGACGCTCTCTCAACCAATGGCTGGGCTTATTGTCTCAACTACAAGGAAATGCACAATGGCTGGGAACAGTGACATGCTTGTCATGCAGGAGAAGAAGGATTGCTGGCCTGGTCAAAGCAAGACCCTGCTCAAAAGTAAACAATGCAAAAAGGGGCTTGAGTCACGGCTTAAATAGCATAGTACCTGCATAGCAAGCTTGAGGCACTGAGTTCCATCTCTAGTAGAACTGCGCCCCCTCGATTTTTTTTTGTTTGAATTTCTGACCCAAGTCATTTGTTTTCTTTGAAAATTTTATTAAAATGATCAGAGAATATTTTTTCTGGGTACTTGCAGGAGAACCACAATTGTGTCATTAAATGGTTAATTTATTTGAGTCTTGAATGCTTTTCCAACTTCAGAAATTGTGACTTCTTATCAATATTTAATACAGTCTCATAATGAGGAAGCATTAATTATTAACCAAGTAACAGCAAATTCCTGTAGGATTAGAAGTTAGGAGAGGGCCACATTTGGAGATAGGGATGTGTACTTAGGGAAGTTGGGGGCACAATGTAAAGAAGATAAGTTCTTATGCATCAATGATGAAGTTTGCTTATATCACAATTGCTCTTACTAGTAGAAGGTTGACATATTCCTTAACTAGTCTTGAACATACAGCAGGTAGCCCTTTCTATTTTGTTTTCATTTTCAGCATTTTAGCTTTTCTCTACTTTTTCTACAAAACTTGGGCAACTGATCCAGGCTTTACTAAGACTTCTGAAGAAGAAAGGAAAGTGGTGAGCTTCCTTTGTATTTTGTTTGTTCATATTTTGCTTTTTAATCAGAGGATATATAAACTTTATAAGGTTATGGCCATGTTGTTTTTTGCCAGTTGTATCTCTAATTCTTGCAACCTAATGGATATAACATAAATAAATGCACAGGGATTAAATCAGCAAAAATACAATTTCTTTATACTTAAACTTTTGCCATTTATGTATGACAGCTTTTTAAAATCCTTTTCTTTTTTTATAACATTTAGATAAGTATCAGCTAGCCTAAATTCCTCACTTACTACATGGAAGTTAACTAGGCATGGACCAAGAGAATTACTTCTCTTAATAACTGAGGAGATACACCTTTTGTTCAACTGTGAAGTTGTCAGATGACAGGATATGCTTTCCACAAGCTTATGAATGCTTACAAGTTTAGGTAGAATATTATCTTTTGTAATCTAAAGCCAGTCCTCAAAGACACAGTCCTTAGTGCATATAGCCATTGGTTTTGATTTATATTTGATATGTTGTTCCTTCTTAATGATGTTTATATAAATGTATACTTATTTTTCTCTAGCAGATTATAACTGGGGGAAGTTTGTAATTCATGACAAGAAAGTGATAAAGGAGGTGGCACAGTTTGTTGTATTTAATAACTACTGGCTGAAAAGGCAGCCTGGAAAAGTGATAGTATTTCAAGCACAGAATGATTTGGTGACAAGAGTTCCAAATTGCTTTTCTAGCTACTTCACTTATGAGCAAGAGATGTGAGAATGATATATAACCATGCATAAGATGTTCTCCAATAAAATAGAAGTCATAAGGTCAAATTTTGTGTCTTTCAGAATATTGTTACCCTTGCAGAAACTGGCTCCCTGGATTTCAGAACATTTTGTACATCATGTCTTGTGAGTCTTTTTCCCATAAATTTGTTTTCCATAGTAAAAGAAAATTCTTGGTCATATTGCTGTTAAAAGCAATTGCCAGATCTTCATGGCATATTTATATATTTTTGTTTCTACCCAATTCTATTTTTGTACTATTGTCAGGAATAATTTTTTCCTTGAACATAAGGAAGAATGTTGGTACTCTTGTCTGTGGTTAATTATCTTTGTGAAGTGTGTTTTGTTTGCTTTTCTCTATAAAGCATATATTCTAACTTCAAATCAGAGGCTTATAATATCCTAGAAACTATTTAATGAAACCTTTTATTTTGCATTTGAGGAATCAAAGCCTAGAAGAAATAGTACATTATTGGAAAGTTATTAGAAAGGCCAGAAATGGAACTCAGGTGTCTTTCTGGTTTGTTTTTTTTTTCAGTTCAGTGCTTAATCTGCTTTATGGTACCACCTTAGTTCCTCTTAGCCTTGTGCTGTGAAATTAAATCCCCCTTAGTGGTAGTTTAGTTCGAGTAGACATAAGGAAGCAAATATTAATCATATCTTCCATATCTTCTATGTGAATTGATCGTTTAGGATTGTTTGTAATGGTGTTTTTATGATCACTTAGGATTAAAATTTTGCTCATGATTTGCTAATAGATTGAGACACTTTTGCTTAGCCCTCTCTTAATTGCCCACTTAGATAAGGAAACCATTAAGGTCACTCCATTGCCATGTGTGCAACTCTTGTGTGGCTCGATATGATCAACACTGCTTTTGGACTGGACGGTGTGTAGGTGAGATACCTCATTTTCCAATTGCTCTTATGAACTTAGGTATATATTTGGTTATGTGTGTAATTCCTGGAAAAAATGGACATTGAAGATTCCCATTTTGTAGCTTTTTTGTGAAAATCATCTTTACAATGTAATACTTGAAAAACTATTGAGGTTAGTCATGACAGTTACTGTCAATTTTATACTATTTTAGAGTTTGTAGAACTCTTTCATACATGACATGCAATTTGATCACCAGAAGGTCACTTTAATAGTATAAGTCTTTCACTCCAAATGTCATGAACTTTCCATATGTTATAACTTCCTTATATTATTTGTGTTTATCCTCTGCGCTTGCCTTCTTTAAGATTTATCGAGGAGCTAGAATTAGAGGTGGCAGCAGTCATTGGACAGCCTTTCACCTTGGGAATACTCCTTTTCCCAGCCTCTAGCCCTGAGTTTCCAATGAACTATCCACAGTAAAAGCCAGGGGTTTCTTATGAGGAATTTCTAAGGAGCTATGATTGTAAGTCTTCCGTAGAGGGCCGGCTTTTACAGTTTTGAGGAACAAGAGGCTACCTTAGCTCAAGTGGTTTGTTGGGTGTGTTTTGGTGTTCTCTTCCTTGAGAAAGTTAGCTAGAAAACTTCTGAAGTCTCAAGCTTCCTGGACCTCATCCACTCATTGAATGGCACTAAGAAGATGTTGTAATGAGCTTGTATGTATACATGTATGTGTATGTATAAGTATACATGTATGTATATATATGTTTTGTGGTGTTTTGCTGATATTGAGGTTTGAGCTCTGAGTCTTATACTAGTGCTCTACCACTTGATCACACACAGGCTCAAGAAATAGTATGTTGTCATCGACTTATAACAGGTATTATCTCCTCTTGTTGTTATAAATATGAACTCTGGATCAGAGAAACTAAATGACAACTATTCATAAGCCCAGCTTTCCTAATTCTAGTGGGTATTACTCCTGCTGCTAGGTATTGCTACTTTAGGAAAAATAGGAGCATGATATGATATCTGAAGAGCATTGATGTGATTTCATCTCCAAAATCAAGAAGGCAACACAAGCGAGGATTTGGTTACATGGCACTCTATTCTTTTCTTTCCTTCCACAGATTTTTTTGTAGGCTGTGATTATACCTATTAGCCATATCCAGTTTCTTGTAACATGTATTATGCATTGCTTCTCTTTGGATTTATCTTTTGATGATTACCTATCAGGTCAGTCCTTGGGGTTCTTCAGTTGTACTTCTATAAATATGTTCTATAGAAGGTTTTGATTACTCAAATTCCTATGTACTCTCCTTTCTGAAGCACAGAGTAGACCAAGCTAGAGCTGTGTTTGCTCACTTAACTTTTTTTCTACTCAAAATGTCTTCTTTTAGGTAAGTAGGGATTAAATAGCAGTTAACATGGACAGTTGATTGTTTCATATCAAAACTACTTGGTTTTGGTTTAGTAGTATTCAAAAGCAATTGCTTTATTTCTGTTTTACTTTGATGAGGGCTTTTGACAAGACAGTGGTTACTAAGATATGTGGGAAAACACTACAAGAAAAAGTAAATATGAGCCGGGTGTTGGTGGCTCATGCTTGTTATCCAAGTTACACAGAAGGCTGAGATCTGAGGATTGTGGTTCAAAGCCAGCCTGGGCAGGAAAGTCCATGAGACTCTAATCTCCAAGTAACCACCAGAAAACCAGAAGTGGTACTTTGGCTCAAGTGGTAGAGCACTAGCCCTGAACTGAAGAGCTGAGGGACAGCGCCCAGGCCCAGAGTTCAAGCCTGACAACTGACAAAAAAAAAAAAAAAAGTAAATATGCTTTTGTTTCTCTTTGATTTAGGTTTTGGCAACCATCACTATTACATATTTTTCTTATTTTTCCTTTCCCTGGTATGTGACTGGATTATCTATGGAACCTTCATCTGTAAGTATAATTTTTTCTTACAGTCTTATATACCCACACCTGTCTCATTCTAGCTAGATAACTAAACTATACCTCTAATACAAACACAAGACCTTTAAGACTCTCTTAATACTGGGAAGCTTCAAAAAATGCTGAAAGAGGTTAGTTCTTAGTACTTGGGAAGAGAACCTTGATAAATGTGAGAAGTGGTCAAAAACAGAAGTTCACTTAAGGCGTTAGTAGGTTTGCTCCCAGTGAAGGGGAAAATCTAGACGATCAAGTTCAAAGAAGAAGGTATTAAGTAAATAAAATAAAATAAAGAAAAAGAAATAGTGGAGGAAAGGGATTTGGTGATTTAAGAAACAAAACTGAAAGCACATGTCATTTGGTAAGTATAGAGTAAAACTGAGAATTGATGGCAAAATGAGCAGTTGAAGATTAGGAATAAAATCTTAGAAACTTTAGTTCATTTATTCTTCAGCCCTGAGAAAAGAAAATAACTTGGAGCAACTATGGACAAGAGATAGTCTTTTTTGCCTATGCTAGCTTGGGAATGTGATTTTCCTACCTATGCCTCCCACATACATGGGAATACAAGAGTATACGTACACCTGTCTAAGTTAGGGTCTTGTCAACCGTTTGCCTGGGCTGGCATCAGATGGTGATCCTCTTGATTTCTTAAATAGCTGAATTACAGAGCCACTGAACCTAGCTTGGTTAGCTGTTAAATCTTACAATTTTCAGTGTAGTTACCTAAGGAAAAAAATCTATAGTGCTTGTTTAAATTTCATTTTTGATAGAGTTCCTTCTATGCTCATTCCCTAACCTATTAATTCCCTTCTAAAAAATATCCAGTGTACAGATTTTGCTTGTTTTAGTCTTTCATGTTTGGAAGTTCTTAGTATCTGTGTGAGATGGATTGCTTTTTTGTCTTGATATAGATATGATATGAGCTTCAATTACCTTGCCTGACCATTTCCCACCTGACCCCCTACTTCTGTTAGAGTGCTTTTAACTAAATGTAACCATCCCAGTAACTAAATATAACCATCCCATTCTCTACTAGGCCTAATATAGTCAAAAGATTAAGATTATGTCTCATTTTAGATATTGAATAAATAAGACTTTTGACATAACTTCCCAGAGACTGCCTTTTTAAGGTTTGATGATAAAGCATATTCTTAGAAAAGCTTTCTAAGTTGGCCCATGGACTAGCTTGTCCCTTGGACTTGTTCCTAAGGAAGAGAAGCCAAATTTTACACCACTCTTGTCTTTCCTCACTAAAAATAGTCACTTTCATTTCATGTCTGAATCAAGGATAAGACTATAGTGATAAGGAGACAAGCAATTTTCCATCACACTCAAGTTTTTATTACACACCCCCTATGCCCCTACTCACCTTATCTCTTTTCTCTGGCTTTGTTTTTATACTATTTATTTTATTTATTTTTGAGGAACCAGCTTACAACTCTAGCTACACAAACTTTGTTTTGTATTCTAATAATATTTATACTGAAATTATGTCACTATTATTCCACAGACAGGAAACATGGACTTTTGTGTTTTGATGGTTCTGGAGTTCAAACTCAGAGCCTTATGTCTGCTATACAGGC
Organism: Dipodomys ordii; assembly: GCF_000151885.1. Classification (NCBI taxonomy): domain Eukaryota; kingdom Metazoa; phylum Chordata; class Mammalia; order Rodentia; family Heteromyidae; genus Dipodomys; species Dipodomys ordii. The sequence goes on from NW_012267262.1 coordinate 750,316, forward strand.
GGTCGGCCTACCACTTGAACTATGCCCTTAGCACAGGAGATATAAACTTGTACTTTGTGCACCATTTCTCTAGTAAAGCCTCACTGCCATTCAGCTCCTTTATTTGTATTAACGATATTACAGTAGAGTCCTGCTATATGGCCTCTTCTTCCTGTGATCCAATAGCAGTTACTTCTGCCTCTGCATAGCCTTCATCCATTTCATCTTTTGTGAGGTATGTTTTCTGGGTGGACAGTAAAAAGACCATAATGTCAGCAGTCTACAGGTTAAGGTGACAAAGGAATTAGATCAGTATCAAGAACTGTATAACTGTCAGAGCTATTTAAAGATGAAAATTATTGGCTTGAAACAATGTCTTTCTCATAAGCCTTTGACTCCTTGGTAAGAACACATTAGTATAAATTAAATTATTATATTGCATAAGATAATGTGGATAGCCACTTGTAGCTGTATTTTTGTATCTTTGATACTAAATCTGAAATCAGTTTTTCACTATGAGAACTTAAGTGTAGGTGTAGGTCATTTTATACTATCAGAAAATTTCCCAAAAGGGAACAGAAAAAATCCAAAAGCTGAAAGAAAGTAGATATTGTTCCCATTCTGCAGCTGTTTACTCCACCTCTTGATAGAAGTGTGTGTGTGTGTGTGTGTTTACAAGAGGGGGCAGATATCAGTTGTATAGGGTGTATCTTTCTCTCATAATGAGAAGTTTTAGAGTAGAATTTTCCTTATTTCCTTCATTCTTATTCTATGGTGATTGCCCTTAGAATGCTACTGGCCCATATTCATGAGAGTTGGCCAGGAATCAAATGAGACTCAAAAAAAAAAAAGATGTATAGGACTAAAATGATCAGACAATTGAAAGCAAAGTGAAGGATTCATTTTCTTCCTGCCCAGCTCCTCTTTGGAGAAATGTCTCAAACTGCTTATCAGATTATCAGAGGGCTTTATGAAATTACAAGGAATAAATCTACATGATTCTCATTTCAGAAATTATTCATTCACTCTTCATATTTAGTCAAGATGTTGTAAGTTGTAACTTCAACCATCCCTTTCCTTTTTTTCTGTGGCTACTTACCTGTTTTTTCCTTACTGTTGCTCTTAGCTTCATGGATATAAGGTCAGTATCAAAAAGGCCATAGTGATGTTCTCTCTTAATTGGCAGACAAATGCCCTAAGGAAGAAATTAACTGTGACTATTTAGATTTTGCTCTATATTCTTTTCTTGCTCTCTGTCACTGAGCTACTCCCCTGATCTCTATAGCCAAACACTGATCTATGCCATCATATCATGGTTATCTTCTTTTCTCTGTGAGTAGAATTGCAGTGGTTTTATCTTCTTGGAGATTGAACACTGGGTTTAGTGGGGGGGGTTGTTGTTGTTGTTTTGGGTTTGGTTTTTTGCCACTTTTTTAAATCATGGTTTCCTTTTTTTTTTTTTTAAATTCACAGATTGGTCAAATCATTGTGCTACAACTTTCAGGGAAGATGGACTCTGGACCTACCTCAATCAGATTGTGGCCTGCTCTCCTTGGGTTTTATATATCTTCATGCTAGCCACTTTCCATTTCTCATGGTCAACATTTTTATTAATAAATCAACTCTTTCAGGTATGCATTTCTCATAATGCCTCTGAATATAATTTCTAATAACCTGGAATAAAGCAAAAGACTTGACTTTAAAGTTAGAAGACTTAGATTCTCATCCTACTTTTCTTGCTTCCTCTGAGTCTAGGTATGACATTTGATCAGTCTTGAATTTCAGATTCCTTATTTCTAAAATGAAGATCATTCCTGTCTACTCTCAAAAGATGACTGAGCCAGGTGCCGGTGGCTCATGCCTGTAATCCTAGCTACTCAGGAGGCTGAGATCTGAGGATCATGGTTCAAAGCCAGCCCAGGCAGGAAAGTCCATGAGACTTGTATCTTCAATTAACCATCAGAAAACCAAAAGTGGCGCTGTGGCTCAAGTTGTAGAGTGTTTGCCTTGAGCTGAAGACAGCTGGACAGTGCCCAGGCCCAGAGTTCAAGCCCTATGACCAACAACAACAACAACAACAAAAGATGGTTAAAAGGGCTGAATAGTAAATTATTTTCTGGAGCTGAACCTAGCTAGGACTGACCTAATTTGGCCTCTTAATATTATGGTACACAGAGATTGAGAAAGTTGCTCAAAATGAGTGGCTAAATCAAAATTGGAAACTTAGTTCCTCTGACAGTCTCATTCAAAGACTCTTAAATCACAGAATTAAATTATATGATATGTGAAAGAATGATGCAAAGTATATAAAGCATCATAACAAATGTGAGCTATTTTTCCTACTCTGTTGCTCAATGCATTACCTAGGTAAATGGTAATGGGAAGAAATGAAAGCTAGTCCCCTAACCAGTGGACATATATTTTTGGAGAAAGCAAAGCCACTAGGAAGTTTAAGGTCCAGGACCACCTTCAGCTTTCTACAAAGCTTCTGTCCCTCCCTGCTGCTGTTCTTCTATTTGCCTAATCTAATTCTCACTGTTGCTTTGACCTTACAACATAAAACTGGCAGCAGTGATCGGTATGAGCCAGTTACTGCAATACCTGACATAATTAAAGCATTACTCAGAAAAGCAAAAGTATTCCTCTTTTATGGAAGGTAACCAATTCCAAAGTAATGATAATAGAAAGAAAGGGGGGAGTCAGAGGGAAGAAAAAGAGAGAAAAGAGAAGTGTTGACAAGGAAAAGATAATATTGAAAGTTTTTTTTTTTTACAGTACTGGAGTTTGAACTCAGAGTCCACCTGTTTCAACTTTAATTACTTTTAAGATAAAATCTTGTACTTTTTACCTTTGCTAACTTTAGGCCATAATCCTCCTACCTACATTTCCCAGCTGGGTTTATAGGCCTGCTCTACTATGCCCAGTATGTTATTTGAGATGCTGTTTTGTTATTGTTGTTGTTGTTTGGTCTGACTGGCCAAATAATATTGTCTCCATCCTTCACATAACTGGGATTCACAGGCATGGACCACTATTCCCAGCCTCTTGAGTGTTCATCTTAATCCTTCTAACATCATCAGCTCAGGTAGTAAGAATGAATATTAGCATGAATAGTTACTAGTGTTAATTATCTTAATACTAAATTATATATGCTTTGCATTTGCCCAGACACTATTTTTTCATAAATACTTGAGGTATATGCCAGGCCTGCCTATGTGGATATGAATAAGTCTAAGAGATGTTGAGTGCCTTGCTTATGGGCATAGGCCATAGTTAGAATTACAAGTAGATGTAATGTGTTAATATCTGAAGCATAAATTCTAATTCTCTTTTCTGACTCTTAGAACAAGTACATAGATTATGATATCCTTGATATTTATAAAAAGGTTATAGATTTATACTTTCTAAAAAATAATGGACCCAAAAGAAAATAAAAATATGTAATATGGCCCAAAATTTTCAGATAATTTTCAGAACAGACTCATATTCTTAATGAGCAGAACAATTTTGTTCTTTGAAAATGTAACATTATCTAAAAATACTCGATAAGATATTGTTTGACTTCAGCAAGTAAAAATAAGCATACAGACTGCTGGTTAGGAACAGGAACTGTATCCTCACACTGAACTATGCTAGCCCCAACTCTGCTACTCTTAAAACTACAACCAGTCACTTCACTTTTCTGAGCTGCTGTTTTTGATATTTTAGCTATCTACTTTAGGTCCTTGAAACATTATTATGACTGTGGTGTAATAAGCTCCCTTTTTACAGATAAGGAAATTAACATTTGACCTGTTTTGAGAAGTAAATGAGAAACATCTGAAACTTGTGGGTTTTTTTTTAATAGTTTGGGAGTTTTTAAGCCACTTTGATTCTTACTTTTTCTTAAACTCATATATATAGAAATTCATTGCTTCAGTGTATTAACTTTTTTGGCATTTTTTCAAAGAGATTCTTAGAAGACACAAATGAGATAGTTGCACTGATACTGATCTTGTGTTGTTTTCTTCACCCAAAACTTGTGCACTAAGGTGTTGAAAAATCTACTCATGACTATAAGCCACAGTTTGTATTAATGAAAGTTACTTGTAACTCTTTAAGCTAGTGCACAGTGCTTTCTTGAAGGTGATAAAAATCAATGAAAGAATCTAGAAACTATATTTATATATGAGAATACACTTTAAGGCTACGCAATCTTTGCTACCACCTACCATGATTCTTGGTTAGATAGAAGGCTATCATACAGCCTTTGGAGGAGAGACTAAATGTTTGTAATCCTTTGGTGTACCCCTAAGAGTGATGGAGCCTTGATGTACTTTGCATATATCTTCCAATAATCTTTTTCAGATTGCTTTTCTGGGCCTGACCTCTCATGAGAGAATCAGCCTGATAAAGCAGAGCAGGCATATGAAACAGTCATTATCCCTCAGGAAAACACCATACAAGTGAGTGAGTTTTACTTTGGCAAATAATTTCCTTACCTAGTGCTACCACCCATGGGTGTACTGCAGTTCTCTATCCTGATATCTGATGCCATTGAACCTCTCTTTCTTGGAAACCAATGTCGGGTTTTGAGCGGTAAAGTCATAAGCCCCACGGTAGTAAGGGATTTAGTCTAGGACTCAACACAAATAGTGACTTTGAAGTTTTGCCAAGATGGGGAATCTCTTCAGTCAAGCCACATGGTCACAAGTTTGTGTTGCTGGCAAGGAATCAGTGTGAGGTAATTGAGCATGGTCTGAGAAAGCCTGCCACAGGCTGTCTGTAGAAAGTGTTAGATTGTGTGCTTTGCCAGTGTTTTCAACCTGGCTTTCTATCCCAGTAATTCTTTTAGCCTGATGTTTAATGTGCTTGCCTATATCACGGAGAGTTTTTTATATTTGATATGTTCTTCTTAAAGCATTGGATGTATAAAACCTGTCCTCAGTTGAAAATGAGAGTGTTTTGTAGGAAGGCTGTCATCTTGTGACATGAAAGATTAGGCTTTGAAATTTATCTTGCTGCCACCTACATCAGGGTCTTGGAAGCTGGGAGTGCTGCAGAGGTGACCCAGAGCCCTTGAGGGATTTAGACACTCACTGCGTATCTCATGAGAAGTCTATTTTAAAGCCTACTCTTGATCTGAGATGAAACTGTTAACTTGCTAGATAAGAAAACTGGAGAGTAGGATATAAATAATGTGTGGATTTTGAGAGGGAAGAAGTTGACTTAATTGGGAAGAGCTGGTCACAGTAATGGGAGTAGAGAGTAATGGAAAGCTTATGATGCTCATTTTAGTCTGACAGAGAAAAAATCAAATCCTATTCTCAGTTATTTAGCTGGAAGAATAAATATTTGTTTTCCTAAAGCATGGAAACTGTATGATAGAGATATAATTTTAAGCTGAGCTTTGAGATGTGGTGCAAGTCTTGACAGAGTTGGGAAGAAGGGCATGCCAAGCCCTGAAGAAGAGTTTAAAGCAAGGGACAGACTTGAAAGCTGGTACCCATTTGCAACATAATCTTAAGAAACTAAAAGTCTAAATTCTTTAGAGATTCTTCCAAAATTCTGTCCCAATCAAAAATTGTATTTACTTTCCCTCCTTTAAGTTACTTTTGGTCATTCAGTAGGTCTTGACACAGACCTTTTCATTCCTAATCTGTTTTCTCCCATTGCTACTCCATCAATTCCATAGAGGCAGCTCTCTTCTCAGGATGCCATTTCCAGGAAGTCTTTAATGACAGCAGCACTAGCCTTCTCCTGCAGAACACAACCAAGTAGATAGTATGCAGTCATCCTTATGCACGCATGTGTTTTGAGTGTATTGAGGATTGGGATGGACACTGAGAAGACTGGTGACCTGTACCATGAAGAAGAAACAAAAAAGGAAGTAGAAAAAGCCCAATTGAGTTGCTGAACAGAATTCAGTGAAACTCAAAACAGTGACTCAGGTTCAAAAATTGAACTAGGTTCAAGGAACTAGGGTTATGTTCTAGGCTTATGCAGCATAAGCCTAGTTCCAGTCTAGTTACTTCTGTATTTCTGCAGGATCTCCACAGGATATTATATTATACATTCTCAAAGAAATTTTATTTTGAATGAATTATCTGATAAGAGTTGCATAGTAAATGTAGTTACACATGTTCTTTTCTTGGCAGCCTTGGAGTCACACAGAACCTTGCAGATTTCTTTCAGTGTGGCTGTTTTGGCTTAGTGAAGCCCTGCGTAGTAGATTGGACATCACAATACACCATGGTCTTTCACCCAGCCAAAGAGAAGGTTCTTCGCTCCGTATGAAGAAAAACAACTAAAAACTCTCACTCTCATTTTGGTTTTGTGTGTGTTGATACCTTGTGGTCTGAAAGTGAAATGAAATTTAGAACTTGCCTAAAACCAAAGGAAAATACAAGTGGTTTTGAAGCCTGTGGTAAAATAGTTCTCAGTAAGTGCTTGCCTTCTTTCAGATCTACAAGGATGGACTGTTCCTGGACAATTTTAGTAGACATCACTAAAAAAGAAATTTATATTTTTCCCCAAAGCATAAATTACTTTTTTAAAGATAATATTCACTGATTATGGATAAAAGTATTTTCAGATACTCTATAGGATGCTTCAAAGTATTTGTATTTCTTAAACCTGTGTTTTTTCATAAGTTTTTTGTTTATTGTACTTATAAATATGAACAAAATGTTTAAGTAGACATACCTGGTTTGGTTTCTCACTTAATAAGGAAGGGTGTTTTTTTAATAATTGGGGCTGTTCTTAACACCTGACATACTTAGAATCTTCAGTTGAAATAATATGTTTAAATGACATAAACTAATTCAGTTTCAGGAACTCCATTTGTCAAACTCAGTTAATCATGTCAGTCACCAGTAGGGGGAGGCTGAGAACAGTATACCCAGAAAGCAGGAGACTTCCAAAATTACTAGACTACAATGAGTTTCTTCCTTTGTTTTGCTTTTTTGTTTTACTAATTTTTTACTTTACTGAAAGGATAATGTCTTCTTTTAAATTCTAGCAGAATTTGTTTACTCTTATTAACTAGCATTCTCATTCACTAAACAATTTCCATTAAGTGCCCACTGTTTATTGCACACTCAGTATGCAAATATGTCATGTTTTAACATGGAGGGAAATTGAAATTCAAGTCAGTGAAAAAAGGCTGTGCTAATGGGGCAGACATAGATTTCATTCTACTTTGCTAAAGGGATGGCATTTGATCTGAGATTGATTAATAGAAGTTTACCAGGCTAAGGAGTTGTGTAGGGGATAAACATGGAGCGATTCCATCTTTTAGGAGGTCCAGGCAGAAGGAACAGTATTAACCAAGGCCTAGAGGGCCAAAATCACTAGTTGTATTAAGAAAGCTTCAAGTCTTGAGTACAGCTGGAATGTATGTAGAACACATTGTCTAAAGCTGAATTGAAGGTATTAGACTGAGGCCACTTGTGAAAGTCCTTGTATGATGATCTGTTATGCACTGAACTGTGCCTCCCCAAAATTTATAAGTGAAACTTTAATTTCCAGTATCTTAGAATGTATTTGGAGGCAGGCCTTTAAAGAGTTAATGAATATGAAAGGAGGTTATATGGTTGGGTCTTAATCCAGACTGATAAGTATCCTTATTAAAAGAGTTTAGAACACAAACTCAGAAGGAAGACCGTCTGACAATATAGAGAGTGATGCCTTCTAGAAGCCAAGGCGAGAAGCTTCAAAAGAAACCAATTCACTGACACCTTGATCATGGACTTCTAGCTTCCAGAACTGTGAGAAAATTTGTTTAAGTTACCTCGTCTGTGGTATTTTGTTACATCAGTCCTAGCAAACAAATATACACACACCAGAGACTGAGAATGGATGGGATGTCTTTGGGGGGTCAGAATTGAGGAGACTTGAACAGCAAGGCAAGAAAAAAATGGGGAGAAGGCAAAGCTAATGATGACTGGTTTTAACTTTAGTTTCTTGATACATAGGTGGTGATGCTAGTATCTGAAATGGAGCAGAAGAGGTTATATTGTCCTATAGGCATGTCTGTGTCTTACCCGTCAGCCCAGGCCAAGGAAGTATATTGCTTTAAAACCCTACATACTCCAAGAGAGCATATAAACACTATTGAATAATTGCATTTTAAAGGTAACTTTTGGGGGGACTTGAAGCATAGGAAAACCCATAGTTTAGCCTAGTATTTCATAGTTTTTTGTTTTTGTTTTGTTTTTGGTCAGTCGGGGCCTGGGCGCTGTCCTTCAGCTCTTCAGCTCAAGGCTAGTGCTCTACCACTTGAGCCACGTGCCACTTCTGGCATTTTCTGCTTATGTGGTGCTGAGGAATCGAACCCAGAGCCTCATGCAGGCAAGGCAAGCCCTCTACCACTGAGCCACCTTCTCAGCCCCTATTTCATAGTTTTTAATCAATAGATCTTTATTTGTTTTTAATTACTCTAAATAAGTCAGAATTGCACAGATATGAGGGAAATGATGGCAATCCAAGACAATGCAAATATTCAAGCTGCTGAGTCTTGCTGAAGAGGCAGAGAAAGACATCTCTAATTGGCTGGGTTTCATTTGTAAAGATGGCAATTTGATGGAGAAGTTTTAAAAAAAATTGCTAGGACTCAAGAAATTGTTCCGGAATAAAAACAAAAATCCTCACATCATTTATAATATAGAACCAAATGCTATGTTTATTGTTGCTAAGTTTTTACAACATAGGTAATATTGCAAAGCCCATGATAGGACAAAAGGATCACTTTTAAGAAATTTTATTAGTTTTGATTTTTCTTTTAGAACTTGCAATCATGTTCTCTATTTCTTCCCAAACCTCCAATTTTTTCCTCTACTAACAGTAACAATATAACATCTGACAAAATTATCAGAAAACTCTTCCTTTTTCTGGTGCTTTTTCCTTTTCATTCCTTCCTTCTCCAGTCAACATCCAAATTCATACTCTGAAGCTAGTTTGGGTGTGTGTGTGTGTGTGTGTGTGTGTGTGTGTTTGTGTGTTTGTGCCTTTGGGTGTGTGTGTGTGTGTGTGTGTGTGTGTGTGTGTGTTTGTGCCTGGGCGCTGTCCCTGAGCTCTTCAGCTCGAGGATAGCACTCTACCATTGAGCCACAGTGCCACTTCGGTTTTCGAGTGGTTTATTTGAGATAAGAGTCTCATGGATTTTCCTGCCCTGGCTGGCTTTGAACCATGATCCTCAGATCTCAGCCTCCTGAGTAACTAGGATTGTAGGCATGAGCCACCGCTGCCTAGCTTTTTTTTTTAAATGTGTGTGTGTGTGTGTGTGTGTGTTAATTTCCTATTGCAAAAAAAAAAATTCAGAGCCATACAAAGTACCATTGAAATATTTATTTACTGCCTCTCCCACCCCAAGGATCTTAAATTATAAAACATCTGTTGTAGGTAAAATTTTAAATAATTTCTTCCAAAGATTTCTTCTCACTTTGTAAAGCCTATGATCGCTTCTGAAGAGAAAGGCTGTTCAGCTACAAATGAGGCTGTTTGGGGAAAGCTCTCGTCTGCCGGATTACTTGGCAGTGTATTTGGCTGGTGAAGGTTGTGAGAAAGGGGTCACCTTTTCACTCTTTCTTTTCTACTTGATGTGTAAGGCCTCCAAATCCAATGCCTGTGGGGCCAAAATTTTTGGCGTAGCAAACTGAATGAGAATGGGAAAAAGAATTCATTGATTAGTACCATAATTTCTGGCCTTCTGCCTACACAACATCCTTTTACATATTAAAGGCAACCTTTTGATAAATATGTGCATAAATTAACTTAAATAAACACTTATCTTAGGTCTGCTAATAAAATTTTGTTTATACTTTTAAAATATATTATTATTATAATTACATAAGTCAGGTAATGAGTACATTTCTTTTTGGACAGTGTTACCCTTTACACTTTTTTACACTTTACCATTTCCCCAGACATTTTTCTCATTCAAGACTGTATAATCTGGTTCCAGGTCGTCTTCCCAGACCCCACCACTGCTTTCCTTCTGCTGCCTGGCTTCCTCCCTGCACTCCGGACACACAGACTTCTTGCATTTCCTAAAATATACTATGCTATCCCTGTTTAGAGATCACTGCTTCTTGTTTCTGGAGTGCCTCTTCCCACACTCATATCTGTCAAGCCCTGGAGGAACCATGTATTCTGTATTGTTGACTTTTTTTTTTTTTTTTTGTCAGTCATGGGCCTGAACTCTAGGGCTGGGCACTCTCCCTCAGCTCTTCAGCTCAAGGCCAGCACTCTACCACTTAAGCCATAGCACCACTTCCAGCTTTTTCTGCTTATGTGGTGCTGAGGAATCGAACCCAGGGCCTCATGAATTCAAGAAAAGCACTCTACCACCAAGCCACCTTCCCAGCCCCTACATTGTTCACTTTGAAATACAACGTTTACATGTTGATCTTCCTGCTGGCTGTTGCAAGATTTTAGGATTTATGGTTATGAATGCTGAGGACCCCCTATGTCGTCTTTCTACTTTCTGTCATATGGTGAGTTAGTTTCTACCCTGTTTCATCATAGGAAATGATTTGGCAAACTAGTTTTTTGAGACAGGGTGTCTCTATACAGCTAAGGAGGATCTAACGAGATCCTCTGCCATAGCCTCTTGATACCGAACCTCCATACTTATATTATTGATGCCCCTGAAATCCCCTTTCCGTTACTTCTGCTCTATACCATTGTATATATTTGGAGATTCTCTGGGGTTAAAAACACATTACCCTGGCCCTAGTGCATTTTTTTCCTTAACATTAGTAAAGAGCTGAGCCTTACTATCTATACATAGGAGGGATTATGGAGGCAACTAAGGGCAGAGGCACCAAATAGGAAGAAAACCAGTAAAGTCTCTGTGATTACTAAGTGATTGGCAACATCACAAACAAATGTCAGGAGGAAAGAAGATATATTTTGATAAACCCAAATACCACTATCTGTACTCAAATGGAGTAAGGATGTTGGGGTTTGCACAAGGGTCCTGGTGCTGCTATTTGTTTACTCTGAAACCTGTTCCAAGGCCTGAGGTAGGACATTATTTCTCACCCAGGCATCAGCTGCACTGAACCACTGAGCATCTTATCTACAAGCCAATGGTCCCCTCCCAGGTTTTCGATAGAGAAAACCAAGTGCTCTCTTTAATTCTCTTAGGCAGTTTTGTACCCTATCCTGAGAACCCAAACTTCACTCAGACTGACTAACTCCACTCCTGGACAATATAGGCCTCCAAGCACAGAGACAACTTCCCAAGGGCCCTTCCTGGCCCAAAAAAAATCTCAAGGAAGACAGAGCTACTCACCTTTGCAATAAAGCTCTCCATCTTTGTCAGTGACATTCGTAGACTCCAGACTCTTCCCACAGATGGCACAGCGGAAACAGGTCTTATGCCAAGGCTGAGGGGCACAAAAGAGTTGCATCTCAAGGAGGTAGCAGCCCTAACTCCTTTGTATACTGCTCTCCAGTATACAAAGGCATGCCGATTCTTAACCTTTCCCTTACTGAAGGGGATCCTTAAACAACTTTCTTGGGTTTGGAGAAAATGAGATACAATGAGCATTTCAAGTTGATTTATTGTGATTTTACAACTGTCGTTGTTTTTTCAGAAAACACAAAACTGGAAACATTACCTCAGGGTGAAAAGTTCCAAAAAACAAACTGGTTAAGAGAGGACTTGGGGAAAATGGATAATGTTTATATTGAATATGAAAGTAAGGGGAAAAGTGAAAAGCTAAGTATTTATCCCGGCTGACTTTGTTGTATGGTCACCTCCTACCTGCACATCTGCATGTCTGGTAGGCACAGCTTGGAGGTTCTCATGTCTGTAAAAGGCTTTTCTGCATGTGGAGAGATCTATGCTTTAAGTCAAACTTCTTTCATGGTTCCTCATTTAGAATTATCAGTATTTTCCTCTCCTTAGGTGCAACTCCTTTGGGAAATACCTTGGCTTTGTAGGATAGTGTATTTACTGTCTTTAATACTTGATGACTTTACTGAGACCCAGGACATTTGTAAGTGAGGATACCTCTCACTACTGTGAGGTGGTTGCTGTGTGATGGCTGCAATAGATTGAATGACACAGTGGTGACAGGTTTCCAGGGCTGATGCCTTTCTGTAAAGATTGTGGACACTGCTAGGGAGAGAGGGGGAGAGGAGTAAGGGGAGATTGTGTGCCTTTGTATCCCCAAGACCTACTAGTAACTCATTCTTGTTGCTGCAAACCACACCCATTCTAGCTTTCCAAGTGCACTGCTGGTGCACAATCACCACCTGGGATAGTGGATGAGGCTCTGTAGTACCTAAACAGGAAGGGGAATGAAAAGTCTGACCCTCCCCTACCCACAGTTCTTTTTTCCTTTTATTCCACTCAGCTGATCTGGTGTAGATGAAGAATCCCACCTTACCTTGCCACCTCCCATGACCTTCTCAGCAGCATAGACTGACTTTCCGCATCGAGGGCACTTCTCTGACTCTCCAAACTTGGCAGTGAACTTGGAAGGGTTGCTGGTGGTTGAGTGTGCTGGCTTTGGGGATCTGGTGGGAATAGGCAAACTAATGAATTGTAGCTCTTTCTTGGCACACTTCTCTACGCCTCTTTCTCCTAACCTGGAAAATGGATGTTTTTCGTGGGGCTTCCAAGAGGATTGAATGAGGCAAGTGAAACTATTGAGAACATTGCCTGCTTAGCCTGTACAAGCTAATAAATATTAGATATAATGGACTTAAATTTTCTGTTAGCTAGTGCTTTATGTTCATATATGTTCCTGTTATGGTCAGAAATACACACATTGTGTTGTTTTGCTGTGCTTGTTTAGACTTTTCTGTAATGTCTTGAAGTGTAGTTTATCTCAAGGGAGTTGTGAAAATCCCAGGGAAAATTGGATCTTGCTTGTTGGTGTTAATCAGTTCCTGGCATATCACAGTCCCCTGGGCTGTTTCATTCCTTATCACACAATTCAACTCCTTTTGCATCTAGAGGTCTCCTGTACACGTGAGAACAATGCCCAAAATTCTGCTTTTATATCTTTTGTTGTTTTCTTATAAACTATGTCACTTGTGCCTCACTACAACTTTAAGAAGAGGGCAGGGCTAGGTGGAAGAGAGCAAGGATCAGAGGTTTAACAAGTCCAGACAGTGCATAATTAGTCACTTTTGTTACTCTTTTCCTAAGGTTGGAAAGGAAATTTTAAATAATGTGACGCAGACAATATCGTTTGATAACGATCTACATCTGGGATGAAGTAAGGAGAGAAAAGGAGCTGTTCTCTCCTTGTAGTGAGAATCACATATCCTTCCACTTTTCCAGGCTCTATGGTGGGTTACTCTGCTGAAGGGACCTTTGTCTCTTCAGTGCCTTAACTGCTCTCTGGAGATATCCATAGGACTATTTCTCAATTGGGCTGAACCATTCTGGTTAGTCCCACCATAGAGCTGTCCAGTCTGCTGCCGCAGACTTTGCTCAGTTTGGACTGGAGTCAATGTGATCATCATGAAAGTGGACCCAAGGGAGCAGACTGGTGGATAGAGGTGGCCATTGTGATAGTATTGGGGGAAGTCAAGCACTATACAGGTGGCAGGCAGCCAGGGAGGTCCATAGAACAATCACTATTGATTGTTTACTCTTGAGGATCAGCCCATCCCCATGGACACCTCCACCTGTGATACAGACATTAGTCATCTTACAACCAAAGAGAAGAAATCTTTTGGTGACAAGCATGCAGAGAATAGCCATCACTGTCCTGCGATATTTATGTGATTTACACAGGAACTCTCAAAGGAGAAGAAAAAGACTCGGTGAGTTTTTACAAAGGTCAAACAATGGAACATCTGTAAATTCTGGGTTTTCTCTTGACATGCAGACCAAGAGCCATGGTATAAAGTAATTGCCCTTTAGAAAGGCAGATAATTTAAAAAGTCTTTGGAGAGATGACACATTGTTAGAACTTGGTCAGACTGAGTATTCCTATTGTTGGCAAGTCAACAATAGAGTCCATTCTCTCACTTCCAGAAAACGTTGCTATGGGAACAAAATGAACTGTCCTGATCATTGGAGATGCTAACCAGGGAGGGAGAAAGCATGGCAGTAACTCACTGTTGGAACTGCAGGCCGAGGTGCTCCCCTGTGTCGGTGCTGAGGCAGCCAGCACCTTGTCCATACCCGATCCCTTTGGGGCCATATCTGCGCCCATAGCAGACCTTGCAGTAGATTTCTGACTCATGAGCTGCCACTGTGGTGCTGTCAAGAGCCTTCCTGCAGGCCACTGCCAAGGAAAGGGAGAGTCAGGGAATTGGGGTTAAAGTCCTCTCCTTTCCTGTACCCACAGCGCCATGCTTAGAAGGCTGTAAGCCAAACATACAACTGTGGCTCCTGGCCACAACATCTGTCCTGAATCATAGACTCCAAGAGGTCTCAATTTTAGACATGAGGAAATTGGGGCACAGAGAAGGGAGAAATGACATGTTCAGTGTACCCAACGTGGAAAGGGCAGAGGGTGACATTAGAATCAAAGTGTGTCTTAGACCTGTTAATAGTCCCTGACTAAGGCACATCAGGGAAGTATCTGTGTGTGTGTGTGTGTGTGTGTGTGTGTGTGTGTGTGTGTGTGGTTGGAAGAATTCGGGGGCAGAGTGGAAAAGGAAATTACTTTTTCCCCTTCCATATAAGAACCAAGAATGAGCAGTTTCTATACTTATCATACTCTAAAATATTAAAGGATATTCAAGGAGACAATGGATGTTGAAAACAATTTGGGTCCAGTTCTGGAGACAAAGGGGCAGATCTGACCCAAAGGCCCTTTATTCCACTGGCTGCTGTATATTCCACAAGTAATAAGAGCAAATCCCCCACTTTTCCAAAGACAGGGTTAGAGGAAGACTTCTTTTTTTTCAAACTTGAAAGCGGAAAACACTTTTTTTTTTAACAGTATTTAGAGTCAAACCAAAGGCCATGCACACACTAGCCATTGAGCTAGTCCAAGGGAAAAAATACAACTTTTATAGATATTAATGAAAATATTAGTTATTTAATAAATTAGACAGGAACAGTTATTTCCTTGAAATGTTACTTGTTTCTAATCTCACTCAAGTTCAGGGAATGATTATGTTTAATTCTTTCTCTACAACTTCTCTGCCACAGTCACTTTTGGGATAGATGACCTAGATTTGCTGAGCAGCTCACCTTCACTTCCCTCTGGGGTATGCACTCTTCGAGAGGCAGCCCTCTTTTGTGTTTTGTCCCTGATTGGTAGCCATCACATAAAAAATTGTATCTCAATAAAAAGAACCTATTAGCATAATATGTATGAAGTTGTAAAATACATAGTTTCCTCAGTGTAACAATTCACTGTATTACTTTAGAACAATAATCCTTAAAATGTTGTTTATAGTAAGCCATTTGTTTACATGGATCTTCATTCAAGGCCAGTTAGCTATGTGCCTGTCATTCTAGCTATAGTAGGGAGGCATAAATTGAAGGGTCACATTTCAGTCAAGCCCAGCCAAGATGCAAGACTCCATCTGAAAAATTATCAAAGCAAAAAGGACTAGAGACATTGTTCAAGTGGCTGTTCAAGTAGCAAGATATCTGCCCACCTAGCATTATGCCTTCAGTTCAAATCTAACTATTACCAATAGTTTTTAGTGATACTTAGAATAGCAAAGTTGTATCCCCAGGAATAATAAATTGTGCATTAAATTTGTCTCTTTTTAAGCCAGTTCCATCAAGTGATCTCTTTAAGCAATCCATCATGGAATAAGGTTGTTGCAGGTTAAGAAGCCTTCCTCAAGGGATTTTTTTCTTTAAAAATTAACTTATTAAATTAAATAAGGGAGTAGAGGAAAACACAGATTATAACTAAGGTCAGATTAGCAAGGGGTTGATGGTTGTAGGACTTGGAATACAGACAGGGAAGTTTATACGAGTATATGTATGGTTACTGTATATGGGTTAAAATTATTTTTAACAAAAATGTTTTTAATGTAATTTAGAGAATCTCATAGCCTGAGAGAAATTATGAGGCTTTGAACAAAGGGCAAGTCTTGTGAATAATCATTTTTGGTAGAGAATGCCTCAATGGGCATAGAAAGTCTGTCTTGTTGCTGTCAGTAGCCACTCTTCACAACAACTGCTCACATATTTGTTGATGATCTAGACATTGAGTTTCCAGGAGGATGAGGCCTTAATATCCTCACAACATAGCAGAGAACCTGGGGCGAAAGTCAGTGCTCTGTAAACATTTGTTGAATTAATGAATAAGGAAAGGAACTGAATGTATGTATCACTGGAGATCAGTGATTTGTCCACTATTATTCAGCAATAAGTTGCAGAACCATAGCTAGCCTCAGATCCTTTGACTGCCTGTCAAGACAGCCTGTGCCCTGCATGCCCTAGTTGTGGCTGGTTCTGGCTTCTGACCAGCTTTTGTACACAAGCTATGCTATCTAATAGGATAGACACTAATCATATGTGTTGGAAATACAAAACGCATTACCTGATTTCAAACAGTACAAACATGAAAAGAATGTAGAATGTCTCATTAATAATTTATATCTAGCTGGGCATTGGTGGCTCACACCTGTAATCATAGCTACTCAGGAGGCAGAAATATGAGGATTCTCAAAGCCAGCCTGGGCAGGAAAACCTATGAGAGACTTATATCCAATTAGCCACTAGAAAACTGGAAGTGGCACTGTGGCTCAAAGTGGTAGAGTGCTAATCTTGAGCAAAAAGCTCAGAGATAGTGCCTAGGCCCTGAGTTCAAGCCCTATGATAATTTATATCTGATTGTACATTGAAGTCATATTTTAGTTATATTGAGTTAAAGTGTTTCATAATTTTTACTTGGGGTTTTTGGCATATTTTTAAAACTAGTTACTATAACATCTAAATTTATATATGTGGCTTATGACATATTTCAGATAGTGCTGGGTGGAAGATTAGCTTGAAGACTAATTATAGAGATTTACTAAAAGTTAGGAGAATACTGGTAGGAAACACTGACTCTCTGAATTCTATTTCCAACTACTAGAAGCTTCCAGTAACTAGGTAAATCTTGTAAAGATAATGTAGAAAAGTGTACTCCTCTCTGGCACCTTTATTTTTTTGTTGTTGTTGTAGATGGTGGTGGTGGTTGTGGAGCTTGAACTCGGGGTCTGAGAACAGTCCCTGAGCCTCTTTGAGCTCAAGCCTAGTGCTTACCACTTGAGCCACAGCACTACTTCTGGTTTTTGAGTGGTTAATTGGAGATAAAAGTCTCACAGGGACTTTTCTGCCTGGGCTGGCTTTGGACAACAATCCTCAGAGTAGCTAGGATTATAGGTGTGAGCCACCAGCACCCAGCTCTCAAGCACCTTTCTATCCACCACTTCAGCTCCCCATCCCACCTACAAGTTGGATTTAAAGGGATGTATAAGCCAGGTGTCTGTGCTTCACACCTGTAATCCTAGCTACTCAGGAGGCTGAGATCTGAGGATTGCAGTTCAAAGCCAGCCCAAGCAGGAAAGTCTGTGAGACTCTTATCTCCAGTAAACCACTAGAAAACCGGAAGTGGTGCTGTTGCTCAATCAGTAGAGTGCTCGCCTTGAGCTGAAGAGTGCAGGGACAGCGCCCAAGCCCAGAGTTCAAGCCCCACAACCGACCAAAAAAAACCCCAAACTGTCTACATGGGCTGGAAAGGTGGCGGGGGGGGGGGGGGAATATATAGCCAGGCTCCAGTGCCTCACACTGGAAATCTTAGCTGCCTGTGAGGATGAGATAGGAGGATTGCAGTTTCAGGCCTTCAAACCTCCATCTCAACAAGCTAGGGTTGTTGGTATTACCTGTCATCCTAGCTTGGATATTAAGCCTAAAATAGGCACATCAAAGTTGAAACATGAACTAGATGGAAAGAAAGACCCTGTCTTAAAAATAACTAGTTCAGAAAAGGACCATTGGCAGAGCTTAACAGTAGAATTCCTGCTTAGCAAGTATGAAACCCTGATTTCAAACCTCAGTACCATTTAAAAAAAGAAAAGAAAAGTATATCATCAGTGATTCAAATCCCTCTACCATAGATCCATTGAACTGGATAGATCTATGTTATGGAATAACTCAAGGTAATTGTAATAGTAAATAATAAAGATGAATATGAGTGATACATAAGACAGCTTTAAAAGTAATTACTCAGGCTGGGTGCTGGTGGCTCATGCTTATAATCCTAGTTACTCAACAGACTGAAAATTTAGGATTACAGTTCAAAGCCACCCTGGGCAGAAAAGTCTGTGAAACTTTTATCTCAAATTAACCACCAAAAAGCAGGAAGTAAAGCTGCAGTTCAAATGGTAGAGTGCTAATCTTCAGCAAAAATATTAAGGGACAGCAACAAGGCTCTGACCAACACACACACACACACACACACACAAACACACACACACACACACACACACACACACCTCATCATTAAAACCCAGAACATCAATAAGTCTGCCAACTCAATCATTGGGAATAGTCTCCCTTTTCTTCTATAATAATTGTTTGCTGTGGGAGCTAAGATATCACGAGACTAACCACAGCTGAAAAATGATACTATTTCTGGCATCATAAAGGATGGAGTATCTACTTGTTCTAATAGTTGGAGATCAGCCCTGTTTAAAACCTTTTGGAGCTCTGTGGGCATTTTGCAATCCCTAGACTGGGGCGTAGTGATTAGGGGAAGTCTAGATAAGGACAGGACCTGCTAAATTTGCAGCAAAGCTAGTCCTTGAGTCAAACCTACAAGAGGCAAGCTGAGAAGGAATGTGGCCATTTTAAAGCCATGGCCAGTTTTCCTAGCAAACTGTAGAATGCTGTCATGTCAAAGGTCTCTGGATTAGAAGTCTGAATGTCCAGGAGCTGTTCCTGGTTCTGCTGCAGATGCATACAATCTGGGTGTAGAAATGAGAAATGGCTTGTCTGCAGTTACATGCCAGACTATCAGGTAGTTCACAGTGTCTCAAAGTCCAACCTCATAACCACCCTCACCCCGCCCCCACCACCACCACATACAGTTTTTTTTGACATTTGTAAATCTGTGTCTGGTAGTTGAAAGGGAAGATTTTCTTCATGAAGTTCTAGTGTCCAGGTCCTGAATGTATGAAATGGCACGTGTTGTCCCTGACAGACATAGATTCTTTTCTTAAGAAAGACCAGTTACAGCTGGCTAGAGTGACAGCTTGTCAGTAGAGACAGTACAGCAAGCCAAATCCTCTATTAGTTTCAGATAACTACTGCCTTTCTCTGCCAAGTTTTGATATTTTGTAAATGTCACCACTACCGTGCCAAAGTTTTCACCACAGAGGCAGAAGTAGACCAGCTTCTCTTGACTTTGGGCTGGATGAGTGATTGGAGAAAAGGTGCTCAGGTGAACATGGCTCCTTCTTTAGGTGGAGCTCAAAGATGGTATTTCTCACAAGTGCCCTGGCCATGCCTAGGTATACAGACCACACATGAGAACCCTATGTCAGAACTTTGAAAAAGCCTCTAGTCCCCGCATTTGCCTAACTCACTGCAGTGAAAGCAGGTCTTGTGGAAGCTCCTCCCATTGCACTGGATTTCTTCTGCATGGTAGACGGTCTTTTCACAGGCTCCGCATTTTGCTCCTCCACCCAAGTTTGGCATCTTGAAGACTCTTGGACCAAGACAAAGTCTAAGAGGATATAAAACAAATACCCTAAATTTAGGTGATCTTTAGTGAAGTAGTATCTTGATGTTATCTGAGAACCAGGACCCAGCCCATTTTTGTTTTTTCTTTGGTACTTCATTCATTCATTCAGAAAGCAGCTACCATGTGCAACTAGCTCAAGCACTCCAGTGGTTTTATGTGGTTACTTTATTGAGTAGACTGTCTTTCTGCTTCTGTTACATTTCAATAGTATCTTCCCTTATGTACCTTACAGGTTTCCAGTAGCAAATAGATGGCTAAATTTTTTGTATATAAAAATCTATGTAAGTATTTTTTAATCTAAGATTTAAAATTTAACCCACTAAAAGTGGGAGTTACCTCTCAAAATGGCATTATCTTCCTATCTAATGAAGTATTTCCCAAGTCATCTTACCTCTTGCTAAAATACAAATTCTGTCTTTGTAGCTGTGGAAACAGGCCATGTTATTAGTTTTTATAGTGGACTATCCTTACAATAGCAAGGTATTTATCTTGCTGGTAAAAATATATAATGCATTGTATTTCCAGTTCAGATACATTGCTTATATCTGTCCACCCTATGTACATTGTAGCTCTCTATGAAGATATCATAAGGAATCTCAATGAAAGCTGTTGATGATAAGGAGCTAGGGAGCAGGTAAAAAGAAAGCAATAGAGAAGTCTATTCTGATCAAAATGTAATATATGCATGTCTAAATATTATGGTATAATACCCCTTTATACAATTACTCTCCCAAAAAGGAATTGAATGACAAGTAGAACAGGCTTTATTGTAAGGATTAGGTACTAGTGAAAGGGAAAGAACTAATGAAAAACGTGAATGGGAATGAATATGGCTGGAGTAGTTTATTTGTATTAAAGTAGAACAAAAAAGCCTATTGAAATTGCTTTAGATGTGGGGAGGAAGGGAAACTGACAGAGGGGGTGAGATTAATAGGGATACATTGTATGCATGTGTAGAAATGTCATAATGAAATCTCCCTTAGAATTCATGTATAAAAAAATAGAGTAAAGCCCTATGGGGGAAAAAAAGAATAAAGCTCATGCCAGTGGCTCATACCTGTAATTCTGTAAACCTGAGAATTAGGGAATCAGTATTTGAAACCAGCCCAGGAAGGAAATTCTGTGATACTCATTACCAGTTAATGACAAAAACACCAAAAAGCAGTAGAGCATAAGCCTTGAGCAAAGGACAGCTAAGGACAGCACCCAGGGCCTGAGTTCAAAATCCCAGTACTAGCACTAAAAACAAACACACACACATACACACACACACAAAAACAAATCAGTACTATGCCACATCAGTACTCTGGAAACATACTTGGTGAAGTCATTCCTGATGTGTCAGGACTAAATACATAGCTTCTTTTCGTCTTCCCACTTATATACTGAAGGGAGTCAAGTTTTTCCTTGCTTTTTCCAGAGTGTTATGCAAGGGCCAAGTGACATACTATACAGGTAGGGACTTGAGTTTGCTGCAGATGTTGGTCCTGCTGTGTCACCCCCACCCATGGAGAGAACTTTCTGCTGACAAGATACTGATGCTTATGACTACAACCCTAGGCCACCATTGTCTTTTCATAAGAAATTTTTTCTTTCTTTCTTTCTTTTTGTGGTCAGTCATAGAGCTTGAACTCAGGGCCTGGGCACCGTCCCTCAGCTCTTTTACTCAAGGCTAGCTCTCTACCACTTTGAGCCACAGCTCTACTTACAGTTTTTGGTGGTTAATTGGAGATAAGAGTCTCACAGACTTTCCTTTCTGGTCTGGCTTTAAACCACAATCCTCAAATGTCAGCCTCCTGAGTGACCCGGATTAGAGGCGTGAACCACCAGCATCCAGCTTCACCAAAATTTTATGGGAGCTATTACCCAAAGATGAGGATTTAAAAAATAATAATTTACATGTATTTTTAACTATGAGTCCAAACTTTCTGTCTCCTAAAACTAATATAAGCCGTTAATATCCAGTGAAAATTTTAAAATCCTGCCAGCTACACTGGGGACTCAGTTTTCATTGGAATCTTTTGGTTTCTAAGAAGCCACTGGCTGTGTCATCTTTCATTGACACCGAGCACTTTCAAGCATTCTGAATGGCTGCTTCTGACCTTTTCTTTTCTTTTCTGGGAAACTAGTCACCTTCATATAAGAGTTAGTGATTAACACTAAGCCCTCCTGGGTCAGCTGCTCCAGATTGTGTCTCACAGGCTCATAACAAAGACCATTTTTGCTAAGAATTGAAAAGTAAATAGCAAACAGACCATTGAACTTGACCCTAGGACTGAAGAGAAAGTCACTATCAAATATCCCTCCACAGAGCCTTTCCCCTTAGAAGATCTGAGGCCAGCTATGAACATACTTCCTCTTTTGGCTCTTCTGTTTATTGTAAAAGTTTAGAAAAAAATTCAAGAGATAAAAAGGAAACATACTCAGTTTCCTATGTTTCTAAAGTTTGTTCTATGGTTTGGTTGAATTGAAAACCCAAATGTAATCAAGCCTGATTAATTCATTTGTTCACTCATTCATGTGTTCATTCATTCACCATACATTTACTACCTGCCTATCAGATATGTGCCATGTATTCATTAGGTTCTCAGTTACAGATCAAGAAAGGAGGAACTTATAAAGATGGATAATTTGGGGCTGGGAAGGTGGCTCAGTAGTAGAGCACTTGCCTTGCATGCTTGAGGCCCTGGGTTCAATTCCTCAGCACCACATAAGCAAAAAGAAAAAAGCCGGAAGTGGCTCTGTGGCTCAAGTGGTAGAGTGATAACCTTGAGCTGAAGAGCTGAGGGACAACGCCCAGGCCCAGAGTTCAGGCCCCATGACCGGATCCCCCCCCCAAAAAAAGATGGATAATTTGTGTTCTCTGGCATTGAGAAAACCATATTCTAGTTGGAAAGGATAAGCCAGTACTTAAAGAACTTAAAGAAGAATTTGGGAAAAATTTTGCGAGAACTTAATCAGGGAAGGGCACTTAATTAGAGAGTCACAGAAGAGATCACAGTCAAAGTTTTGAAGGGTGGATAGGAGTTTAGCAGATAAAGGAGGGAAGAAAATGTCAGGCAGAAAACAAAGCAGAAAGTCATAGAAACAGAATATATACAAAAATACCCTGCATAGCTTATTTTAGACTATTTAAACTATAAACTCTTAGGATTGGGATAGATTCTTAAGATTGTCTGACTCCTTTATTTATAACCACAGCATGGCACAAGAAGTAATCATTTAGTTATTTTGTTGGCTACTTTTTTCTCTTAGATCTGTCCTTCTTTCATGAAAGAAAGTACATTTTCTAGGAAACAGTCAAATTTTGTTAACATTCATTCTGATCCCCGAAGTTTCAACATAGTAATAATATAAAATACAAGAGAAATGTAATATGTATCATCCAGGAGCATCACAGCGATACTTGTGAAATTAATGATGTAGAAATTTTCCATAAAAACAACCCTAGGTCAAATTTCTCATTTCAAATTTTCAGTGATTTAATTGGCATATCCTGCAAGTTGATGGAAGGCCATTACATGATTTCTTGGGGAAACGTGTGTGTGTGTGTGTGTGTGTGTGTGTGTGTGTGTGTGTGTGTTGGTGGGGGGGGGGGTGGGGGGGGGTGGGTGGGCATGCACCTACTTTAAAAAATGAGGATAAGATTACAGATAATACCTTCCTTCCTTGTAGGCTAATGTATATTAACGCAGCTGGTTTTTTAAGTGTTCATATATATCTGACATACATCAGGAAGTAAAACTCAAAATAGAAATCCATAAGTAGTCAATTAACAGTTGCTCGGTTTCATTTCTGAAGAAGGGAATGTAGCAATGGAGGATAAAATACAGAAAATGCCTTTGCTTTCTTTTAGTATACTCAGGCCCAAAGGTAGAGGACATTTTGAAGTATCATGATTCTAGACACAGATTCTAATTGTGACTTTATGACTTTGAACTTGAATGAAAACATAATAACATTACCTCATGCATAGGACCATTTTGAAGGACATGGAAATATGATTAAATTTAAAACAGTATTGAGAAGCTGTACAAAAGCAAAGGATAGTTATTGTCTTTATTTCAGATTATTCTAACAGCACCAATGTGCTAATTATGTTCTTATGATTGAAAATCAACTTTAGATTCTGGCTTACAGACAGACTTTTCAGCCTCTGAATTGCTTTGGAATTCCTGTGTCTCAACACTCTCCTAGCCAGGTTCAGGATGAGTATTTGTCCGGGCACAGTACCAAAAGATGGGCCATTTGTTTATCAGGGTTGCCTGGAACTGGTAAGGGTCATTAAAGGTAGAACACTAAATATAGCCTTCCTCGTCATTCAGTCCCATTTATCACCTGGGTCATAATCTCCATCACACCACCTGGCATTACACTCTGGGCCAGTTTGTGAGATGGCTGTGTTATCACAGATAAGTCATGGCTCAAGATTGAAGAGGGAGACAATCAGGAATTTATGGTGATGATAAAACCCAGATCCCATTGACAGACTACCTTGAGTAGACTTCTTAACAAATAATGCTGGAAAGAGAATTATTACATGGGAATGTGCTATACTAGGTGGGTAGGATCAGATGCAGGTACAAGTTCTAGTTTCTTTTTGTCTCTTCAAAGGGATGTGATCTAGGAAAACTTTTCAACCTCTTTGAACTGTAAGATCCTCTTACTATTTCATTATTTCTGGGAGACTTGTTTCAGTTCAAGTGCTATCAAATCACCTTGTAAACTGTATAGTACTCTAACATTTAAGACCTAGTTTTGTCACATTCTACATTATCATGTACCAATCTGAACTTTAAAAAATAGTAATCCAACTACATATCTTGGGTACATTTTTCTAATCTTTATTTCTCCTTCCTTCCCCCTCCATTCTTCCTTCCTTCCTTTCTTCCCTCTCCTTGTCCTTCTACATCTCCTTCTTCATCTTCCTCATTCAGTTAGAAAACCAAAAGATGATGATATAGAACAGAAGTAAATTTGGCACATATATTGGTCACTTAGTGATACACTTTCTTCTTTGTGGGATTCACTAAAGAACATTGGAGGGAATTTTAGTCCAAGACTTCCAGCAGAGACCTCCAGAAAAATGCTACAATATCTTCAGCTCAGTGCTTGATTCAATTGGTCATGATACTAGTTGCCTGATTCCATATGATGTGTTAAATTGCACTATTTAAGACAAAGATCTTGGATCATAAAAACATATGCCTGGAGTCTCAGTGATGATTATGATCATCACAAACATGCTCCTGTTAGCACTGAAACAAATAAGTCTGGAACATAGGACGAAGCATTATGATGGATCTCAATCTTCATGGCAACCCTTCAAGGTAGGTGCTATTGAAATACTCTTTTTCCCTGAGTCTATGGAAATAGACTCAGGGAAATTATATCCTCTATCCTACCTCACATGATTGGAATGAGTCACACTGATTGGAACATAAATGTCATACTGATAATAGCTATTACTTACTCTTTACTGTACATAATTTGTATTACATATATTATCTTTAATACAACAGACCTGGACAGAAAAATTGTTTAATCCCCATTTTTGCAGAGGAGAAAACTGAATGGAGAGCTTAGGTAGTTGTCCAGAATCACACAACTAGTAAGTACGGGAGCTGCACTTCAAATCTGGTTGATTCAATTCACAAGCTGCTGCTTACAGCATACTGGACAGGGGATAAGTGCCAGCATTTCCATTAGCCAGATTTCCCAGTTGATGTGAACTGATATCTGACAGATGTCTTCTGACAGATGCCTTCTCTCTATGAGACACAGAGAATATTTGTAGTGGAGTTACAGGGACGAACAGGGAGTTTGATTCAGTAGTGTAAAGAACTTCCTGAGTCAGTGTTCTTCAGACATGGCAAGGATTCCTTTGGGGTTGGAAAGTTTTCACTCACTATTGGTTTTTACTTTCTCTGTGATGGTGACCACCAACCAAGTGGCTATAATTGCAGTGAAGCTACTTCAAGTCCTTCAAGTCCTAAGACAGAGTTGAGATCTGAACAGTGATTACAGTCTAACCCCAGTAGAAATGCTGTCCAATGATGTCCCCTGCCAAACAATTTCCTTTCTTAATTCAGGTAAGGAAGATAGCCCAGTGCAGTGAAAAGCACTGGTTTGGGAAAGAATCAAGCCAGAGTTCAAAACGCTAACTGTTGTTGGACTCTGGGTAAATTGCTTGACTTCTTAAGCCTGATACTCATGTATATGAAAGTAAAATGAAGGGGCTTGTTCAGGAAGACTGTTTTCAGGTTGAATAAGATAGTAACAGCTAAAATACTAGGCATAAATGCTTATTATGCCACTGGGGCTGGGATACAATAATATCAGTTACTTCATTATTACCACTGGTGTACTTGTTATTTTACTTATTTTCTTAAAATAAGCAAATCTCTGCCCCGCTTCTTTGCTGCTTATTAGACTGTGAACCAACAGTTTCTTAGCCTTCATAGTACCAAGGAAGTAGGTACCAGCCTTCAGTAACCAAGCCAGGAAGGCTGTTGAATCCCTCTGGTTTGATCTGGGTGCCTATGCCATTGACTGTGTGCCAGGAAAGGTTTTAAATCTTTGTCCCAGAATAACCCTGCCTCTCTTTAGCAGATGAGGCTAAGCTCACCTTTAGGTCATCTGGACCTGGAAGGGAATCTTCAAGCTCATGCAGTGTCCTTCAGGTGTAGGGGAATACTATTTATCACTGGTATAGCAATCTCAAGGTCAGTGGCTTTCTTCTATGCTTAGGATCCTTATGTATATGAAATCTTCCAGGCACTGGTCCTGTCATAATGCCTGGGAAGCACACATTGTTTATTCCTAGCATGGAAATAATCCCAAGTGTTGGCTCTTAGGCAAAGTAGATATAACTATTAGACTAAAGCTGTACCATCTGGTCACATTACCCCTTTCCTGATATTATCTCTGAAGGCTTGCCAACTTTTACTCTCTGAAACTCATTCTTGGTTCTGTTGACCTTCACACTTTAAAGATCACATTGTACCCTAATGTATCCTGGCTGCTGTTTTCTAGACATGTGATCCTGGTGAGCTTCAATCTATTCTCCTAGATAATGACTTTTTCAGGACTTCTGGTGATGGCTTAATAGACTAATACTTGTTCTGAGACTGCCTAGGGCTGTTCACAATCATAGATCCTAATCAACACTACCAGGATAAGGTGGGCTGTGAGGCTCAAAAAAAAGATTTCCTTCCATCCTTCATAGCCCTTGAGACAATGCTACCTTACTTTCTTTGTTTCTTCTCTGAGATGAATTCCTACAGTTTTTACCTTTGCAAGCATCACATTTCTCTTTGATTATAAAACCCAGCCCTCAACACAGTTTTCCCAGACATCTAAGCATCATGCTTGTGACAGCAAGATTACCTGTCTAATATTATATTTCCTGTGCATTATATTCTTATGCCAATGGCCTTGTTCTCATACAATGAATTAAACATCTTGTAACTCCTGGTCAGCTTGTTACCAACTGTGACCTCTGGCTTTTTATCATGACTCTTACACTTCACAAGAAATCTTTAGCCCAGCAAGTGTGGACCTGTGCCTTTTCAAAAAGGCCTGGATATTTTCAGTTTTATTTAAGCATCCCTAATGAGTTTGCTATATTTTTGTCTTACTCAGTTCTCAAAAATCCCTTCAGGCCCCCACTGGTATATGTCCTGTTGTCACTGTACTTGATTTTGGTACCCTGCATCTTGTATATACATTTATCTAATCTGGGGAGGGGAAAGGAAATAAGAAAATTTGCTGAAACAGGGACACAGGATGACTGATTGCAGCAATGATAGTCACAAGACACTATGTTGGAAACGAACTTTACAACTTCTGGAGGGGGGAGGAGTCAGAGAGGTGGGGAAGGGAAGGGATAGTAGGAGAAAAACAAAGGAGGGGGTAACAATGTTCGACAAGAAATGCACACATTACCTTACGTGTGTAATTGTAACCCCTCTGTACAGCATCTTTACAATATAATTTTTAAAGTATGTACTTATTACCTGACTTATGGAACTATAACCCCTCCATAAATTACTCTTACAATAAAATTTTTTAAATTTAAAAACAATTCCTTCCAGGTAAGTGGCTTTACCTTAATTTTACTGTTCAGAAAACAGAAACAGAAGCTAAGTGATATTCAGAGCTAGCATTTGAACTGATTCTATGATGGATGCTTGTTTTCTTCAAATTCCCTGAATTTCTGAATTTCTGCTCTAAGATTCTGTTTCTCCTGCTTCTAAGAAGATCATCATTATTTTCCTGCTGAACACTGCTGTTTTCCTTCCCTCTCTCCTCCTTTCCCTTCTCTTTTACCCTCTCCCACCCTCTATCCCGTCCTCCGCTGTCTCTGATGGATATGTTTGTCTAGGCCACAGAGCACCTGTCTGTCCAGACAGGAGCAGGCACAAAGCTATGGGGTCAGCTTCACCACCTGCTTAACAGCTTGAGGCTCATTGTCACTGACCACAAATGGCTAGGTTGTTCAGAAAAGAACTAAAGCCAAGTCCAGAGAATAAAATCCCCCACTTTATCTGAGTCCTAAAGCAGTTTTAAACATAATGTGATGAATTGGATATACTGCTCTGTATTGAGAATCAGTTTCTAAAGTGCACTGAGGACACAGGCTATCCCCATTTCCCTATCCTTCTCACTGTTCATGTTCAACCTTTCCTGCATGGTGCTTCCTGTACTTGCCCCAGCCCTGAACAGTAAATGGTCCACTCCTGCTGATAAAGTTACCTTGCACTGTGCTGCAATTCAACGCTCAGATTCTTCTTAGAGAAGTCACCACTTGGCTCAGAGAAGGAGCAGAAATTAGAAGTGAATGCTTTGATCTTTCAGTAGCATTTCTACTCAGGCCAATACGCAAAACTACTCCTCATTCTCAATTACACTTCTCCATGTTATTCACTTGATATTAAAAATAAATCTTTGAAATCTAAAGGAAACACTGGGAATCTCCCCTTGCCTCTAGCTGGGAATTAGTCTCCTATTAAATAAGATCTTTTAATGGGTTTCACCATAGTAATGTCTTTTTTAATGAACAGTTTTGATTAATATTAAATGATTAAAAGCAAGGCGGTTACTGAACATCATTGTGATATAGTATCTATTTTAAACCTAGTCCAAAATCCTAGTCATGCACTCATATCTTTTGAATAGCAGAATTCCTTGTATTTTGAGCCTGGAAAGCTGTCTTTTATGATACTGCATCTATTACAATTGTGTGAAACTATATAGTACTTTACAGTTTAGAAAATACCACCACATTCACATCAGCCCCCCAAGGAGAGTAGACTACAATTCTAAAGGCAGGACCTTTCCTAAAGTTCTTCATTTAGTAGGATGATGTGGGTCTTATATTAGAGTTCAGGTCTGTTGACTTCTGGTCCAATGAACTCTGATTATTTCCTTATGCTTTCCTGCCGTCATCCCAACTATAACATAGGAAACATTTCACCATGAAAATGGTTCTAGACCAAAAATAATTCCTAAATAATTTCTCTCTCTGTGAAGTTCCCTTGACTACCGCTTACTGTTTATCAGTGCTGGAGATCAAACTCAGAGCCACGTACATGTTAAGTAAGTACTTGGCCAAAGTTCCTGAATCTCCAAATATTAATCATGATTTTAGGAACGTTAAATAACTGCTCGATGCATGAGAGCATCAAATGTAACTTAAGCTTTTTCACATTTAATAAGCGTGGGTGTTGGTTCTTGGATGTGAAATACATTGTCACTGATTTGAACCCTGTAGCCACCCAGCTGCCCACCCATGGACTAAATGCCCAATTCCCTCCACTTACCTGCTTCTATAGTCGTTGATGGTTCAACTGAATAATAGGGTCTCTTGTCCTCTTTAAATATATGAAGGCTGTCACCAGCCTTGGCCTGTGAGGGAAGGGCAGAAAGGAGGCTGGGGGGTGAGGGGGTGGGGAGCGTGAATAAGACGTGAGTAACACAACTGCTATCAGAGGCTGAAAATAGCCTGTGACCAAAGCCCTGAGTTTTGTTCCTCCAACGCCAGCCGGGAGTCTCTTGTAGAACAATGTCACTTGGGTTCAATTTTAATTGCCAATTGCCCATTAAGGGATCCATTTGTGGAATGTATTTTCTGATCAAGTGTTTGAACTTGGAAGAAGAGCAAAGGGATTTTTATATTAAAACCATCTTTTCAGACCCCAACCTCTTAACTGACCTGGAAATCAACACCAGGTACCTGAAAACAAAACATGACCCATGTCTGAGAGTCCTCTGGAATTTCAAGACCCAGGTCACTACACTTGTGAAGAGAACTCAGAGCTAAAAATAAGAGTGATGGTGGTCTAAAGTGATACTTAGATACTTAGCTAATCTCTTCAAGAAAGCTTTCATGGGTGGGAGGGAAGGTCAGCTAATCATAAGAGGTTGCTCGCTCTGTTGATCCTATGAAGAAAAAAAATCCTCATAAGTTTTGAGTTACTTTGCTTTTCATCGTTTTCTTTGTAAGAATTTTCCCTGTCAGTGCATCATTTTTACCATCATAATATGGCATTTATGACAAACCTTAGTAAGTTTCTCTTGACCCATATTTTCTTTTTTTATTAATAAGGTTTTTATTGTGAAAATATGGTACAGAGGGGTTACAATTACATGAGCAAGGAAATGAATACATTTCTTATCAAGCATTGTTGCCACCTCCTTTGTTTCCCCTTACCATCCCTACCCCTGCCCCTTGCCAAAGTTGTAAAGTTTTTTCGACATGTCTTGTACATCTCATTGTTGGGTCCACCTGTATCCCTATTTAAACAATTTGTTTTTTCCCTTCCCTTCCACAAATTATACCAACATCAAATACAGTGAAAACAGGGGTTGTACCGTGGGGGAGGAACATACAAAGCAACAAAGAAATATCTTATAAATATGTTAGAAACAATAGCAAGAAAGAAAAACCATTTGAGTCCTTATCTTGGGGTTCATTTCACCTAACATCAGTTTATCTGACCATTTCTGCTTGTCTCAGACATATATTAGTTAGTGCAAATAAGGGAAACCATAGGTCTTATGTTTCTTTGGGCTTGGTTTACTTCACTTAATATAATTTTTTCCAAGTCTTTCCATTTCCTAACAAATGTTGACCCATATTTTCTTTGGAGGTCTAATTTCTCTTTGCTTATAATATGCACTGTTTGGATTTGAACAAACATCATGTCTATATGAATCAGAACTTAATAGCTGACAAGAAGTTTGGAGATTTAACCACCACTTTTTCACATTATGTATGAGGAGACTAAAGCACTTAACCAAGACAATGGCAAGGTCTGAATTTGAATTCAAGTCATTTGTCCTCCAGGATTGAGGTAAGGTATAGTTACACTCCAACCAGGAGAGTCTTGAAATATAGCACTTTAAGTCAATTATATTAATTTAACCCTTTTAGCTAAGATGGTTAATCAAGCTGATCATATTAGCTCTTCAGTTATATTCCCACAAAGCAATTGGTTGAGTGGAATATTTCATGGTCATGAGGGTTATAGGAATCTCACAAAAATGGCCATAGCAATCTTGAAAAGATTGCAATGGCGTTGCTTCCAATGAGATATCCTGAATTTTCATGGAACATGTTCTTAGTAGAAATGAAGGCATGATGAGGGTCCTGGGAAGGTAAGGCTAAAAAGAATTTCAGAAATTTTCTAGCTTAGTAGCTTTCAAAATTGGTGTGTGTATCTGTGTGTGTGCATCTGTGTGTGTGTGCACACATACACATGCACACATCACTACTTTTTTCTACAGGTAATTTCAAATGGGAATTCAATGCGTAAGGCAGATAAAAAGGAGCCCGATATTTGAAATGAATGAACTGTTTTCACTATCATTCCCTTGCCCTTTCCCTATATCCAGATTTTGTTTTACATTTGTAATTCTGAGTGCATATGACAAATGCATTTTTAATACATCCTGGAGAGTCTGTTGTAAATTTACTAAATTTTTCACATAATTGAAAGGGTCGTAGTATTAGTTGTCTAGGGCTGCTGTAACATATGCCACATTAGGTGACTTCAATAACAGAAATTTAATTTTTCACAATTCCTTGGTCTTAGAAGTCTAATATCAAGAGGTCTACAAGCCCTTGGCTAATGGATAGGGTCCTCTCCCTATGTCTTCCTGTGGGTCTCTCTGTGTGATTGTGTTCTCCTAATCTCTTCTTATGCTGGTACCAGTCATATTGGATTAGTTCCCATTCATAAGACCTCACTTTTCCTTATTTTCTTTATAGAGGCCCTATGTCCATTAGTATCACATTCTGAGGTACTGTGGGTTAATACTTAAATACATGACTTTGGGAAAAACCCAGTTGTGCCTTAATTTTGCCAAAATTTGTCACTTACATGGTTAAATTTAGGAATCTCCATTCAATATAATTTTTGTCAGACCTTGGGTGAAAATTTGTACTGTATCCTAGTAATGTTATAGATGATTATTCTGAAGGCAGTCCGATTTGTGCTCATTTTAAAACTTGGTTTGTTTCTTCTGGAAACTTTCAGGATCTTCTTTTATAAATCCTATAATTTTTTCCACTTTTATAAATACCAATAAATGTTTGGATTTATTTTTATTTAAAATTTAGTAGGTCAGCTGGGCGTCAGTAGCTCATATCTGTAATCTTAGCTATTCAGGAGACTGAGGTCTGAAGATCATGGTTCAAAGCCAGCCTGAGCAGGAAAGACCATGAAACTCTTATCTCCAATTAACCACCAGAAAACTGGAAATGGAGCTGTGGTTCAAAGTGGTAGAGCACTAGCCTTGAGCAAAAAAGCTCAGGGACAAAGCCCAGGCCCTGAGTTTGAACCCCATGACCACCAAAAATAAAAATTAGTAGATCGTTTTAGCCTGAAACCTCACACATTTTGTTCAATTTCAGAAAAAATTTTAAATTATTTTATTTTTATTAATTCCTCTATCTAGTTAACTCCCATTAGAAATTAGAACTTTACTTAGTCTTTTTATGTTTATTGAAAAATTCCTTAGCTCAATCTTGCATCATGGATAAAATTTACATTTTATCCAAGTGCATTCTGCTGCTCTGCTTATTTACTAATTTGTTTAGTATTTCCACTTATACTTTTTAGTATAATCTTTAATATGACTTTATTGTTATTATTAAGGTGTTGCACAAAGGGATTACCATTTCATAAGTCAAATAATGAATTTCTTTTTTTGGACAATGTCATCCCTTGCTTCGATTTCTGTTTCCTCTCTTGTCCCTGCCCACAAGTTAAATAGTTTATTCTCCACATAGTGTAGTCTGAATAGTATGATTACATTTGTTCATTCTTCCTCCCTCTCTTTTTGTGTTCCCCTTTTCCCTCCCTAAAAAGAAAAAAAAACACAAAAGCAAAAACAAACACCAGTACTACTACCACCTCCAGCAACAACAACAAAAACCCATATTTCCATTTCCTGGTATTCATTTCAAGAAATAATATTTTAAATGTTCAGAGGAGTTAGGCCTTTGAGTACCTCCCCTAAGAGTGTTATCCTTTAGTCTGACTAAAGGATGTGTGAATGTGTGTGTGAATACCTAGAGTACTGTATAGATTATCATGTCTATTTATATTTTAGATCTAGCTTCCATATATGAGAGTAAACTTGTGCCATTTCTCTTGGCTTACCTCACCTAACATAATTTGTTTTAGGTCCATCCATTTCCATGTAAATGACATAATATTATTCTTTCCAAGGAATGAGTAAAATTCCATTGTTTATATGTGCCACTTTTTTTTTGATCCACTCATCTATTGTAGTGCATCTGGGCTGTTTCCATAATTTGGCTATTGTCATAGTGCAGCAATGAACATGGATGTGCAAATGTCTTTACCATACCCTATCTTGTAATTTTCTGGGTAGATGCCCAAGAATGGTATGGCTGGGTGGTAGAGAAGTTCTGTTTAGTGTTGTTTTGTTTTGTGGAAGAATCTCCCAACCACCTTCCAGAGTGGTTGTACTAGTTTACATTCCCATCAATAGCACATAGAGTTCCTTTCCCCACACATCCCCACCAGCATTTGTTGTTTAAATTCTCGATGTTGGACAGTCTAACTAGGTGAGATGGAGTCTCAAAGCTATTTTGATTTACATTTCCTTTATGGACAGGAATGTTGAGCATTTCCTCCTGTGTAAGTTTGCTCCTCCCCCTCTTCCTCTCCTTCTTCCCTTTGTCTTCCCTTCCCCTTCCCCTCCTTCTTATTCCCTTTCTCTTCTTATTCCTCCTCCTCTGACTTCTTTTTCATCTCTTTAGCTCATTTGCTGATTTACTGATTGATTGATTAGTTTTGCAGGGGTTCATTTTTTGAGCTCCTTATAGATTTGGAGTATCAGGTCTTTGTTGGATGTATTGCTGGTAAAGATTTTCTGCTAGTCTGTTGGCTGTCTTTCTAGTTTAGTGACTATGTCCACTTACACTTTTTTTAAAAAATAGGATCTTGCTATGTGTTACAGCCTATTCTCAAACAAGATCTTCCATTTCAGCCTCCTGGATGCTTTGCCACCACACACACTCAGCTTCTATAATTTTTAATATATCTTACTTTTTTCATATAGCCCATCCTGGCTTTGAGAACAATATATCAATTTGACTCTGAAGATATTAATTACTCTAATTCAGAGAAAGAATTATTCTAACTCTTCTGTTTATTCTATTAAACCTGTTTTTCTTGGGTATTTTGTTTGTTGAATTTGTTGTTTCACCTTCACAATGCTGATTTTTCAAATGCATTTGAGATTCTTGATTATATTTTTATCTCATTTGAGAATTTTCATTGCTCTCCTGGTAGAGTGTGACAGTGGGGCTAGGGGGGAGAATGTTAAATAGTGAGTGGTGTGCTACAATAGTTTATTGTTTGGGGTTAGGAATGAGACCTCCCTGTGAATCTTGGTATTTTTCATGCCTAAGACTGAAGCCACACAGGAAAGTAGGGATGCATTAATTTTGGATCCTTTTCTCTACTTATCATCTGGGTGATTCCCTAGAGTCCCATCCAATAAGTGTCCACTAATTGATTCCAAGTTTGAGAAGGCCCAGTAGAGTTCTTATCTCATCTCAGTGCTGTTCTATATGTGTCCAGCCTTCTTTCTCTGGTAGTACACATCTTTCTGCTTTTTCTCTAAATATCTTCACAGTTTCTTACTTGCTGATAATCATTCTTTTTGCTACTGTTGTTCTTCAATAGAATTTCTTTCTTTCTTTCTTTTTTCTTTCTTTCTTTCTCTTTTTTTTTTTTTTTTGGTCAGTCATGGGGGCTGAACTCTGGGCCTAAGCGCTGTCCCTCAGCTCCTCAATTCAAGGCTAGCACCCTACCACTTGAGCCATAGCGCCACTTCTGGCTTTTTTCTGCTTATGTGGTGCTGAGGAATCGAACCCAGGACCTCATGCATGCAAGGCAAGCGCTCTACCACTGAGCCACCTTCCCAGCCCTCCAAGAGCTTCTTCTGAAGAAATTCCCAAATTCTGCTTGAGATGTGTTGAGATAGCAACATCAGCCATGTATTGAACACATAGAAAGGTACTTGATCAATAGTAGCCAAAATGGTGAATGAATAACAATGGTATGACTTGAAGCCATTGCTTTTGCCTCATTCTCTCCCCAACCCCTCCCAGAATAGCCATAAGTATGTAAAGCATTCAGAAGCAGGTCAACCTCAAGGTGACCAGGCAAGAGAGTGGGTAGGACAATGAGGGCATACCTTAAACTTTACATTTATGTTCAAAATCAGAAAGGAAAGGGAACTAAATTATAGTCTTTAAATCACACAGTATTTTAAGGTATGATTTCCGCCCCCCCCATTGTGTGAGCAAGAAACTCGATCCACGTAGCACATTAAAACAAGTCAATCCTTCCAGATCACATAGATGAGTCCACAACGATTCAATGCAGAATTAGGACTATTAGCCACTGTGTCTTGTCCTTCATTCTTCTGGAAAAACTAGAAACTAGAAACTATTGGGAAGCACATATCACAACTGTGATAGGGCACATCAAACTCTAATTCTAGAACCCTTCTTCTATAATGGCTACCAACTTCTCTTGATTATGATTCTTTGAGTAAACATCCACATATGAATATTTATTAGTTATATTTCTATCCTATTCTATATTATATTAAATAGAGAGAGAGCAAGGCATAATATTCAAAACTACAAACTAAAAAGGATGAAATAAATATAATTAAAGTTTTAATTCTTTTTCTCATACTCTACTATTACCTCATGTGTTCCCCGGGTTGCTGCCTTCTCCCTCTGTAACTTCAGAAATCATTGTTCTGAGCCATTCCATACACAAGAAGGGATATTTTAGGGAAGAATTTGCTGGCCTTGGAGTCTCAGCTTCCATCTGCTCATCCAAACTCACTCTGAAAAGAAACTTAATTGGACCATAATGTATTCAATGTCAGACACATTCTTGTAGTAACTAGGGCTTTTCACTATTTCTATGCATCAGTGATCTGACATGTGTCATTTGTTTTTATTTTACAAAAGAGAAATAATTCTGACCTACCATTCGAAGGTTGTTCCTGGCCATGGGTCCCATCTGTGAAAGGTACATAAATGAGCAAAGGAACATTTCAATGCGTCAAGATGGATGCTTTTTCTCCAGAAACAGAAACAAATATTGTCTTCTTTTGCTGAAATGAAGTGAGACTAAGTGAAACAATTAGCTCATTTATTCACATTACTCAGATACTTTTGAATTGGTCTCCATGGTTCTATGCCCATTTGTAACTTACTGGTATGATAGTTTTTCTTCTATAATTTCAGCTTAATAGAGTGAGCCTCTGCTTATTTACCTCTTGGATTTATGATATGTCTTCTTTTTGTCTCCCTGACCTTAATCTATATCTCTGTCTCTTTCTCTCTTTCTCTCTGAGAGAAGATAGAAGAATCATTACCCATTACCCTTCTTTTTACATATGCATATAACCTCGCTTGGGAATTTTGCTCACATGACTAGTAATAGTAAAGTCAGGACTTAAACCTGAGTTCTGTAGCCAAGAGCCAACATTCTATTGGAAATTTCTACTTGTCTAATATTATTATGTAGATGGCAGAGACGACTCTCTGGACCTGAGCACTTGCACAGCCAAACCATAAACTCTACTTTGTCTTGCACTGAGAGATTATCAGGGCTTTGAGGAACTAGTCCCCTCAATTTCAAGAGAAGCTGTTATACATTTACTATTCAGTCAGTACGATGCCTCTAGGAGAAGCCTGCAGCAGCTTAAGGCCCTGGAGTAGGAATCACAGGCCCAAAAATCAATAAATGCAAAGAATCTCACAGAGACCAGTGAAAGTGACTCAGTGGGTTCATCTTAGGAGACATTTCCATAGGCTGAACAGAGACTTTATGACTGGTCCCTCACGTTAAGAAAGGGTAATTAATGTCTTCTCTCCTATGTGGAAGTCACATACATTTTTTATAAATATACAAATAAACACATATAGGGTAGTTAACAAGGGTACACAAACCTATTAATCAAAGTATGGTATTTACCAAGGAAAATTCAAATGTTGTAATTCCTTAGAAAAGGAAACTTGCAGTCCAACAAAAATGTATACCAGGAAAGTAGTACTTCAAAGAAGGAAGGCCAAGAGAAGGTAGGCAGACAAATGAAGAGAGAAAGGAGGGAAGAATGAAGTCATAATATTTCATGCATATCCTATGAAACTAGGAAAACTGGGGGGTAGAATAGGTTGGGGGAGAAGGAGAATGATGAAAGGGGTGATATTTTGTACTTACAAGCTGACATGTTGAATGGTAACCCTTTTGTACAGCTACTTAAAAGATAGCAAAAAATAATTTAATAAAAGGACAGGTGATAACTGTCTTTTGAATTCTGCCCTTCTTTTTATTCCTGCTTCAATTTTAGCTTGGTTCAGATGCCTTGTTAGACTTTCTTAGAAGCCTCCCCAACCCTTGTTCCTTTGACCAAGTTTCCCCAACTCTCTCATCTAGATCACCACAAGATCATCTATTGTTGGTATAATTTGTAGAGGGGAAGGGAAAAACCAAATTGTTTAAATAAGGATACAGGTGAACCCATTGCAGCAATGAAATGTACAAGACATTATGTCAAAAAACAAACTTTACAACTTTGGCATGGGGGGGGTGAAGTGGGGGAGATGAGAAGGGATGGTATGGGGAAAACAAAGGAGGAGGCAACAATGCTTGATAAGAAATGTACTCATTACCTTGCTCATGTAATTGTAACCCCTCTGTGCAGTATTTTCACAATAAT
Organism: Dipodomys ordii; assembly: GCF_000151885.1. Classification (NCBI taxonomy): domain Eukaryota; kingdom Metazoa; phylum Chordata; class Mammalia; order Rodentia; family Heteromyidae; genus Dipodomys; species Dipodomys ordii. The sequence continues at coordinate 788,241 of NW_012267262.1, forward strand.
AATTTAAAAAAAGAAACAGATCTGATGATGTTACTCTTCAGCTTGAAGATTTGTGTTAGGGTCCAATTATTATGAACTCATTATCAAAAATTTGCAAGGCATTCAAGTTTTACATCTTATTCCAAATGAACTTTCCAATTTCTTCTCCCACCACCCCTTTCCTTTATTCTATCTTTCAGCCTCTCCAATCTAATCACTGTTCTCCAAAAATAGCCAGGACCTTCATGCCTCTCTGCTTTGCTCATGTTCTGTCCTCTTCCTGGAATGTCCTCCACCTCCTTCACCTCCCCTCTCACATGGAAGCATCCTTATCCTTCAGTGAACAGCTCACGTCTTGCTATCTACTGATGGCTTCTACATGTACCCCTTTCCAGGTAGGATGTACCACTCTCAGTGCTGGGTCCTCAATAAATTCTCCTCACATTTCTTAATTGGTTGCTTATGAATTTTTTTCTCATGATAAACTAGTTAGAGACAAAGAGAATCTTATTTGTCTATGAATCCTCAGTTTTACACCTAGTAGATATTTGAAATTGTTTTGAACTTATTCATATTGCCAGACATGGTGATGTACACCTGTAATTACAATACTTGAGAGGCAGAAGGCAGGAGGCCTAAGTTGAAGACCAGCTTAGGTTATATATACAGCAAGGACTTGTCTCATAAACAACTGCAAGAAAGCATATAGACTTATTCATACAACTGAGTACTTATGAAAGATCTCAAATGAATAGAATTCCTACCATATCTAAGATAAACATCAAGAGATAAAGCACAAATTTGAAGAAATATTACTTTTAAAAAATATGGATACCTTAATTAAATAAAGATTAAATGCATTTTTACAATAGTTAGAAGCTTTTTATTAGGTTTACCAGAAAGTTCATGCTGAGCCAATACTGGAAATAACAGTGAATGGGAAAAGACAGTTATGGTTTTGTTGTCTTTGAGTCTTTTTTTCTGTTCTGGGGATCAAGCCTAGAGCCTTGTTTGTGTATCCTAGATAAGTGCTCTATTACTGAGCTATATCCTCAGCCCTTTATGATTTTCTTGTCTTAGCTTTGCTATTAATTAGCTGTTGGTCTTTTCTAGTTTTTTTTTTACTTATGAAAAATATTCATGCTAGATGAAATGATTTCTAAGGTTTCTTTTAATTCTATGTTGATGTACTTTCAGTTAAGTAAACTGTTTTTATTTCTCTTTGAGTGCAACTGGTCCTTTTTCAATAAGAATAAATAGTCTATATTGCCCTAACAAAATATCTGTTCTATAACATGAAATTTGGGTATTAGGAAGGGTAAAGATGACAGCTCTTGATATCACTGAAACAATGACAAAAGCAAAAACTATCAGCATACAGAAACCTTCTTGTGTTGCTAAAATAAAGATCTCTGTGCTGCCTCTGTTACAGTTGAATGCCACACTTCAGGAGAAGAAAAGGCTGCAAAGAGATAGTTGAGCCCTTGGATTTATAAAGATGGAGGAGAGAACCGAGTGATCTGGTCACATCTGAAGATCATTTGATGAATAAAGATACTGTTTAGATACTGAGTTTAAAGCTCAAGGCTTTAGGAAAAGTGATCAACACAATAATGTAAGTCCAACAGGATTGGCATCTTCAATGTGGTGTGTGTCATTGTCTCTCTGGATTCTATTGTGAATCATGACAATTTCTTCATATATATTTTAAACCCTCCCCCAATATTTTGAAATGCTGTTGTTCTCATTCCTTGGTCTTTATTTTTTAGGAGAAATTTTAGTTCCTCAGTAAAATTAGTGGAAACAGTTTCCCTGTCTCTTATCCCTCTCTCAGAATCAACATTCCGCACCAGAGTTATACATTTGTTGTAGTCAAAGAATCTACCAACTGACACCATTATCGACCAAAGTCTGTAGCTTGTACTACAGTCCATTCTTACTGTTGTTGATTCTATGGGTTGTAAATGTCTACCCACTATTACAGTATCATATGGAATTTTTAAGTCATCACTGACTTAAAAATCCTTTATTCATCACATACTCCCCAGTAACCATGATAACCACTGATCTTTTTTTTTTAACTTTCTTTATAGTTTTGCCTTTTCTGGAATGTCATATAGTTGGAATCATATCTTATTTCTGTATTGGATTCTTCCTCATAATAACGTACTTTCCCTGAAAGTCTCCTCAAATCTTCTCATGGCATATAACTTGTTTCTTTATAATGGTGATTAATGTTCCATTGTCTGGATGTGCAACAGACTATTCGTTCAGCTGCAAAAGGACATCTTGGTTGCTTTCAAGTTTTAATAATTATGAACAAAGACACTATAAGCATTCATTGCATATTTTTGTGTGGAAATATGTTTTTGTGTTGACATAGTTAATTTGGATAAATACCAAGGAGCTCAATTACTGGGTCATATGGTAAAAAGAATGCTATCTTTACTTTGTAAGAAACTGCCAATCTGTCTTCCAGATGCTTATAGCAGTTTTCATTCCCATCATCACTGAAGTTGTTATTGCTCTATAACATCATTAGCATTTGATAACCTCAGCTACTGACAGATGATAGGGATCATTTTTCTTTGTACTTATTTGCTCTTAAGGGTCTGTTTAGGTCTTTTTGTTCATTTCTTTAAAAATCTGGGTTTTCATTTTCTTCTTGTTAAGGTTTAAGTTCTTTGTATTTGGACAATAGCTCTTTACCAATGCAGATTTTTTCAAATATTTTCTCTTAGTTTGTGGATTGCCTTCTCATTATCTTGACAGTGTCCTTTACAAAACACTACAAAGTTGTCCTCATTTTTAGTAGAACTATTTAAGTGAAGTTCAACTTTTTTATTGCTCTGGCAGAAATCTCACCTATCCAGAAATTTCTAACTTATAGAAATAGACTATCTTGTTTTTTCTTGAATCAGGAGTTAGTAGAAGTGGAAAAAATTAAATATCAATTATAATTGAATTTAAATTATACTTTGTGTTCAAATATTCATTAAAGAGATATGTTAGAGATGGCAGACTTTAAATCCTCTTTCTGAAACTTTCTTTTGTTTTATATGATGTCATAAACTAAAGGATTTCAAATAATATCCCATAAATCTACAGGAGACAAAATTTACTCCTTACTGAGTATACATACTTTTATTGTAATGTCTATCAGCTGGAATATGGACTAAGCAGATTATATGAGTGAGTAACACTTTCCTAAGAAGATTAGTTGGAACATAAGAAACATCTCTTGTTTCCTGGAAGATGAGAGGACTTTGCCTTATGAGTAAATGGCCAGAGTAATAAGGAGCACTAGTCACATGATAGCACAGTGCTAGAAAGAGGCCAAGTGTTTGGTATGACAACTGTGGCTCTTTTTATAGATGTGAGTCTTTTTATAGATGAAGGGATATAGTGTTAGAAGTTGTATTGTAGTTTAGTGATAGTTACTCTATGATTTCCTTCTAGTGCGTTGTCCCCCAATGCTAAAGTTTGAAAGTGCTCCTACAATTTGCAGAGGCTAGAGAAAGATCTCAAAACTTGATGGCCATGAGACCCAGAAATAGTTTCAGTCTACAAAGAAATATTGCATTATTCATACTTTGCACAATGTTAAAGGCAAAAATCATGAGACACATTTTAACTTCTTAAAAAAATTCTCCTTGTAGAGTCTAAGGTAGTTGAAAATTAAATGATGTCTGATTATGTTTATTGGGATGAAATAATGAAAATAAGTATTATATTCTAGGGAATGATAATCTTACATACCACTTGAGAGATAGCTCAAAGAATCAAATGTTTATACTCAGAGAAAAATTAATAATGATGGTAGAAATTTAAAAGTATCAGGTGAATTGGCATATATGGAAATAATATTGTTCCACAAAAGAAGAACCAAGAACAATGGCATATAGCTGATTTTGTAAAAGAAAATTTTGAGCTGTTTTAACAAGATAATGTATCATTTTCCACTTAATAGTAATGATTAAAAATAAAATAATTTGGGGGCTGGGAAGGTGGCTCAGTGGTAGAGCACTCGCCTTGCATGCCTGAGGCCCTGGGTTCGATTCCTCAGCACCACATAAGCAAAAAGAAAAAAAGCCGGAAGTGGCGCTGTGACTCAAGTGGTAGAGCACTAGCCTTGAGCTGAAGAACTGAGGGACAACACCCAGGCCCAGAGTTCAGGCCCCACGACCGGACCCCCCCCAAAAAAAATAATAAAATAATTTATAGCTCTCAATGGGAAAAAAACAGTACAATAGTTCTTACTTGGTTGGGGACCTAAATGATTGATGTCCTGGTAACATAAAGTCTATCCAGTGGAGAGATCAGGAAGTTTTGTCTTAATGGATCAGTTGTCTCTAAAAACTGTGAATTTCTCACTATAGCCAACTTTGTAAAGTCTGAAAGTATTAATAATAGAAATTTTGAAAAACACTTTGAAGTATATGTACTCTTATACAAACACATACATTTAGCAAATGCATATAGACTCATGTAACTACCACCACAATCAAAATAGAGAACATCGCCCTAGTTGGGCTCTGGTGGCTTACTCCTGAGGATTATGGTTCAAAGCCAGCCAGCGCAGGAAAGTCCATGAGACTCTTATCTCCAATTAACCACCAGAAAACCAGAAGTGATGCTGTGGCTCAGGTGCCTTGAGCTAAAGAGCTGAGGGACAGCTCCCAGGCCCAGAGTTCAAGCCCCACAATGGACTGAGAGAGAGAGAGAGAGAGAGAGAGAGAAAGAGAGGGGGAGGGAGGGGGAGGGGGAAAGGGAGAGGGAGAGGGAAAGGGAGAGAGAGAGAAACAGTGCCCCCCCAAATTGAAATAGTTGCCTTTGTAGTCATATCCACTATCATGCCTAATCTCTGGTTCTTCATCATCATATTTTGTCTTTTCCCAAACTGTCATATAAAGAAAATCGTACACTGTCCAGCTTTTGAAGTCAGATTTCTTCCACTTAGTATACTTTGAGATTCATCTACATGGTTGGATTATTCACTCTGTGTTTCTTTTTATTGCTGAGTAAAATTTGATCATATAGATCTACCATAGTGTGTGGGTATTCACTAGATGAATTATATTTGAAGAACTTATGGTTATCTAATGGCATTTAAGCACCTGGGAAGTTGTCATTCTATCCTAACAAGTAAACAGATGACCACATTTAAACAAACTCTTTTAAGATCCATCCTAGATTTACCACCACAGGGAAAACTACTGTCCCCCAAATTGGAAAGACACATAAGTGGATTCAAAGAACCATAGTTTACTGCAGTAAAAACTTATGAATAGAAATCTTCAAGGGAACCAGTATGAGTTAATTACAATGAATCACATTTGACTTTCAACAAGAAATACAATCCCACTAGCAATGTACAAGCTGTAAGTTCTCACTAGTACTTAGTATGGTCAATTTTCAGTTTGTTTCTTAAATTTTAATCATGTTAACATCTGTATGATAGTATTTTAGTGTGATTCTAATTTGCATTTCTTAAATGAATAATGATATTGAGTTTATTTTGTGTATTTATTTGCCATGATAATGACTATTCAAATATTTTGCTCATGTAAACAATGACTTCTTATTATTGAGTTTGGAGGTAAGAGTCTGGACTCAGTCCTTTGCTAGGTGTGTGGTTTACAAACATTTTTCCTAGTCTCTATGACCTATCTTTTCATTTTCTAAGCAATGCCTTTAGTGAATAGGCTTTTCATTTTAAGGAAGCTGAATTAGCAATATTTTCTCCTATGAATCATGCTTTTGGAATTGTATACATATTTTTTTACTGCATAACCCAAAGTAGCAAAGTTTTTTTTCTTATGTTTTCTTTTTTTTGTGGGGGGGGGAGGGTCATGGGGCTTGAATTCTGGGCCTGGGCACTGTCCCTCAGCTCTCAGCTCAAGGCAAGTACTCTACAACTTGAGTCACAGTTCTACTTCTGGTTTTCTGGTAGTTTATTGGCGATAAGAGTCTCACGGACTTTCCTGCCCAGGCTGGCTTTGATCTCAGATCTCAACCTCCTGAGTAGCTAGGATTACAGGCATGACCCACTGGCACCTGGCAAGATACTATATTTTTAAGATATTAAATTTCAATTATGTCATTTTAATAGTTTTATCATTTGAGTGAAAACTTCTGTATTTCCATTCACTTCAAAAGTGTTAATTTTTACTTCATAGAACATTAAGTTTAATAGTCACTTTATTTATTTTTGTAATTCTAACACCGGGCCTATCTCCAGTTGGGATTGTCTTCCAACTTCAGGATTGGGAAAATTTTCTTCTCCTGCTTTTCTTTCTTATGTCAAAAGTAATTTCACTTTGTATACTGAAATGTGATTATTATGAGTCTGTGTAACAGTTAAAATCCTCTAGTGAATGTAAATTTTTGCTTATTTTAGCAGGTGATGAACCTGATTGGGTCCATACTACAAGTCGTGTTTTACCTTCTAAGGGTGGTGGTTCCAACATCAAAGCCAAGAGTTAAAGAAAATCCCAGTGAGTGCTCCACCATACTAGCTATTCTTTTCTCTCAGGTAATTGCTTTTGTATTTGATCTAGCGATTTTATTATAATCAATAAGAAGAGATAAATACGTTGTAATGGGCTTCTTCTATCTTGAACAGCATCAGAAGAATACCAATTAAATGGAAGAATGAAGATTCTACTAGATTATTCCACAAACTTAGCAACATATGGAATTACCTAGGAATCTTTTAAAAATACAAATTCAAAGCCCTTCCCTCAATGGAAAAATCAAGAATCTGTTAGAAGATGATGCTTCTGACACAACCAGCCTTGCATTGGTTTAGGAGCTCAAAGTTAGGAATGAACTTAGAAGTTTGTAAACCTTTAGATGAGATGACCTCCAATAGCCTTTTCGATCTGAGATCTTGAGGCTCTATATAATTCAGAGTAATTTAACCTTAAAGTTTTGATTGACAAAGCACCAGTCTATTCACTTCCCTCAAATTTTCATTTGACACTCTAGAACATACAGATTATCTCAATGGATAAAATGAACCTCTAAAATTAGTTCCATGGATTAACAACCTCAAGCAAAAAAGTAATAGGTTTAAATCTTCTTTATGTGGAATTAGCCAAAAGGAATATCTTATGTGTGAAATGTGAGGATTAGTACTTTTATTAGAGCCTCTTTTCATCCCTAGGATTAGCCTTTTCCCACATATTTGTAAAAATTTTGTTTCTTCTTACATGCTCTGAATAACTAGTGAGCTTGAATTTGCTACTTATGAGAATGTATTTCTAAGGGACTTCAGAGATCATCTCTTTGAGAAAATGAAGTGTCTTCCATAGGGAATCTAAGCTGGGACTAAAATCTAGACTTCAACTCCTAGGCCATTCATTTTTCTGCCTTAGTAAGCTGAGTCCAGTAAGGTTTAGTACCCAGAATCTCCTGGCGTTACAGATATTCTAGGGCAGAAAGCTGCCATGGGCAATGGCCAAGTTCCCTGCGATGCATTTGTGAATAGTACTTTGATCTCAGAATATTTCAGCTCCTGGATTTGAATCTTCAAAAAACATGGGCAAACAATTCACAGCTTGCATCAAGTGCTGACTTACTGGCATATCCTATTCACTGGGCTCTAGGAAATGGATAGCCCCTAGTTATTTCTGGCTCCTGCTCTCAATTTTTTCCCTCAAAAGTGTCACTTGGAAAACAGAACTGTTATGAGATATGAAGTAAGGGGTTTCTTACAGGAATTAGGTCTTACATTATTATGAGAGGAGCGAGGGAAATGAAACTGAGGTAATTAGAGGAGGTGTCACCAACCAACCAATCTGAGAAGCCATGCTCCTCTAACCACCAAAAGGAACCTCAAAAAATTGGTTGTTGGTAAAGAAATAATCCTGGTGTTAAGCTAGAGGCACTGCTTATCAGCACAATTGGCCATCAGAAAGAGGAGATGAACCAGAAGTGCAGGACAGTGACTTTGTGTCTATCTGTATCAAATCATGACCTTCACAGAGTAATGGCAGCTACTTCATCTTAATGTCTTGTGCAAATTCCTCTTTGAACCAACTCACGATCACAACCATGACATAAAAGAGATCTTCTGGCTTAATCAAATTAATACAAAAAATTAGCACATAGAAAGCCTGAAATAGCAACAATAGCTGTCACACCTTGGGATTAATACTGTCAAGGGCTGTTCTCATTTGTCATGAACTATCTGGAATTAGTCTATTTCTCCACCATTTGAAAACATGTGTCAGAGTTCTGGAGTGGGATATGGCATAATAAATGCAAACCTTCATGCCAGGCACATCTACGTTAATGTGCTAGCCCTACATACTTACAGTGTAGTAGAGGTGGGCTCCTTAAGCTTTCTGAAAGTAGCTACCTCAAAAGGGAGCTACTAATAACTATCTTGTAATATTATCTTATATCTTGTAATATCTTGAAATAGATATCAACCAAAGTTATTCCTTACATCTTCTAAGTCTAGTCTTTCCCCTGGAGTATCTAGGATATGAAATAGTTTCTAGAATTTCTCCGTAGAAATGACTTTACTGTTTTTTTAATCAAATACAGGAATATAATTATATTTAGCACTCCTGATGTTTTTAGTCCCAGATTTCCAATATCAACAAGTTTGAGTTTGTATGGACAGTGAGGAAGAACATTAATTGCCAAAGGAAACATGAATTACCAGTTTATGGGCCAGTTTATGGAAGGAAGCACTCATTAGTTAATCAGACAGAAATACACTACCTCAGAATGTTTCATAAAAGTAGGTTTGATGATGGGAATTCTCCTGGAATCATGTAGTTTTTCTAGTTCATAATGGAGATATTGATCATGAGAATGGAGAGACAAAGCAGGTAGAAACTGTATCAAAATCAGAGACCAAGAACCATAAAAACTAGAACATGAAAAGCATAATATTCTGTGCTATTAACTTTAAGAGGTATAGACCCACACATTTGATCATGTCTATAGGCATTATTGCATCCTTGGTGAATGGCTGAGTATGTGAAACAGGAAGATTGAATATTCACACTACTCTGTTTAGAATTGGGTTGTGATGTTATAACATTCCAGAAAGATTTTAATCCATAGTAACTTATAGAAAAATGTTTTATTCAAGATAATATTTAGAAGATTCATATCTAGAGAATCTTTTGTTAGACAAAGTATGATGAGAGTGTTTTGTGTATATGTGAAAACCACATAATATTTAAAACCAATCAAATATACATATACCCTCCAATTTATAAAGAGGTTAAACCCTGGTAAAAATAAGTTGAAAGGGCACTTCATTTTTCTGATCTATCTAATCCACTCCATACTGTAGTTAAACAGCACAAAATACTGGAGAATACCAGTTGTTTACTCTATGGATTCCATTTCTGACTGATAGCAGAGGCTTGCTGCCACTACTCAGGGTTACAAGAGGGTATTGTACTTCATATAATTAGCTCAGAAAAAGATCAAAATTCAGAGCCCAGTTCCTTATGAATGTATGGCTTCTACACTATGATAAAGTTGAAAAGTTCTAAGTTAAATCATTGTAAACTAGGAACCATCTGCATACAATATTTTTCAAAAATGCTATTGATGACTAAAAGTAAAATATATTCCGTACTTAATTTTTTTCTACAAAATGTTGACAAGCCTGGTAAGTCCCCATTTTAGCTACCAATCCAATTGAGCAAGTTATTGATTACAGTTCACTTAGAAGAATATTGGTATATAAAACCGCCTCTGTAAAGGTGGAAACTGATATTTTTTCAACCTAAAATAATTACACATTTTTTTTAAATTTATTTTAGACACTGAAGATTTGAAAACTACTAGTGATAAATACTGTGAAGAATCTGCAGTCAGCCCACACTCTTTTCTGTAATTAATAGGATTGTTCAGAAAGATTATCTGCTTTAAGTTCTGACAATCTCTTGATCCTTTATCTGCAGGAACACTAATCACTTGAGAAGGACAAGTTTGAGGGAATTTGCTTCAAAGCTGGTTTAGATTAATTTTTTGTCATCACATTTATTGCTCTAGATTCCTTTCTTCTATCTCTATTTCAGCTGTTTTCATGACTTCACATTCGCTTGGACACAGATGAGGTTTTTTGTTTTGTTTTTGCATTTTCTAGTGAGATGAACATTTATGAAGGTCTTTTCTTTTTTACTTTTGGTTGGATTTCTACCATCCAAGCTTAGGAAACACATTAAGTGGTCTGAGAATTAGGAAGTCTTGGCTCTTAGTTTTCCTTTCTGAAATGGTAAATCTTTTGGTAATCCACCATGTAAACAAAGACTACTTTAATGAAACTAAACTTACTAGGATAGCAAAGTCTCTTGGATCAATGAATGGCTAAAATTCTGGTTTAAATATGGGCAGGTGCTTGACAGAGCCTGGAAAGCAGGAGCTTCACAGGTAAAAACACAATGTAGTGAAATCAGAATGTGAGAAATGGAACCTCAAATTCCAGGGAGTTTGGTTTAGGCTGAATAACAAATTGACTCTTGCTGTGAATTGGGTTCCCAATAGAAGTCCAACGGGACTTCTACAATGTGGAAAATGAAACTCCTTAGGAGGAAATAAGGAGGTAGTTTGGAAAAAGAATTGCATACTGGACAGATAAATGTCAATTGCTGTTACTACCTACCATCTTTAAAAGTTGTTTTCTCATTTAAGTCTTTGGGTTACCACGTCCCAGGAATATTTCCTTCTATGAGTATCTATAAAACCAATGACCCATAATAGAGCAAACAGGAAAATGGTGTTTATGAACAGTGGTAGGTTATATGACTATATGTATTATCTATTGCTGCTTAACAGTATTATCACAAACTTAGCATTTTAAAACCTTTATGTCAGTTTCTATGGGTCAGGAGTCTCAACGTGGTTAAGGGTCTTTAGTTCCATAAAGCCAAAATCTCATCAGAAACTTGATGGGAAAAAGATCTTAGATTTTTATCACTGTGACAAAATACCTGAGAAAATCAATCTGAGGGAGGAAAGTTTTATTTTTGTCTCACATTTCAGAGATTTAAGTCCATTATCATTTGGTTCTGTTGTTTCTGGGCCTGTGGTGGTGTCCAGCATTGTAGTGGGAGTATATGGTAGAGCAAAGTCTCTCATCTCTCAGGATAGCCAGGAAGTAGAGAGAACCAGAGACCTTGGGCAAATATTCCTATCTACCCCCACAGTGACTCATTTTTTTCAAACTAAACTCTACCTCCTGAAGTTTCCACCATTTCCCAGCATCCCATTAAATTGTAAATTTAATGGATTAATCTACTAGTGAGGTCAGATTCTCATGATCAAATGATCTCCTAGGGACCTCCACCTCTGAATACTATTGCAGTAGGGACAAACCAGCCTTTTTTGGGGGGGGTCATTTCATATCCAAAAAATAACATACCTTAAGTTTACTTAAGTTGTTCACAGAATTCAGTAGAATTCTTTGTAGCTAAAAGTAAACTTTTAAGAATTCAGTTGTTGAAGGCTATATACTACCTTCAGCCCAAAGTTCCTTACCATATTGGGTTCCTTGGTTTCCTTGATTCTTCAAAGTCAGCAAGAGACTCCAGCCAGCCAAATATATAAGATGGAATTATAAAAACACATACACACAATTATACACTCTCTCACTTTTATGGTATCCTACTAGTTAGAAGGAACAGATCCTATCCATATTCAAGAGGCAGGGCTCACACAAGCATATGAACACCAGTTGTTTGGGGGAAGTATTGGGGTTTGAATTCAGGGTCTTGCTTGCCAGAAGATTGTAATCAAGGGGTACCTTCAAGAATGTCAAGTGACAGAACTAGTAGGAGCAGTCTCCAGAGATACCTTGAAGCCTAACACGTCTTTCTTCTTGTGCACTTGATTTCCCCAGCCAGGTATTCTTGTGTGGATACTGATGGACAAACAGAAACTTGGCCTTCAACTTATCTAGTTCTGCCACAGGTCTGTGTGTTACATTAGCTTTGTCTGAGTTAATCCCAATTTTGTGTATGCAATTAAATCCACTTAGCCTCCACAGAACTACATATTTTACCATTGGCACCTTACCTTCTCTACTGCATGGAGATGTTTTGCTTATTTTTGTTTCTAAGTTATATAATAGACACCTTAAAAGCAGAAGCCAATTCTTGTATCAGGAATCATTTACATACCTCCCAAGTAAAATAAAAATAAAGACAAAAGAATTTTGAGAGTAAGTTCTCTAATTGTATAGAGGAAGCCGGATCTCTAGGTAAACATGAAAATCTGCCGTTTCCTTTATTTGGTTGTGCCAACAAAGATGATCATACAAATGCTCAGATTATCTAAAAAATGTGACTGATTTCTACCAGAGCTTCTAGGCTGCATCCAACAGACATTTCAAATCCCTACACACACTAGCAGGGTGACCACGGGTATGTTGCTTTAAACTCTGGGTCTTAAGTGACCTAGCTCATAGATATAATACAATTAAAATGTATAGCATCATTTTTGTCATAGAGCCAATAAGTAGGAAATAGATATTAAGATTCTTTAAGACCATAGCCAGGGAAGCTCCATCAATTCTCAAAATACAATTTGTCCTGTTAACAATGGGGTTAGCTATCTTATAACCCCCTATACCACTCTTGGGCATATATCCAAAGAAGTATAAGTCAGTATTCATGTTTATTGCAGCTCTGTTCACAACATCCAAGCTGTGGAATCAGCCAGTGTGTCCAACAGCCAGTAAGAATTTATGATCTATATAATATATATAGTGTATAATCTGTATTTCTATGTAATAAAACCCACCAAACGCTGTTTGAGAAAACTGAGGGAGGACATGGGAATATAACAGAGGATGAATTTGTCCAAAGAACTTTGTATGTATGCAATTTTCACAAAGAACCCCCCTTATACTATTAATGTATGTAAGTAGAGCAGGAGAATTGGTGTCTGATCTTCCTCAGCAAAGAGTAGGAAGCCTGGGATAGATGCAGGTTATGCTGGGGTAGGGCAGTGAAGCTCCTGCCTTTCATCTCTAGTCTCCAAGGGAAGAGTGGAAAGCTTGTGGCACTTAGAGAGGTAACCTTGGTCAAGTATTAGCCTTTACCAAGCTATATTCACTATTCTAAGCAAAACCAAGGATCTCAAGAGAGGAAGAGAATTTAAACTTTCTATAAATTTGACATATCTAAATCCCATGATATATTCTCCTTCCCAGAAATCTGCCTCTGAGAATAAAGTTTTTTCTCCCAAGACCGCCTAAATGGCCAAATGAAAATGTTAACTACATTTTAGAAAAGTTTTAATTTGAACAACTTATGATTAAAAATACATTTTATAAATAATTTTTCCATAGACTTGATTGAGGATTGTTGCAAACTCTACAAAAAGACATACTGCAACACCAACAGATTAAAGAAATTACAAAAAATATAGCTTTAGCCCTCCTATTAAAAATACATTATACATCACACAGCATTTTCTTTGTGCAAAAAGTATGAGAGTGCTGTGTTAGGCATACTAAACATATTCACTCAAACAAAAGTAAACTTTAATACAGGTATTTTGCATAATAATGTGGGCACAGTTGAAATAATGAATCTTCCCCCCCACAAGTTAATATACCTTCGTTCAACATTTTACTTTTATTTTGTAGGCTTGAAGGCTGAACTTAGCCTTATACAAATGTGTGTGTGCGTGCACGTATTTATGTATGTATGTATATATGTATGTATGTATGTATGTATGAAAACAAATATCAGCTTTGACATTGAGTAACCCCAATGTATATTTACAGTATTTTCAGTGATGGTGTTTTCCAAAGCAGTCTGTGTACATCTTCTCTGTTAAATAGCTCTTTAGAAAAATCAAATAATCAATTAGTGGACATCTTCTGTTGAGACTTCCAGTTTCCGCTGTGGGACAAAGAGAGTTCCAAAGGAGGTTTTATTAGCACCATCAAAATCCATACAGGATGGGCCAGGCAGCTTGGATGGTCCACCTGGGGTACGGAAGAAACTTTCAGCCACTAACTGTGACCCTTTGGGTGTTACAGGAACAGGCTGATTGGAAAGAAGAATGGAAAAAAGGAGTCAAATTCGCAGACAAACATATGTGTGAGCAGACCCAGAACACTAGGCTAGATAAATGCGCTGCATGTTGGAATACTAGCATATCTTAACATTGGCTAGGGAAGCCTTGGAGGGTTTAATATTCTCATTACTTTTGCTAAAAGAAGACAAAACCTCATGATAACCCAGTAGGCACTCTTCCTGGATCTGAAAGGAAGGCTGACTTTTAATCACTCCCTTTGCTATCCTTCCTCTCTCTAGAGTCTCCTATGATGTTATTTGGGGCATATTAATTCTAGGAATAATTAAATGAGAATGCTTTTACCTGTTGTGGCCCCGTCACAGCAATTGATTGTCCATTTGCTTGGCTCTGGCCTGGGACTGGTGAGTCATGGTTGGTGGCTCGTCCTTGTTGAGAGCCTGCATTTTCTGGTACAGTACTAACTGTTTCTATTCTTGGGGATACAGGAACAGCTCCTGTACCAGGCCCAGGGCTGGCAGACACCTGTACACTGGGAGATATGAGTCCCAAGTGTTGCAAGGTAAAGTTTACAATGGCTGAGCTTGGGTTCTGGACAGGAACGGGGTGGCTCGAAGTGAGAGCCGGGCTGTTCCCAACAGGTACGGCTGCCACAGGAGTTGGTGAAACCATAAGCTTCAAAGGTGTCACATGAAAAGAGGGAAAATTAACAGCAGTGAGTTCAGATGATGTCACTGGGATAACACCTGGAAAAAAGGGGGGTGGGGAAGAGTTCTTAAAAGCACAGGAATTTGGCTGGGAAGTTTACAAGGCGTATCTGAACTTAAGACTGGCTCATGTTTGAAAGTATTCTTCATATACTCACCTGCAATGGGTGAGCCGTAGATCCTTTGGTTTGGGGAAAGTGTACCTGAGTTTTCTTTACTAGATAAAATGGATTCTGCCCCCAGGGATGAGCACTGAGTGAGAGGGATTAGGTATCCTGATGGGAACAAGGTCTAGAAAACAAGGAGGAAGGATTTATTTTACACAAAAATGGCCACGTGTCACTTCAGGACAATAGCCTTTGACTGTTTTTCTCACTGACCCAAGTTTTCCAATAGCTGGGATATAGGCAGCTCAGTCAGCCAGATACCAAAGGACAGTGCCTCCCACTCATTCCAGTTTTTGCCCTGGAATAATACAGAATATTGATTTCTTAAATGCTACCCAAAGCTACTTAGTATTAAGGCTTACCTGGCACACTTCCCTTACACTGATGTCCTAAATACTGCTATGTCCTGCTATGATGTGACACTGTGAGTACCAAGCTTAATGGAGGCCAACACCACGTATGACAAGTTTGGACTTTTAACTACTGTTCTTGAATTGGGTAGGATGGTATTTCCCAAAGAGTATTCTGAGGAACACCAGTTCCTAGGGATGCAAACAGGCATTGCTTGATTCATGCTCAAATATGTTTAAGAAAAGCTTAAACAAAAGCCAACAGTATCTTTAAATAGATAATTTTCTAGATACTTTACGTGGGCATGAATTATAAATCTCCAAGTAGGGTGTATTGTATTTACTATTGCCATATTATTTTGCAAATAAATTTTTGGTAAGGCTATTAAAAAGAGCTCATACTAAAAAGAAAAACATTTTAAGCAGTGTTGATTTAGAGAAAGGAGTGGCCAAACTTTGGTCCAGGAGTATATCTAATCTTTTGCTTGATTTTGTCAAGGTTTCTTTGGAACAGTCATGCCCAGCATTTATGTGCTGTCTGTGGCTGCTTGCCTGCTACACTGTCAGAGTTGAGTCGGTGTAACAGCCAAACATATTTACTGCCTGGCCCTTTCTAGGAAGTCTGTTGACCCAATTTAGACCTAAGAAATTAGAATTTTTTGTACATGACTACTTATTTGGATGATACCAAGCAAGCTTATATAAAAGTACTTCAGAGGCTGAAAATAACAGAACAAAAGGTGATCTGATTAATTCATATTAGAGATGCAGAATGCCATTAGGGAAAAAAAAAAAAAACCTTGAGGCAATAAAGTAAGTAATAATAGAAAAGGCTGAGGGTTACATGTACCTGCCATCCTGCCTGTTAGATCTCGGTGCTTCTCCAAACAGAAAGCTAACCTGCCTGAAAAGTCTGCTTTAGCCTCTCCATACTCAGGACTGGCGAAAGTTAAAAGCAACTCTTATAAATGGGGGAGCTCCTTTTTATCTTCCTTCAAACTTATTTTTTCTCCATTGCCAAAGCAATAGTCCACACTTCAATCTCTCTCCTACTAGGTCTTTCCCTTGGGAATCAGAGGATTTCGAATTTACAAAGCTGAAAATATACCACAGGTTTAAATTTTGTTTCTTAGAATCAGAAATAGCGAATTTTTTTAACACTTGCTCTGTTATTTTTAGTTATGTTCCTTGACAGGATAAATTATTACTACTGGTTTAACTGAAGCCTTCAGTGAAACCCATATTACTCTCATAATTATGTCTCCATAATAAATAATAATTGTCAATATAAATTATACTTATTAAAGTCTTTTAACCTATAATGCCAATTCCATTTAGAAAATATATTAAAATTATTAGCCTTAAAGAATGAATTTGACATAATTCCCCTTGAAAATTACGTCTTCCAGCCTAGTCATCCTGACTCCCTCTTTTACCTTCAAATTGTTTTGTTTTCTCTATTCTTATCATCCACTATCTGATAAGTTTGCGTTTGTTTGGATACTGTCTTCTCTCCACCCCTAGAGTGTTTGGATTCTTGGTAAATGTTTGTTGGAATGAATTAGCACATGAAGCTTGCTCTGTCTTTCTTCCTTTTTTGTTCTGTTCATTTCATGCTAAAAAGGGTCAAAATGAACCCACAGAGGTTAAAAAAAAAAAAAAAGAAGCAAGTTGCATTCTACCCATTGAAAACCCTAATCCTGAACGTCTCAGGGAGCAACAGGAGATCATTATTCAATCGTACTCATTGGCCCAAAGAGATTATGGACCTCCCAGAAAATGAATGAAGCCAGCCTTGTGATTTTGCCCCTAGCATGTACATTAAATGCAAAATGATACTATGTGAGATAATACACGTTTTGAATAGCTTTCATGGGGCCATCCTCAGGGAAAATTTGGCACTCTAAAGCTCCCTTAATAACCAGTTAGAGATAATGCCCTTCAGCTGATATGGTGTCTTTAAAAGACCAGAAACCTCTTTATGTATATTATCATGTAATAAATTCAATAATCCCATAGAAACTGTCATGTGGCCATGGGCAAGTACTTAGAAGCAACCACAACTAAAGATGATAGAGTGAGATCTGAATCCAGAGCACAGTTTTTCTACTCAGTAAGTGCACAGTAAAAATATGTGGAAGTTTCTTTCTTCTTTCTTTCTTTCTCTCTCTCTCTCTCTTTCTTTCTTTTTTTGCCGGTGGTGGGGCCTGAACTCTGGGCCTGGGTGCTGTCCCTCAGCTCTTCAGCTTTACCACTTAAGCCACAGCACCACTTTTGTTTTTTTCTGCTTATGTGGTCCTGAGGAATCGAACCCAGGGCCTCTTGCATGCAAGGCAAGCACTCTACCACTGAGCCATCTTCCCAGCTGCTGGAATAGTTTCTTGACAAATGAATACATGTAAGATGTAGGGAAGTAAATACCTTGTGTTAACGAAAGGGGCAAAATGAGAGTAACTTCCGCCTCCATGATTAATTGAATTTACTCAGTCACACTGTCTTTCATGAATAATTGTCCTAAGACAGGAGAATGAGACAATGTCTATAAAAGAACTAACACCTATGATATCTGCTCTGTGGATAGACATTCAATGTTACTTTATCCTGAGCTAATTTCCTAGGGTTAAAAAAAATTACCTAGCATGTCAATATCTATAGAAATCAAGGCATCCAAGAAACCTACAAGTTACCAAGATTAGTTTGACTTTTCCATTTATACAACGTAGAAATTGTGATTGACATTTGAGGTAGGAACTGAAAATGAGGAACATATTATCTTCTAGGCAACAGATGCCAGGTACATGACATCAAACAAACACTGAAGAATGACTCAGAAAGCAGGAGTCACAGGAATCCTATGTCTGCTTATAAATTATTTATGACTTCATGACAGTTGTTTGCATTCCAGTATGGGATGGAGAAAGAGACTTGTGGACAACCACCTGTGATGCTTTAAAAAGAGCAAGTAATCCCTTCCTCTGAAGGTTAAAAATGACTCTGCCTTCATCATAGTCAGAGGATTAGCTGTCCAGACCTCTTTTGGATTACAGGATGCTAAGGAACGGTTCCCTTGTCTTCTGACATACTGTCTTTGATCTGCTAAATTTCACAAGCCACCAAATTTTTCTCTTTGAATCGGATAGGAAATTTCTAAAAAAATTAAAGCACAATTCAAGGTTGTACTTACTGTGGAGACATTTTCAAGTCCTTTTAAATCGTCTTTAAATTTCTTTTTGGATCCACTGTCCTCCAGTATGCTTGCTCTCTTGGAGCCTTTTTCTCCAGCTGCCTCCCTGTTTCGGTTCTTTGTAGCTTGTTTCTCTGCTAAAGGCAGCAAGCTTCCAGGTCTGGAGGAGGCACTGGTCTTTGTGGCATCACTGGTGACCTTTTCAGTGGAGGCATCTGTGGAGTCGCTTGACCCAGTAGCTTTAGAGGAATGGGTGGAGCAGACTGTTGGGCTCAGGCCTTGGGGCGGTGTTATGGTTTGGGCTTGGGCAGGTTGCAAGTAGATGGCATAGGATGGGCCTGAAGGGGCCTGAGGTAGGATCACAGGCACTGCTGATGACAATGGACTAGGGATCAGGGGGACCACCCCTAGAGACTGGATGAGGGATGGTGCCATCAGCTCTAGTTCAGCATTTGCTGGGGCATCCAGAGGAGCCACTGGTTTGTAGTGCCCAGATCTTGCTAGCTGTACTTTCACTTTCTTTCTGGGTTCACTGAAAGATAAGATTTAGAACATGACACAATGGAAACACATTTGCTTCTAAATGTTCTATCACTTTAAACCCAAGGTGAAGCCATTACAGAAACTATCATTTCTGTAATAACTGTGTAGGAGACATGGAACAGATTATCTCTGTAATTTCCAAAGCTAGTGCTTATGCTCACACAAAGCAACTGATTCTAATAACACAATGTGAAAGTAATTCACTCTGTTACTAAAGAGCACTGCCAACTTACCTTGATTGCTCTTCTAACTGCATTTTACAAATAGCTGCGAGTTGATCCATTTTACTTGGGAAGGGTGGAGAATTCTGAGAACTCTCAGCTAGAAAAATAGAAAGGGGGGTGTGTGTTAAAGCTTAAGAATAAATATTCACACAGATGAAATTTTACTGAGGTCAAAAAACTAGATAACATGTACTGCCCCCAAAATTACAGGGCAATTAAACAGTGAATCCTACAAATGGCCATTTAAAAAAGTATAATATATATGTAACTTAGGCTTATGATTTAGGATCTTTGTGTAAAGATAGTGAAACACAAAATGTACCTTTGTTGTTCTTGACAGGGCTACTGGGAGCAGAATTTATCTTCCTCCGATCACTCTCTATACTCTTTACCAGTTTGATAAGAGATGGATGTCTAGTGAAGTTTGGTTTCCCACGCGTGGAAAAGAGGTTTTTGGCACAGTTCTCTTTTGTTGACTGCCTTACCTCCAAATCAGAGGTGGCAACAGGTATGACTGGGCTGGGGCCTGAAATGGAAAAAGGTCTGTATTAAAGGGGAGGAGGTGATTTCAGCTTCCTCCTGAGATATGAAATCAAAATGTAGTTCCAAAATGATTAGAGAGCAACTGTGCTACTCTCCCACAGGCTTTCTTTTGTCAGATGCACTCTGATACAGTATTTCATGTTGTATTTCTGAAACCACACTGTATCAGTCCTTTGGGATTCAAGAAGGAGTAGTTTATGAATCCCCTTTAGATGAAGACATGCATTTGGAGATGTTCAAGTTTCCTATACAATATGAAATCTATTTGGTTATAACCTATATGCATCCTCCTGTAAATCTGAAGTCATCCCTAATTACATATAATGCCTAATATAATCTGCATTGTATAGTATGTAAGTAGTTGTGATACTGTACTAGTTAGGGAATAATGATCAGAAAAGGTCTATATATGTTCAGTGCAGACAAACATTTAAAATTTCGACATTTTCATTGAGTGCTGGTGGCTTACGCTTGTAATCCTAGTTTCTCAGGAGGCTGAGATCTGAGGACGCTGTTTGAAGCCAGCCTGGGCAGAAAGTCCACTAGACTCTTAACTCCACTAATGTAACAACAACAAAAAAAGGTGGAAGTGGAGTTTTGGCTCAAGCAGTGGAGCACTAGCCTTGAGGAAAAACTCAGGGACAGTGCTCAGGCACTTAGTTCAGGACTGGCACCCATGCACGTATACATGCGCATGCACACGTGCACATACAAATTCAGTATTTTCAACTTATTGTAAGTTGAATCCTTGGATGTGGAACATTCAGACATGGAAATGGACAATAACCAATGAAGAGCTAGACTGTAGTCACTCTTCATTTTCTTTCTTGGTGATGTATTAAAAAGTATATGTCCTGACTGGGCATCAATGGCTCACATCTATAATCCTAGCTACTCAAGGAGGTGAGATCTGAAGATTGAGATCCAAAGCCAGCCTGGTCAGGAAAGTCCATGAGACTCCTGTATCTCTAGTTAACTACTATTTAAAAAAAAAAAAAGGAAAAGAAAAGAAAAGCCAATAGTGGAGCTGTGATTCAAAGTGGTAGAGCACTAGCCTTGAGCACAAAAGGACAGCACCCAGGCCCTAGGTCATGCCCCAGGACTGGCACCAAAAAAACCAAAATTATGTCTTATCATCAGACCTGATGAATATGATCCGTATACTTGCTCCACTGGTTAGGCTACTTTTGGAAAATGCGCCCAGAGAGGAAAGCAGAGACACACAATGTCTGATGCAAGATGTCTCAGCTAGCAGCAGGAGGGTTTGGGGTATATATCTGGTTAGTACAGTCCCACAACCTTCATTCCAGATTCCTGGACCAGAACATCTCTCCGTGAAATGCTTCTAAAATTTCAGTAACCTTGCAATGGTGCCATTGTCCTTTCCACTTCACAGAAGAGGAAACTGAGTCTTGGAGAAGTAACTTGCCTGAGGACACATAGCTAATAGGTGGTAGAGCTGAGACTAGAACCTAAGTCTCCCCATCTTTCTGTGGTTCACATTCTTGCCATTTTCCAGTGCTTCTGTGTATAGATATTTGATGGGATGCAAAAATATGAGCATTTCAGTGTTGAATATTAGAAACATCTACCTTGAAACCAGATTAGATTCATTTCTTATTCTCAATGTGTTACAGTTTTTGATGTTTTTACTGAACAGAATATGAGAGCAACCATGTATATGCTCTCTGAAGCTTTCAACTTTTTAAATCCATTCACTTTCAAATTTTACTTCCTGGATACAGGGTGAGAGAAGGTGGTTATGGAGATTACATATCTAATGTCACCAGTAGCAAACTCTATATGGGCACTCATCTTTAATAGCTTTTACAGTCATTTATATATGTCCTTCCCATGTGGAGTTGGAAAGAAAAATCTCTCCAAATGTGCATTAATTTGGAAAAGAATTTTAAAAATGAAAGAAAAAATACATACCACTGCTATTTAGACTGATTTCTGGGCCTGTCCATTTAAAAGCTGGTTTTCTTCCTCTTTCCTCTGTAACATGAACTTTCTTGATAAGATTCAGGCTACTCAGAACATTAGCTATATCATACAATCTCCTAATTTTTGCTAGGAAAAAAAAAAAGATATATGCCACTTAACAGAATAATGAAAGATCAAAAGATTCTGCTTCATAAGAAATTAATGTATATTCTAAGAGCTGCCCTGTCAATGTCAGACAGGAACATCTGACTCCTTTTAAGTTATTCTATGGCTGCCCCTTTAATTAAAACCAAGAAGAGGTTTAAAATATTTAAAAGTCAGTTGCTGCTGGTACTGAATTTTGCAATGACAACAGTACACTTTGAAAACAGAAAAGTAACTTGATGAAATCACCAGACTTATAAAAACTTGCCATTCCTAAATACTTCTGAGGAATCAGAAGACTTTATGTGAACAAATAGAAATAAAGCATTGGTAAATGTATTGCCTTTCTATTCACAATAGCATATAAAACAAGATTTCTTTCATAGCATGAAGTATGGAGAATTCTGTACCCCTAAGGACATTTGTACATTTTTAGGTTTTTAAGTGATAGGCAACATATAGATCTGTTAATTCTACAAATCTCATGATTTAAAAATGTTTTTGTTACAAAGAATCTATGCTAACTTCTGTTTGATAGTACAAAATTACAAATGGAGTCTCCCTTCATAGCCATTCTAGAAGGTTCTGAGTTCCCTGAGGATGCAGCAAATTACACATCTGCACTTCCAGAAATAGCTAAATGCTATAACCAGTGAAACAGGGAGCTGAAAACTGTCTGGTGACTCAGAGAAAAACAGGTGACCCATTTGTAGTACAGGGATGTGGTTTCTCAAATTGCAGATCTCCCAAGCCAACTGCCTGTACTACTGTCTTTACTCTCTACTTAGTTGTCTTGAAATAAATATATATCAATCTAGGGATGTCTGAATGTACTTCTGAGACTAGTATGGCTTTACAGGCTAGGATGGCATTTCCAGGTGAGCCCCCAGACAATTCCTGTGACCTCTGAGGTCAGTCAGGGTGGCTCTGCCTCACTATATGGCTGCGTCCTGGGAAGCCACCTACATCTAGTACAGACCCCAGAAGAGAAAAGCATTCACTAGATGCCTTTCTCAGGCACTTCTTTTCACAATTTCTCTCTATTCCTTGCGGAGGTTCCTGCAAAGTCTGGCACAGGGATCAAGGCAAATTCTGTGTTAGAATCCTAGAGTCCCTTTCAAATTTAAGATAATCTGGCTAAAACTCCTCTTTCAGAACCAACAGGCCATTTATATTGTAGGCCATTCTGGGGGATATTTTTTCATAGGAGTTATTTATACCTTAACATATCAGTATTAGTGCAGAGAGCAGAGATCAAGGAACCCACTTCTTCTTTACAATTTATTGCTCATTCAGATCTTAGATAGTACAGATTCTATGACTTTGTTACAGTATCATGTGAAGCCAAAGTATCTAACAAATAAGAATAGTTATACATATCTTTGATCCCCACAGGCCAGTACCACCATACCTGCTGAAAGTGAAGGTAGAAAAGCCAAACTAGACAGGATGTGTTCAGTGCTCTATACATTTGGAAATAAGCTAATAATAGAAACGTTATTGTTTGTGATTAGATTTAAGCTCCACAGAAGTCCATGGCACTTACTTTTAAACTTGCTTTTATCCAAATCTTCCACATGGTCTTCCCCAATTAAAATCTTGGCAGCAATTTCTAAGCTTACTATCTGAGGCGTTGACACTAAAAACAGCATCACAAATTTCTGGCTCATCACTCTTAAGGACTTATCTTTGCGGCTGTTTACAGAAGCTTTGGGGAAAGAAGAAGATTAGAGAATTAAAATTCGTGAGGGGACAAGTGACTTCTAAAGTGACAAGGCTAAAAATACTACCACCTGATCATCCAGCTGACAACTGCAGTGTTTTAGCATTACAGCCAAGTAGCTATATAGAAGAAAGCAAGCTCATGAGAAATGTCTGAGCTTTTCTTTCTTTCTTTTTTTATTTTCATTCATTACTGGAGATTGAACTCAGGGCATCACACTCACAGCATTCTATCCTTTGAGCCATATACCTAGTCTTTTTGCTCATTTTTCTAGTTTATCAGATAGTGTCTCACACAAACTTTACCCAGGATGGCCTCCAACCACAGTCCTCACCTCTGTCTTTCAAGTAGTTGAGATTATAGAGCTGTGCCACCTTGCTCAGCTAGTATAGACTTTTCCATGCTATTGCTCACCTGCCCGAAATTCCACTCCAGGAAGTTCAACAAAACACATGTCTTGGTGTCCATTTTGGCCAGTGTTTGATTTGATGATATGGTCCTCAATACTGTAACTCTTAATAAAGTCAAACTCTTGTTCATACTCTTTCTTTTTGATCATCATAATCTGTTCAGCATACTTATTCTCCTCTCCAACGCTCTTCAGAGTACCAAGGGTTTTGTTGAGATTGTGTCGCCCATGCCAAGTGTACCTGTTTTTGGCAAGGCGGCTCACCATGTGTAAGCTCTCTAAGACATTCACTATATCATAAATTCGCCGACGCTCAACATCTACAAAGAATACGATTGTAGGTTAATAGGTCACTTTTGTGTTTTGGAAGTGAGTCACTTCTTCTATGGGCTTTTAGTCAATAGATTCAAGGTAATATAATTTTATTTACTACTGAAAACAACAGGGTGAAGGTGGAAGAGTTACAGCAATGTTCTCAAAGGTAGAAATGAGTGATTATGACTTAGAAAGGCAACATCTATTGATTATCTAATACGTACCAAGGCACAGACATTTTATCCTAACTTGTGAAGCAGTTACTTTAATGACCAGAACAAAGCTACTAACTTACCTAGGGAATACCCAAGTCTTTACACACACACACACACACACACACACACACCCACACACCTGCTTATCACATTCACACAACAGGTCTAAAATTATGAGATTTTAGAAAAAAATAAGATGGACTTTTTAAAAACTGACAAAAAATTAGGAAAGTATAACTCTCATTGAGTCTAACTTCTCCTACATCCTTGCTACTACTAAAGACGTTGGTAGAAGTAACTCTTATGACTTGCCCAATCTAGTTAAATTGAATTATCTGGCATAGCTCACATCTTCAAGATTAAGATTAAGGTATTTATATAACTTTCGAAAAACATTTCTAATTTGCCATACATTCTTTTAGTTATAACTAGATTCAGGTCTACGAAAGACACAATAGCTTTTGCCAAACACCAAAATACTCCCCAAACCAGTCTTCAGTCTGGTGGTGGCAGGGTGGCAGGGAGTACAACCTGGTTCCATCTACAGGAGGTGCCAATCAATGTAACAACCAAGAAGGTTTTGGCTCCTCAAGAAAAGAGTCAAGAGGAAAGTTCAGAATTGTAGCTGTTTGTGAAACAGAGACAATAAAACAATGTTGCCTTTCTGTAAAGCTTTAGACAACCTCAGCAAAAAGTAAGCATATCATTTTCATGTTTCTGAGATTAATTGCAATTAAAAGCCATTCATCTTTATCCTCAGATTAACAGGACTTTGGACACCTATCAGTTCCCTATAGCCTTATTTATGTCTGCTACAAACACTGCTTCTGAGCATACAACTGAGGAGTTAAGTCCATAAACCCAAGTTTAATTATTAACCTTTTAAGCAAACTTTTTGTACTTACTAAGTTCTTCAGCTACCTCATCAAGACAGATGTCATTATTCACAGCAGGATTGGGATAATTAGGATACCGGGCTAAGAACTTGTGACACAACAATCCTAAACTTTTATCTTTTCGACTTGGTTGAGATTTCTCATATTCATCACCAGATAAGTGGTCCTACAAAGGAAAAGGTAAACAAATTTATTCTAAAATTCATTTTTGCCAGATTTATTAGGGGCGTGTGAGCTCCGTGACCAACACCTCTTACACACCTTTTCTATACATGCTAAGCTTGTACAACTACAAAGTAGGAGGTAAAAAAGACAAAGTTGGGTAAGCCAGTACAATTTGCTTAGCAAATCCAAAAGCTGGAATGAAAGTCACTAAAAGTTTCAGAATTCCCAGTGTTTGTGTGTATTTGATGGGATCAGGAATGTTCATGGAGTTTAGTAACAGCCAGAAAGCAGTGCTGATTAAAATTATATTGCTGGCACTTCTGTTTTTGTTCTTATTTTTCTTTTCTTTTTTTTTTGCTGGTCCTGGGGCTTCAATTCTGGGCCTGGGCACTGTCCCTGAGCTTCTTTGGCTGAAGGCTACCACTCTACCACTTGTGCCACAGTGCCACTTCTGGCTTTTTCTGAGTAGTTTATTGGAGGTAAGAGTCTCATGAACTTTTCTGCTAGGGCTGGCTTCAAACCATGATCCTCAGATCTCAGCCTACTGAGTAGCTAGGATTACAGGTTTTGAGCCAGCGCCTAGCAATTGCTGGCACTTCTGCAACAGCTTCAAAACCTTCCCCCCTCCCAACATCTCCCCTGCCCTGCCTCCCCATTCCCAACCTAGTCCTCTGAAACCTACGTGTAAACAGTCTTTGGCCTCAGGTAATCCACTTCTATTGTCAAATAATCCCCTTTTCTGATCTCTGCTTCGGATCTCAGGGCTCACAGCACTGATAAGCATTTTCAGATTGGCTGTTGGTGTCCATGGCTCTCCCTGGGATGCTTCTTTGGGTTTGGTGGGCGTGGTTAAAGGGCCAAAATCGGGCTGTCTCTCAGGTAGAGGTATATTGGCCTTAGTGGACTCTTTCAGGGGGGTTTTCATCAGTCCCCTTTTATGTGGTTCAAAAAAGAGGTTTTCCTAGTTCAAAAGAAGTAAATAATTAAATCTCTTGTAAAACAGGACTTATCAGGTAAATTTTGATTCTAAAATTATATAATATAGAGAATATTGCTAAGAAGAAAATGCCTAATGTGATTGCACAGTTGACTATAAAGTATATCCCAATGATTAGCTTCCCATTTAACACCTATTCTATTTTGTTTTTTTATGTCACCCTGCCTGGTCTGAAACTCACAACCCTCCTGCTTCAACCTCTAGAGTTCTGGGATTACTGGCATGGGATACTATGCCTTGGCTGTTACTGCATTCTAGAATTTAACTCTCATTTTCAGTTTTGCAAAAGAATGGATCTAAATGTTTTCATTTAATTCATGTTTAATTTAGTTAGGACTTATAATTTCCAATTAACTTCTATTTAATTAATTTTTGATTAATTTGGATTTATTTCTGATTCTATTTTGAAATAACTTTAGATTTAAAGAAGTGAGTTCACATGTACCCATCACTTATGTTGCTCTTATAGGTCTGATAATTTTAAGTGATTGCCCCAAGCTCCAGAAGCAACCTTTATAAATGAGTATAAGGGCTGGGAGGGTGGCTCAGTGGTAAAGTGCTTGCCTTGCATGCATGAGGCCCTGGGTTCAATTCCTCAACACCACATAAGCAGAAAAAGCCAGAAGTGGCGCTTTAGCTCAAGTGTTAGAGTGTTAGCCTTGAGCTGAAGAGCTGAGGGACAGCGCCCAGGCCCAGAGTTCAAGCTCCACGACCATAAAATAAAATAAAAATGAGTATAAGACCCATAGAACAGAAACCATTATCTACCTAGTATAATAGCTGCATTTAGTGAGTGCTGAATTAAAACACTATTTACATGAAGGAGGAGGAGAACCAAGCAGATAAAATGAGGGCCAACATATGCCAGATTTATCTAGAAAGTCCTCAGTGCTTAAAAGTGGGTCTTCTAACCAGAAAAGTCTGCACTTTCAACATCTATTGTACCCAGGGAGAAATGGGGCCAATAAAAGTAAAACTAGCTGCCCAAAGTCATAAACCTAGCTCCTGGCAGAAGCAGGGCTGCCATTGAGACAAAAGAGGGTAAGTTAAATAAAACTAATGGAGACCTATGTCCACAGGAACTTCATATACTTTTTAAAAATATATATCTGTAGTAATTTTAGAAGAAAATACTTGGAATGGCTATAATTGAAAAAAAGAGATTCATTAAACTCTTCAATAACTTTAGAAATATAGATGAAAGATACTATTTTTTGTCTATGACATTTAAGGATTTATCAAGGGCTTTTCTATGTGTAATGTTAACAGAATCTTGCCAAACATGACATCAGGCTGTATAAGGTCACACATGACTAGAACACAGACCTTCCCATGCCATGCCATGTATGTAGTATTTGCATGGAAGTTCATGTGATTGATCCCATGAGATGTACCCAAGGAGGTACTGACCTAAGGATGGAGGGCTTCTAAAAACTGCAGCTCTTGGCCTCACCATACCAGGACAAATAGTGATTTTCTTCTTTTACTAATATCTAATACCCATAGGAAGCTTTTATGCAAGTTCACTTTTAAAAAAAGGCACTAGTTGAATATCAATCCACATATTCTTGCTGACAATGTTTTCTTAATTTTTCAAATAACTTATTTCTGTCTTAAACAGTATTTCAAACCCCAATATTTAAAGAAGTTGACAATTTCATAGAAAATTGCCTTAAAAGGAAATCATATTTAGTAAAGACAAATGCCTGTTTTGAGTTTGAGCTGTTCAAGAATCCTTGCGCTGGAATACAACAAATTTTTTTATTCTTAAAATTACCTTTTATCTCGTTAAAATTACCCTTTATCTCCTTTAGACTGCCATGAAATCATTAAACTAGGAATATGACTAACCCTGGGCAACCCCCTCCTCTTCAAAAATTAAAATTTCCTTCTTTCTGGATGTTTAAAAGGGGAAGCCAAAATCAAACATTAACAAGAGGCTAAAAGATGAAACATTAAGTCAGGATAACACTACACTTTAAAATGCAGTGGTGAATAAAAATACAGCAGTTAAAAAAATACCTTTTCGTTCTCCATTCTGTCAATTTCTCACACATTTAGTGTTCCTTTAAAAATGATAAATCTGGAGCTCCTCCTCAATTCTCAGTTCAAGTATTCCAATCAATTCTAATAAAAAGCTTAATATCCTTAAATAAAAAAAAAGGAAATACAAAAAAGAGAAAATCAAAAACGAGTAGATCTGAAAATCCCTTCACAGACAGAAGAGGTCAGGGATACAAGAGGTGACAGTAACAAAGACTAATGAAAAAAAAATTACAAACTAGACTTAGATTTTATTCCTGATAGCACCACTGGGCAGAGATTCATCCCAACAAACAGGTAAATTCCTTCATAAAACCCATCTACTGCCTAAGACTTCAAGCAACCGCAAAACTTTCAGTGACTGTCCTCTCCCATCTTTGGAGAAGGCGGGCCATTCTCCCGCGCCCACTGAATACACTGTAGCAAGCACCCACCTGTCCACAGATCAGGGCTCGGGCTCTGGACAGAGCACACGAATTCAGGTTCTGGATGAGCACACCGGACCCCAAGTATCTCAATACCCATCTGCATCTAGATGTTTGAATTTCACCCCTAATATACACGTGCGCAGGCGCAGTGACAAAGTTTTGGTAAGTCGCTTGATAGGAAACTTCTAAATTCTGCTCCAAAACGCTAAGCGTATGGCTGGGCATTTAAAGGACGCCTTATAATGAAGACTTCTTTTTTCCTTTACAGAAAAGCTTCCTTAAAGCCTCAGAGCGCCTTGTACTCCTTGCTCAGTTGGCCGATTCACGCCACGATGTTCGACTCCACCACGATGGGCTAATTTTGCTTAGTAAAGCATCCAGGTACAGACCCCACGCCGTCACCAGCTCCGCGCCGGGAGAGCTTCCCCCTCCTCCCGGGGAACCTGCACCGCCCTTCGTCAGGCCGCCAGTCCACAGCCCGCCCGACAGTTCCTAGATAGCATCCCCGTGGTTGCCAGAGCAACGGTTCCAGTCCAATCAGAGAGCCGGCTCCAGGCCTGCGATTGGCTGACGGCTCTAGGGGCGTGGCCGGACCTTCCGCCTCCGATTTAAAAATTTGGCGCGGAAAGTCGGACCGTGGCCGGCGCCGCCCCTTAGTTGCGCGGGGCTTGAGCGCGGGCAAACCCGCGCCCGGAACCAAGGCATCCTCGCCCCTCCCCCTTACTCGCCCCCCCCCGCCCTTCTGCGCGGGATCTCAGCTCCTCCCTCCAAGGCCCCCGGCGGAGCGAGAGGCGGGAAACGGCCGCCGCCGCCGCCGCCGCTGCCCGCCCAAGCTCGCTCCTATTGCCGGCCGTCCTGGCGCGGCGTCCCTCTGCGTTCCGCTGACCTGTCAGTCCACCTCACAGTTGGAGCCGGCGGCGGCTGATCCCGAAGTCCTGGGCACTCCTTATCCGCCCAGGCCCAAGACTCAGGGTGTCTGTCGGGCGGTCAGTCTTTTCCCGCCGCGCCGAGGTGGGGTGCCAGAGGGACACGCCGGGACCAGGACTGGCGGGCCGGCGGGCGGGCAGAGGGAACGTGACCGTGCTGGAGCAGTCAAGTCCCCGATTTGAAATTAACCCGCTCCCGGCGCGAGCCGCTCCCGCGGGCAGGGAGGGCCGCTCCCCTCCCCCACGCCCTCTCCTCCCGGCCGGGACCCCGCGCGCCAATCGGAGACTGTCCGCCTCCGCTGCCGGCGAATCAGGATGCAGGCACCGCCCTCGGGTTCCGCCTTCACAGCGGAGCTGGGGGGTGAGGAGGGGGGGGGGAAAGAAAGTTCTGCAACTTTTTTTTTTTTTAATACATCCCTTTATCCTTTATCCTGACTTGAAGTTGGGAGGGGGGGGGATGAAATTTGGCTAGCGAGCGGAGATGAGGGCGCCCTGCGATTCCAGAGTGAGTCCATCTTCCCCAGCGCAGCCCGGGAAGGTTCGCTCACCTGCCCTCCGGACCCTCTTCCATCCGGGGCACGTATTGTATCGCGCTGCTCAGTACCTGCTCACCCGGCTGCCAGACTTTGGTGCGCGGAAGAAGCTTGGCTATTGGTGCCCAGCTTCACTAGGGCGCGGGGCTTTGGTCCAGGTGTGAGAATTCAGGTGTGGAGAGGTGGGTGGGGGGGTGAAGCTGAAAACCCGCCACGCCTGTCCTGGAACCCCGAGTCTTCCCTCCCAGTCTCTTACCCACGCCTTTTCTCTTCCCTGTTGTCTTCTCTTGTTTTCCTCTGTCTTCTCTCTCTCTCCCCCCTTGCTTCCAAGCCTCAGGTGGCATCAGCCCGGTATATTGTAGAGTTTCTGTAGTAGCATCAGAGTTAAGAGACCCTACAGTCCGACATCCTCATTTTGCAGGAGGGGGAAACCGAGGCGGGTGGGCGCCAGGGCGCTGCCTGGTTCTGCCTGGATTTTTCGCATCCGTGTTGACTTACTGTGTTATTCTCTGCTTGAAAGCGGTTCCTCTTTTCTGGAGACCTGTGCTGGGGTTGCTGGACCGCATGTGTTGCCCAGCCTCTCCAAGGTGGGGCGGGAGGCGGGGGACAGGGGGCTCCAGGACAGTTTAGTTCAGACTCTTCTGCCTGTGTATCTGAAATCTTTAAACGCCATCAAGACCCGGGGCCAAGCCAAGTCCCAACGTTTCACTGGCGTGTCAATGAATCATTCGTTGCTGACTCGCAGCGCGAGACATTATTTTTTCCTGGACAAGGGTGGAGATACTCTCCCACTAAAAGCCAGGGGCTTGGGTGGGGGCATTTTCCCACGGACTACAGGCCACCAGATTGTTAGCACCTTCTGTATCTGCTTGTAGTAGCTGTAGGAGACACGGGTCCCTGGGTATCCGGCTTCAGGCAAGTACTACTCAAGAACATGCTTCAATCTGAAAGTTGGCCTTTCAGGTGCTGTGAAAAGGGAGCCGGCTGCCTGTAGCTCTTGGGTGTAAAATAAACCAGGCAGAGCCCCTGATTCTTACATGGTGGGGCAAGGTAGGCTTTAAAAGCATTAACAAAAGGTGGATGACCGGTGCTTCTGCTTTAGCCATTATCTGTCTCCCATATGAACTGTCATACCTCTCCCTCTACCCATTCGAGTGCAGTGGGCCCCTAAGTCCCTTCTTTAAAGATACTCTTCAGAAGCACCCTGCCAGATGACCTTATTTCAGAGATGCAGGGCCATTTACACTGCAGGGGTATTGAGTGCTAAGTATCTATAAGGCAAATAGTGCAGGTGACATTTCACAGATGGCATCAGATGATGACATCTTGCTTCCTACTCAGCTCAGGTGTTAAAGCATGAATTATGACTTGGCAATCGAAGCAGAGCACTGTAAAGTAATAAACTCAAGATCTCACTGTGAAATGATAAGGCGGGCACTTGAGGTCAACTCTGTGTCACTACTCAGTGCTTTCCACCGTGCTGGCCCCTGTCCTCACTTGCTTCAGTGATACTTGTGCACTACTACATTTATCTTAAAAAAATATTTCAGTAGTTGTACGAAGGAATTTCAATTCAACATGTTGGCTTTTGAGTATAATACATCTTGGTCAATGTCACTCCCATGTACCCCCAAACCACCTATCCTTTCAAGTTATCTGGTTCTACACATCATTTTATACAGAAGAAAATGGAGTCTATGAAGGTTCAAGTGATAGCCAACTTAGCTGTAGAGCCAAGATTAGAATCCAAGTCTATCTGCTCCCATATCAAATATCCCAATCCATTGCCTTCGAAAGTTCTAGTGAAAGAACTGTTAGTGACACCTTAGGCCAATTCATAACCATTTTAATTTCTCCCAAAATACAAAATTGAGAAGGTGAGATATGTAATTCTTACTGAATAACAGTTATCATGTCTTATTGAAGCATGTGCTATCATCATCAAACACTGAAAAGTAGTCCTATTAAGAGTGATACATTTTTGAAACCTCACCTACCCTTTCTTATAAAGGAAATTTTAAGAAGGGTAGTAGCTTAGTGGGAGAGCACTTGCCAAGTGTGTATGAAGTTCTGGGTTTGATCCCTAGCATCACAAACCAAAACACAGAAAAATGTGTAGTATGTAAACTTTAACACTGAAATTCAGCATGATGGAAAGGAAAAAAAAGTCTTAAGACTACTGAAGACTTCTAGGTTTACTGCATGGCAGAGAGGGAAGGATCAGGGAATAATTTTCCTTATTTTATATAAATAATTACATAAATAATTGTTCTTATTTTCCCATCAGGTACATTTTCTAGCTATTACATACTAATGCAAGGGGATGGTTGTGCATTTACTTGTGGTCATTAGTTAATCATGTATAAAATCTGTGTCTCACTGAAGTTAGAACAATTTTTTTCCACTCTATTCTGCCATTCTTGTAGGTTGCACAACTCAGAGGGCTGATAAGTTGTGTAACACATTCAACAATATACAAGGTATTATGAAAAAGGCTATCAAAGGTAAAAGAGACCATAGGTGTCATTTGATGTGCCTAGATTCAAAGGTACCATTTGGTATTTCCAAATCACACTGAAGAGTCACACACTGAATGTGAAAACCCCTGGCCACACCTTCTCCAATGACTAAGGGAGATGAGGGGTTAGGGAAGGAGTTACTCTAGTTGTGAGTTCCTAGGTCCCTTTGGTCTCTCTTGCACTCCTTCCCTTACTTCTCAGTACTTGTATTTCCATCTCCATTTCTTGCCCAGTAGGGAAATTAAGGGTTATGTTTTTTTTTCTTTCTGTAACCGTGTTGCATAGCCACCACAAAACATGGGCACAAATCCCCATGTGCTGGGTTGAACAACAGCTGCTCACAACACAATCTCAGCCTTCACTCCTTCCAATAAGGTGGCTATTCTACCAGCACATGGTACTGGATCTAATCTGGACTGGGTTTAAAGAGGATGGCTACAACAAGTGAGGGATCCAAGCAATCAGAGACTTTGAAGCTGGTCAGGCAAACGGTGGAGCTAGGTTTGGTCAGAACTTGTGTTCATGAAATAACTTGCAGGAAACTCATGGTGATCCCTGGAT
Organism: Dipodomys ordii; assembly: GCF_000151885.1. Lineage (NCBI taxonomy): Eukaryota > Metazoa > Chordata > Mammalia > Rodentia > Heteromyidae > Dipodomys > Dipodomys ordii. The sequence goes on from NW_012267262.1 coordinate 821,781, forward strand.
AGATATTTGTAGCCATGGACTTGATGTAGTAGTAGTAGTTGCTGTTATTTATTGAGCCATTATGGGTCCTTTAAGCAAATATTTTGAGAATATAAAATAACTACTGAAGACTTAGCTGGGTGCCAGTGGCTCATGCCCATAATCCTAGCTACACGGGAAGTTGAGATCTGAGGATTATGGTTCAAAGCCAGCCCAGGCAGCAAAATCCGTGAGACTCTTATCTCTAATAAAACCACAGAAAACCAGAAGTAGCACTGTGGCTCAAGTGGTAGAGTACTAGCCTTAAGCTGAAGAGATGAGGGACAGTGCCCAAGCCCAGAGTTCAAGCCCCACAACTAGCAAAAAAAGAAAGAAAGAAAGAAAGAAAATTCTGAAGACTTATAGAACTGAATTCTGTCATTGTATTACTGCATGTATAATCTAAGAATGGTTAGACAGCTTATCAGTAGGTTGAAAGAACACATATTTTTCCCAGATTCAGGGTATTTAAAAAAAATAGTCTGTGGCTAGGTTCCTGAGAGTAGGGATAGGAATTTGCTACATAAAAAAAAAATCCTACTTGAATAGAAGAATCCTGTACATTCTCTGATCAACTATTGCTGCTTTTGCTTATATCCTGACTGTTAAATGTATCTGTGCTGATCCCCTTTAGGTAAATTCCTCCCATTTTGTTCCTGACTATAACTCCGTAGTCATATTTTTGTTATAGACACTGCCTACCTGTGCTCCAGCCTGCACCTGCAGGGAAGGGAAAGGACTTAATGTCTCCCCAGTGCCCAGTCAGATGTCTGGGCCAGAGAAGTCACTTGAGTGCTGATTGGGTTAATGTTCTGCTGTAGAATGCTCTCCCACTAAGAGGGAACTTTGTTTTTTAATATCTGTACCTGTAGTGCTAAATTCAATATCTGACACATAGTACTTCATGAGGTTAGAAAAATGAGTTAATAATTACTCCTTGTTAAATGGTAGGTTTTTTAAAAACCATAGCTAGAGGCTCCTGTTTAACTTTATTCACTCATTGAAAAATAATATGCTTTATACCAAGTTCCCGATTTAGGGTCTGGGTGTGTACAATGAGTGAGACAAGGTCTTTTTCCCATGAGGAATTCATAGTCATACAGTAGAACAGTGCCAGATGCAAAATGTTAGCTGTTATTATTTTTTCTCACCTGCTGCTTCTCCATGCAGCAGTATGCCTTTTGTATGTCCTATATTTCCAGTACTTTAAAAAATTCTGTAGTTTTCTTTCCAAGCAATCCAGCCTCTTGTTTTCTCCTTTCAGCTATATGTGAGTGTTGTTGGTTAGCCCAGGGACTATCATGGGTACTAGTTACAGGACACAATGGCATCTTTTGGGATCCTGGCAACTAAGCCAAACTGGCTGATAGGCTTCTCATTCTCTTTTCCTGTCTGAACCTCTCTTTCTTCCCAAAGATATAGACTTCATTTGGACAAATTGTCTGCCTCTCAGAGTCCTTCAAGATTGCTTCTTTAGAGGCACTAGAGACAGCCCTGTTCTCCCTGGCACAATCATTGAAGTCAACTTAAATGGGGCTGTTGAGCTTCAGCAGACCTCCAGTTAAGCACTGGACAGGCTGAACAGGCTGCAGATCAGCTATCAGTCTGACACATCCTTCTTGCATGAAGTTATAGGCAATTACCAAGCACTGTAGCAGGGGAACATGAACCCTGGTATTGAGTCTTGAAATCATGTCCTTGGGTTTACTTTCTGGACTTGATTGCTCACAACTGCCACTCTACCTCTAGCCTATTAGTACTCCCGATAGGTTTTGAGGATTTAATTTGACTTGCTATAGTTATAGTCTGAGTACCAGAAAAATAAAGAAAAAGACAAATCTCATAGAATTTATCAATATGGAAATTGATTAGAGCAAATCAATCCACTTATAGTCATATTTATTAATGAATTACATTTGTATTTGCCCACAGAATGGGTAGTTCTGCAAGCACGTTTTAAATAGTGCTAAGCTTTGCTCTCAATTTAATCATTGAAAAAGAATATATTATTGTTTCAGTGTGTATTCAAAGAATATAAAATGACATTGCTTTTTACTGATGAAGAGAAAGGAATTTGTTAAGCAAATGGTTGCATGTTAGCTAAAACTCTCGGGTGTTAGTTAGCTCAGCATCACTCTGCCAGCAATGCCGTGGCTGTGTCACATGTTGCTTTTGGAGAAACTCAGGGTCTGAAACATTAGTACACAGTCGACCTTCCTTGAAATAAGATAGGATATTGATGAAAGTTAGAATTTTGCTGTGAAACAGAAATTTCTTATTTTAAAGCCCATCTCACCATTACAGCTGTTCAGCCTTGGGCAAATTACCTAACCTCTCTCAACCTCCTTTCCCTCTCCTCACTGAAAAGGGAACTACAATACATACCTGAAAAGGTCATCCTGTGGATTACAGGAGTTAATGGATGAAAAGTGCTTAGCACAATGTTTGGCATATGGTAAATACTCTAATAAGAGCTATTATTATAAGAGCTATGTTATATAGTATTATCCAAACCAATCCAGACATAAGTATGCATTTTTGCTTGTTTTAATCATTCTGGTGATATTTCCAGTAGCCAGATTGTGTGTAAGAAGTTTGGGCCAGGAAATTGTTTCTTCCAACCAATTGAATTTGTGTCCTTTCCCCCCACATCCCACTGCCCCATACTGCAGCTACAGCAGTGTTCAGTGTTCAGTTGTTAGAAGGAGAAATGTCTAGTGTTTTTGGAAGTCTTGCAACTAGAGGCTTGCTTTATATGTACATATTTTAAGGACTTAATATATAGATGTGGAAGAAGCAAAGGTAACAAGTTCTTAGCGCTCCCTAGAATTAATGTGAACCATAATTTAAGGGTTTTTTTGTCTAGATTTTTTCTCCATTAGTCAATACTTCCTCTCCTGTGCTTTGCTGTCTGGACTCTTTGTTTCCAGCTCATTGATATATTAATTGCCTTTAAGTACAAGCTTGGCAATAAAAGTGGATTTGGTTGATAATTGCTAGCTGCCTTAGGGTAAAAAAAACTCCACCTCTGGCCCTTACACTGGCATCTACTGGCTCAGCAACTTTTCTTTGAGTAAGTTACAGTACTTCTCTGAGACTCAGTTTCTTCTTTTGTGGAAGGGGATGGTAGTGTCTGTAACATGAGACTTCATTGATGCTGTAGGACTGAGACAACATTTGTAAAAATATTGTCTCGATAGCTTATTGGTTTGCACAGTAGGAGCTATTGCTATTGTGACCTTATACAAATCACTTGACTTCTCTAAGCTGAAGTTGTCTCCCCTGTGTCACAGGGTGGGTAGACTTCATGGCTAAAATTGCTGGACACTGTATGTTTCTATGATGATGCTGAGCTGCCTTTAGAAACTTGCAGGGGTGGGGTGGGGAATCCCAAACCCATACACTTTAAAATCCCCAAATCAGATCAGTTCCCATTTCATAGCTGGCTGTCTTTCTATCTCCCTGGACCCTTAAAGCATTGTCTCAGAGGGTTCGGATATTTGTGAAAACAAGCAGCAGCTTTGCTTAAGGGCCTGTAATAATACATCAGTGGTGAGCAAAGTTTTACAGTGACAGAAAGTTGATCAGGCCAAAATTCCAGCCTATAATTTCCCAACTCCAATGACCTGTAGGGAGAACTGGTCTTCTTTTGTATGTTGAACTTTTGTTGGCCAAATATCAGGGCTAAGGTGGTATCTGGGTCCTTTTGACATTGACTGTGCTGCTCTCAGAGAGTGGCTGGAGAATTTCAGATAGGCCTGGCCCCTGGCCAGTGGTGTGCAGGCTGTGTTAAATAGGCCTTTGAAGTCCACACATTCTAGCTGACTGGTCAGCAACCCCCGGGATGTCTGAGAAGACCTCTGTCATAGGAATCTCAAGAGGCATGTAGGAGTGGCATTGCTGGAGAGATAAAAAGAAATGATGGGTTCTTTCTGAAAACATGGGGAAATATTACCCAAGTTGAATTGTGGTGGTTCCTCCCTCCTCTCCCTTCTGATGAGTCTTGTGGGATGGCTTATTTTATTTTGACTTGAGTCAGTGCTTCTGTAGGGTGTTAGCTCAGTGACTAGGTGCTGGTGGTGCTGCAAGATCCTGGATGAGCTTTTGAGTCATCAAAACAGGAACAAACATGTCCAGAATAATTTTATGCAAGTACTTTATTATTATTATTAACATATATTCAATATTTTATTATTATTAATAATATTATTATATATTATATGTTTTAGGGCACTGATTTTCTTTTCTCAAAGTTTCCTGAGAACTTCCTTCATGGCAGGCACCATGCAGGTACATTAGCATCACATGTGCTGCTTATGTGCTCCTTAACCAGCACAGTATCCCTGAGAAAGATGAGGTACTTTTGTGGTTTGCTCTATTTGGACCTCAGACCTATTTTATGCTTCTGCCATAGCTTGGATGACAGGCATATGCAACCACATGCAGGTATTGGTTGAATAGGTTGAATTGGTTGCCTGGGCTGGCTTTGAACTTTGATCCTCCAGATACCAGCCTATTGAGTAGCTAGGATTATAGATGTGAGCCAGTATTCCTGGCTAAGGATGATGTTTTCTTTCCATTTTGCAAAGAAGGAAATGGAAGCAGTGGGAGTTTATAACTTGATGAGGATAGGACAAGAAGAGGATGCTTGTGCTTGTGTTTAGGATCCTTCCTGGAATTGCCTTCCACACCATGGAGATTATTGCTCAGATTATGTGTTGGGTAATTAGGAATCAGAATCGCTGATTGACTAACACACTTTATTTTCTTTCCTGCTGCTCAAGTTCAAAACTTTGCCGTCATCTCAACTTTATTCTTGCTTCTGCATCTACTCAATCACTGTGTCTTTTTATTTTGTCCCAGTGCAGTGGCCTCTCAGCTCCCTTATCTCCAGTCTTTCCTTCTCCATCCTGTCTGTTCACTCTGCCAGACCCATCTCTTCTAACTACTTTGTCCTTTTGCTGTTCATTTAAAACATCCTAGGGAGTTTATGTCCTGTGTGATTCAGAGGATAATGTCGCAACTCAGGGCTTGTCATCAAGACTCAAGACACGTTCCTTTCCTTGCTTGGCCATCACTTCCTTCTTGACTTTCTGACTTAAGCTTTTTATTTTCCTTGTGATATGGTGGGTTGAACCCAAGGCCTTGTGCCTACTAGCCAAGCATTCTACTGCTGAGATTACCACCCTCAACCCTGACTCTAGCATCTTTGCTTCTGAAGTATTCTTGCCCTAAAATGTCAGACAGTTTTTTCACCCAATTTTCCTTCAGTTAAAAATTTCATAGCCAGGCACCAGTGGGTCATATCTGTAATCCTAGCTACTTAGGAGGCTGAAATCTGAGGATCGTGGTTCAAACCACCCCAGGCAAGAAAGTCCATGAGACTCTTATCTCCAGTGAACCACCAGAAAATCAGAAGTGGCACTGTGGCTCAAAGTGGTAGAGCTGAACTGAACTGAACTGAAGAGCTTAGTTAGGGACAGCGCCCAGACTCAGAGTTCAAGCCTTATAACTGACCAAAAAATAAAATAAAATTCATTGTGGCCAGGCTTAGATGAAGTGTTCTCCAGTTTCTTTGCAGGCATGATCTCACACATCCCTTGAACATCTAAGCAGTACATCCCACATGGCTTCTCTGTAATTAGGTTTATACCAGCACTGTCTGTCTATATCCCAATGTGAGAATGAAACTATCTCTCTCTCTCTCTCTGTGAGTATGTGTGTGTGTGTGTGTGTGTGTGTGTGTGTGTGTGGTCTGTAAGCCCCACTGTGGTCATCAGCAGAGTGCATTAAATGTTGTTGACCCTTTTCCAAATGGTTGAATGGTAAGAAGCAAGCCATTTGTTGATCATTTATTATAAACAGTGTTCTTAGTGACTACAAGTAATGATTCCCCTAGGAGTTGCACTTACCTGACAGGTAAATGATAAGTGCCCATGACAGAACTGAGAGACATAGGATTCAGCCAGCTGAGCTAACTTGTCAAATAATTGTTGGTGGGAAGGCTCAAGTGAAAGCAGTCAGCACCATGGACTTGCAGACTTGGCAATGTGCATTGGACAATACTAGACACTGTGATAAACAAACAAGACTCAGTGACCCACGTGGATATATGGAGCATGAATGAAGACATGGCTGTAAGGTTTTGAACTTGGATAAAAAGGGGGAAAAAAGATGTGCTAGTTAACCCAGAGGCACTCTTTGGCAACATGTACTAGGCAAATGAGTGAGCCAGACGCTGATGCTCCTCACATGGCAGGTGCCGTGTTAAGGTAAAGCATGTTCTCCATGTACTATAAAACACAGTAACTTCATTACACAGCAGTCATACCATGGGACTGGGGTTCCTATAATATCCCACTCTGGCCATGAGATGATTGCTTAGTTGATAATCAACCAGTACAAGACCCCTACGTTTATCACTCCCATTGTAATTAACTTTAATATTTTCCTTAACTTTACAACTCAATCTGTGCACCAGTGACAGCAAACCCATATTTATCTAATTTAGAAAACATTTGCATGCACTGCAATTAGATTCACATGTTGTGCGATCAACGTCCTTTGCTAATTGCATAATTCCTTTTGAGTTTAATCATCAAATGGCATCCTTCATTTTTTTTTTATTATCTACATGGTTTGCTGTTGGTTGTGAGCTGCATGTGAATCTCAGGTTGAGGCACCTGTACTCACAGAGCTGAAGAGTTTCTAGGGCCAGAGACAAGGGAAGAACGGTTTCCTATGCGCAGCTGAAGAAACAGAGGTCCAAGGACATTAAGGAACTTGTCTATTCAAACAGCTCATTACTAACAGTTCCAGAAGACATGAAAAGATGAACACATCTGTAAAAAATAGCACTCAAACCATTCAAGTGTTGAAATTCCATGAATAATTCAAGCTGGTCCTGACAATTAGCATGGAGCTTGAGTCTGGACAAAATTAGTCTGAGCCTAAAAGAAATCAGGTGACAGGCAAGGAAGAATTCTAGGCTATTCTGAAATTATAACCCTTGGCAACTTTTTCTCAGCTTCAGGCTGCATATGGCCAGCAGCTGTATCCTGACAAGAAAGGGCTGCCTAAATTCTTCCTCCTCCTCCTACATTTTTGGTAAAAATTTCTTATTGATTGATTGATTAAGATAGTTCATTTAGAAATTAGCATGCTGAGAATCAGCATATTTGAGCTAAAAGAGGACTCAAAGATCTGTCTTACTCAGCTTTAAAAAGAACAAAACAAAACAAAAAACAACTGGGTGTTTGTGGCTACAGCCTGTAATAATCCTAGCTATTCAGGAGGCTGAGATCTGAGGATCATGGTTTGAAGCCAACCGAGGCAGGAAAGTCCATGAGACCCTTATCTCCAATTAATTACAAAAAACAACAAACACACACACAAAATAAACTGTAAGTGGAGCTGTGGCTTAATTGGTAGAGCACTAGCCTTGAGCAAAAAAACTCAGGGATAGCATCTCAGAACTGGTGCATGTACCTGTATGCATGCACACATGAACATACACACACACACACACACACACAGAAACAAAAACAAAACCCCCCATCAAGCTCAAAGGGACATACCCAAAATCACAAAGTTGTTTGGTTGCTGATCTGGGACTTGAGTCTGTCCCTCTTGACTCCAGGTTTTCCCACTACAGTACTCTCATAGTGAAGAGTCCAAATGGCTAAGGTGCTCTCCAACTTCTTTCTTGCCATGATTTAGCACCTATGTAGTGCCTTGAAGTGCCCAGGACTAAGCCAGGGGGTTGGGTTGCAGAATCTCAGACCTTGATCTAGGCTGAGATCAAAAGTCCATGGAGGGCCAAGACAGAGAAGGCACCAAGATAGAGATTCTGAATTCTGACAAGATTTAAGAGAATGCAGCGGAGCCCTACATAGTACATGGCCCATACATGGTAAGACCCTGGCCTACTAACTACAGCACATACTAGCTAGGAGATGACGATGGGGTGGTGCCATCGGGAAGATAAGAACAGCTTGCTGTTGCTCCCAGGAGTTTCTTTGCTTTGAAGTCTGGAGAAGTCATTTAGAGGCCTGCCACTGTACACTTTATCTTCTCATCTTCCCAGAAAGACTTGGTCACTAATGTCGAAGCATTAAGAACTGAAGTCAGAAAATACACTTCAGTGGTGTGGTCATAGAAGCAAGTGGATAGTAGCTTTTACTTCATTGGAACCAGAAGAAGTACCTCTGTCTTGGTACTTACCAGCTACCCTTAAATCCTCAGACTCCTACCACAGGATCTAGACAATAGCAAGTGCTCAGTCAATGCATACGGAATGGATAAATCATATTAATTGAATCAGATGCCATTAACACATTCAGGACAATATATGGAACAGACAAAGTAATTGGTCAAATACATTGTACTCATAAACTGACATGTTGAATGAAACTCCCTTGTACAACTAAAGGTAATTTTAAAATTATTTAAAAATGCCTTAATATCCTATATAAACAGCTCAGTGGAATAATTCAATTTATTAATGGAAATGTAACATAAAGTATACATTTAGTTTAAAAAAATCAAAAAGTGGGTGCAACTTGAAGTGGTAAAGTGTTGAAACAATCAAAAAAGGTAGGTCTATGTAGCCTTAAGCTCAATAGGGAATATGAGTTTTCATAAACAGAGTTGGGTTCCATAAGTAGAAGCCATATTCAGTTCAATGCATGTAGCAATACCTGCTGTTTTTGAGCTGGGTAAGGCCATGCCTGAGGCATGATATTCATGTGGGATTCAGTTAACAGCTATCTAACACTAGGTTCAGTACTGTGGTTTACAAAGTATCTACCTGGGCATCATTTTGTTACATGGTCCTAATGAGATAGTTTCTGCATGGTTGCGGACAAGCTGACTTACTCAGGGTCAACCAGTGAGTGGCCCAACCCAGCCTTATGACTCCTTGTTCCTACTCTTTCTGCCACATCATGCTTCCTTTATGCAGACCAGAATCCCTGCTGTCAGCACTAAAAGAAAGGCACCATGACCCTTGTCCAATGCTGTCAACAGTGGATATACTCAGATGGGTACCGCCCCATCAGCCAGCCTGACAAATCACTTTCTTTAAACTAGGGGGTTCTTGGGGCTGGGTACTTTGATAGGCCAGTTCACATCTGCAAGCACAGTGACCTTGGCTTATTTCGGAAACAGGAAAACACTGCACATGGCTTTCCCTCTGAATGAGCCCAGGAAAGGACCAATCTCCATTCTCAACCCCTTCAATCATTAGGGAAGAATTTGTGAGCTAAGAATTTTAAAGAGAAAAAGGAAAGGGAAGAAAGATAGCATTTTCAGGAATCTATTAAGTCCCTGACTGTTTCTAACATAGGATTGGATCTTTTGCATCATGGCTTTCTCTGTCCCTGCTTGACTCACACACCCAGACATTCAATTGCCAGTGGTTATTCATTCTTCCAGAAAGAAAAAAAAATCCTAAGAAGCAGACAAGGGAGAGTTTATTTCCTTATTTCATAATGGGGCAAAAGGATGTCCATCCATCCACCCATCATCTTTCACTTGTTCAACAAATATTTACCAAGATAGTTCCATGTTCTGGAAAAGCTCTTACATATGTGTGTGTTTTATTGCAAAAATACTGTACAGAAGGGTTACAGTTTCATGCCTAAGTTAATGAGTACATTTCCAATTGAGCATTGTTACCTCCTCCTTTGTTTTTCCCCTACCATCCCTTCCCTCTCCAACTACTCCCTCCCTCCCACCAAGTTGTAAAGTTCATTTTCAACATAGTGTCTTGTACATCTCATTGTTACCATGGGTCAACCTCTATCCTTATTTCAGCATTTTGTTATTTCCTTTTCCCTCCCCAAATTAGAAAAATGTATAAACAAGATACAGGACACCGAATAAAATACAGTGAAAACAGGGGTTATACCACGAGGGAAGAACATACAAAAGAAACAAAAAAAACCCATATAATACATTATAAATACATTTAAAACAATAGCAAGAAAGAAAAAAAACCACTTGTGTCCCTATCTTGGGGTTCATTTTGTTTAGCATCATTTTATATGGTCACATGTACATAGCTTTTGACCTCTGAAAAAGTTCGTGTAGGGCATTCCCTACAATGCACAGGAGAAAAGGAAGCATCATGGTTGGAGCATTTAAACAGGCTACAGATTTGAGATGATGGAGATGCCATGTCAGGCTATGACCAGTAGATGGCAGTCAGAGTCCCAGGAGGCTCAAGAGTCTTTCCAATCCAAGCTTTTATTTCATATTCATTACTATGCTTAAAATCAAATTCTAAGACATATTGGAAGGCTGTATTCAATTTGATTTTAATTCCATTTATTTTCTGTTAATTGTTCCATGCTCTTCTAAAAATGATCAAATTAAATCTCGTTGTGTCATGGCTTCCTGGGTAAGTGAAAGACATGTCCAGGAAATTAGAGTTCTAAATAAGTTAGCACCTCCAGTGATTTGTATTATGCCCTAGATTTCTCTCTTAGGAAATGCTCATGAAAAGTGAATGCCATTGGGAAAAGATCTTGAAAGATACACATTAAAACCTTAGTTATTATATTTCCCAGTGGTGGAGATCAGATGACTTTATTTTTTATGATTGTTTATGCACTGTTTTTTTTATTTTTTACAAGAAGCATGCTTTACTTTGCTTGTTTTGAATGTTTTAGTAAAGTATAACCTGAAAATGAGACAGTACATGAGTCTTATGTGAACAGCTGTTTTTATATTTGGGTACACATGTATAATCACCACCAGAATCAAGATAGAACATTCCCCCAAACCCAAAAAGTTCCCTTAGATCCTGTCCAAATGACCACCAACCACATAGGAACTTCTGTACTGATTTCTCTCACCACAGATTAATTTGGACTATTCTTGGATGTTATATATATGCAGGATATTGTATCTAGATGCCAGCTGAATATTATTTATTTATACACAAATACAGTGGAAATCACAAGCTCTTTTATCATGTGTAGGAGAATTTGTTCTTTTTCTGTTGGTGTGCAATATCCTACAATGTGAATAGATTACAAATATGTATTTTTACAGTCAGAAGAAATGACCAAAAATGATCAAATACATGGGACGTGCTTCTTAGCTGGATATCAGAGATAGTTCAGTGGGAAGACAAAACTGAGAGGACATAGAACTAGATAGCCATTTTTGGACTGGCTTGGGCTTACTAGCAGAGTCTTTGAGAAAAGAATAAAAAGACCTATGAGGGGTCAGTTGTACTGACTCAATTTATAGTTAACTGTCTGACAGTGGATGGTTCTAGCTATCTGGTTGTGGGGTTTGGGGACAAGTTATTGAATTCTTGAGTCTCACTGAACACAGTTTTCTTTTTTTTTTCCTTTTTGGACACAGTTTTCTCATCTATAAAGCATATAGGAGTTCCAGGAATGGGCAAAAGAGAAATAAAAACCAAGATACCTAGTTAATATTTAAAATTCAGAGCAGCAATGAATTCATTTCTTAGTATAAGAATGTCCTGAGTGTTTTCCTGCTTACTCACTAAAATGATTGCTTGTGAGAAATTTATAGGCCAAAAAAGTATGTATTAATAAAAGAAAATAGGGCAGGAAAGACAGGGAGGAGGACCACTGGATATGGAGTTGAACCTCATGAGCATCAGCAGAATAGAACCTTGCCCCCTTCCCTACCCCAAGACCCCAGTGCCTAGCTTGGTGGGTGTCTCAGGACAGAGACACTGAGTGGGTTTGGCTTCTAGCTCAGACACCTGTTTTGACCATATATAAACTGTCTAAGTATTCAGTCTCTATTTTCTCACCTAGTTACAGGAGGGATCATTCTGAGATATTAGGAGGAGATTAATGAATTGGGTATCAGCTCTTCTAAGGTTTGTATTATAAAGAGAAAAGAGAGTAAGCAAGCAAATAAGTAAATCAAAATTTTCTAGGGGTATGGTACAGTGGTAGAGTACTTTCTCATCATGTGTGAGGCCCAGAGTCCTATCCCCAGTACCAGAGGAGGGAGAGAAAGAGAGAGAGAGAGAGAAAGAGAGATAGACAGACAGAGACAGAGAGAGAAAGGGGGAGAGGAAGAGAGAAAACAAGATAGACAACAAGAGAGAAAGAGAGTGGCATTATGAGTGTGGTAATAGGCTGTTGGTACTATCTGTTGCAGTGGGCTTCCAATGGCAGAAAGTTGCTTTGTGAAAATTTCAAATATTGACAAGTAAAATGCATCACAAACTTTCCTCATGGAGCCACAGCTGCAGCCCCTAGATGACCAGGAAACTTGGGACTAGTTGATCCTTTGGATTTAGGGCAGAGCGGCTCAGAATAGCCTGTGAGAAAAGGCTGTGATGGGTCACCGTTGGTTGACTTAATAAGTTTCTTACTCTTCCTTGGTCTTGGTTCTTTCACCTATTAAGTGGGCCTAGCCTGAGAAGGCTTTGAACTTTCCATGAGGGAACCTGTGCTAGCACACAGCATAGCGATGGGTACAAAACTGTCATTCCTACGATTATAATTGCTAATATCGCATGTCCACTTAATTTATCAACTAGTATTTATTGAGTGCCTTTTATTCTTCTATAGATGGGGGTTACAACAGAAGCATAGAACCCTCTCCCTTGTTTGGGGAGAGATAAGAGAACAATTAAAAAGTTACATAGCAGATGGTAGTAATAGCTACGCAGACAAAATAGGGAAAGGGGAGAGGAAGAGGTTGGTGAGAATTGAGCAGAGAGGAAAGAAGTGAGGAAAGGATGACTGGTGAGTGTTCTAGGTGGGGCGGACAGTAAGTACAAAAGCCCTGAGGTGGGCCTGAATTCCCTGTGACAGAGTAACTCAGAGATAGGGAGGGAGGTAGAAGTTCAATGAGAACTGGAGTTTTTTCTCTGCCACCATCCTCAGGTTTCTGGGCTCAACAGATACTTGAGAAGGGCTGGTCTTGGTTGGGTGTTGTCCCTGGAGGCGAGCAAGGCCCTGTGTCTGAGTGATCTTAGGCCTGGTTTGGGGATGATTTTTCACCTCCTTCCTAGGTGTGTGGCCTTTAATTCTCTTTCCTGCAATGTTAGTCTAGAATGCACAGTGGTTCTTGCCAGTCAACCCCACCATGCTTCTCAGATGAATTGTTTTCAGTAGAAATAGAAACAGTTCAATCAAATGAAATCAAGCCTGGTTTTGTTATCTGTGCCTTTCCATGTGCCCTGGGGGGATCTTTTTATACATCCCCACTTTTCATGAGTTCTGAATCTGCAAATTCATCTATTTGTTAATATTTACTTGAAACCCCTAAATCACTGCTAGCTGTACTCTTTAAATATGTTTTTTTATTGTAAAAATACTGTACAGAGGGGTGAGCTGTGCTCTAATGGCCTTTTAAAAAAACACACACATGCACAGAAGAAAATTTTGAGTCATTTGTCATGCACATTTCCAGGTGAGGCCAGCAAAGTGGCACTGGGTTTTCTGGTTTCAGTTATATTGTTAAATGGTGTCTTTTTCCTGGTGCCATGCTTTTTTGCATTCTGGTGTTTCATGTCAGCAATTTTATTCCTTCCCGTAGTGTTCTGCTAAAATGCTGTCTAGCATTTTTAAGTGCAAAAATGTTGTGATGTGTCCACATGGAATAAAATGTGTGTTTGAAAGTCTTTGTGGAGGCCTAAATTACAGGGCTGTTGACCAGGACTTCAATGCTGATGAATCAACGATAGGTGTTATAATAAATAGGTGTCTTTTTTGTTGTTGGTGGTGGTCGTGGGGCTTGAACTCTGGGCTTGGGCACTGTCCTTGCGCTATTCAGCTCAAGGCAAGCGCTCTACCGCTTGAGCCACAGCGCCACTTCTGGTTTTCTAGGGGTTTATTGGAGGTAAGAGTCTCACGGACTTTCCTGCCCAGACTGGCTTTGAACTGCAATGCTCAGATCTCAGCCTCCTGAGTAGCTAGGATTACAGGCGTGAGCCACCGGCGCCCGACAATGAGGCCCCTTTAAACAGAAGTACACATCAAAAAAGTTTAGATATCTATTGATCACTGGGCAAAAGTGTTGTGACCAGAGGTGCACACAAACTTTAACCCCATATTTCCCCTAGTCAAAAAGTCAAGGTTAATGTTGGCTTTGTAACTATTGGAAATGGCAAGAATTGACTCTACTTGCACACATGTTTTCTAGAAATCCATGATCCATTTGTGTTTTTGCTAGCAAAATGTGACACCAATGTGACTCCACATCTGCCAACATTCGATGACATCATTTGAAAAGTCTGTTTATGATTTGTTAGGTGAAAGGAGTATCTAATTATAAACTGTTGGGGGCTCTTGGTGAGGTTGAATGTTTCTTGTTTTAATGTCTAGGTCTCTTTGTGACCAATTCCCGGAAGTCCCTTTAGAGAGGAAGAAAGAATTGCAGTTCTATGGGGGATATTTTTTTTCAAGTCAGTGGAAACCATGATGTAGGTGTTGGCATATGCAAGCACTGTCCAGGCTTCCTCTATGCCGACTGCTTCCTGGCATCACCTAGCCAACTCCTTCTGATACCCAGGTCTATACTTGCAGAGCCTTTAAGCCAGATTATATATGTCCAGAAGAAAATATCAGCTTCCTGATTGTGTGGTTTGGGGCAGCTTCTGTGCCTGTGTTTCTTCGTTTGTAATGATGGACATGGTAATGATGATCCCTTGTGTTACCAATTTGAAACGTGGAGAAAAGGTGTTAATCCATGAAAACCACCTACAACAAAGCCCAACAGTGCAGGGGTCTCTGATATGTCAGCCATTACTGTGGATATCAAGAGTGGTAGAGGCAAACTCATAAGTCTTGGCCCAGAGAAAGACAAGATTTGTACTCACAAAATAAAGTCTTTCCCCACTGATAAGTGTGGTTTGGTACAAAGGAGAAAACACAGAATGAAGAGTCAGAAATTCTTGTTCTGTTTTCCATTTGTTGAATTCTTGAGCTTATATCACTTTACTGCTTGGAATTTCAATATTTTCATCTGCTGAAAAACAAAATAGAGTTGGAGATGTGGCTGAAGTGCTAGAATTCCTACCTAGCAAGCACAAAATGCTGAATTCAAACCACAGTACCACCAAAAAAAAAAAAACAAACCGTTTTAAAAATAGAGGTGGGGCTGGGAATGTGGCTTAGTGGTAGAGTGCTTGCTTAGCATGCATGAAGCCCTGGGTTCGATTCCTCAGTACCACATAAACAGAAACAGACAGAAGTGGCACTCTGGTTCAAGTGGTAGAGTGCTAGCCTTGAGCAAAAGAAGCTCAGGGACAGTGCCTAGGCCCTGAGTTCAAACACTAGGACTGGCAAAAATAAACAAAAATAAGTAATAAATAAATGAGCTATCTGGCCATTGATGATTCATACCTGTATTCCTAACTACTCAGGAGGCTAGGAACTGAGGATTGCCGTTTGAAGCCAGCCCAGGCAGAAATTTCCATGAGACTCTTACGTCTAATAAACTATCCGAAAATGCCAGAAGTGGCATTGTAGCTCAAGTGGTAGAGAGCTAGCCTTGAGCACAAATAGTCTCAGGGACAGCTCAAGACCGGAGGTTAAAAAAAAAAGTAAAACAAGAGGCAAATATTGATCTCTTCTGATGCATTCTCCAATCTCTTCTGTAGTCTTCCCAGCATCTGTGAAGTGCCAATCCTCTTTTACAGGCGAGGCAATAGCTACTTGGAGGCTGAGGTCACTTGTCTGAGGTCCTGTAGGAAGTTTGACCCCTAGCCAAAGCTCTTCCTGCCATACCACCGTCATCTCTAGTATGAAAAGAGGGCTTTGGTTGATAGGGTTGTTCAGCCTCTGCTAAGCAGAAGTCTGTGACCACTGAAGAGGAAGACGGAAAAGGCAGGGAATCAAATATACTTAGTAAGTGCATCTTCATGGTTGGTTATTATATCTACAAATTTATCTTGGTGCTGGATTCTGTTCCTCTTCTGAGTATCACTTCTAGCTCAGTTACCACTGGGGTAAGTGACTCTCAGCTGCTGTCTGTGCACTGATTTGTACAGATAGCAGATCTTTGGCCTTTTGATGTGAACAGAAACAGCCTCTTGCTTCTTCCTCTTTGTTCTTTCTTTCTGGCTTCTTTTCTGAAGCTGTATTCAATGGAATGTTCTGCACGTTATCAGTTAAGAAGGTCTTATCTTTTCATTTCTCAGCCACGTGAGCAATGGTTTGCCTAGTATTTTGCTTCCACTGGTCAGGAGCCTAGAGGAGAATGAAGACCCTCCTCCCCTCTGAAAGAGCTCACAGAACAAACAAGTTCTCCTGACATAATCCTTACTCCTTTGCAACATCAAATATTACTTTGCTGTTTGACCCTGTGACTACCTTTTTGGCTCAGTACAAAGCAGGTGTTAAGGCTTAGACTTCTTATTTTTCATCAAGTTCTGGCTATTTAGTTATCAAAGACTCCTGATCCTAAGCAGGTAGAGTCTTTAATATATTTTAGTTACTCCTGTCACTACCATTCTATGTGGAGGCTCCATACAAATGGCCTTCTGGGCTCTGGAGCTGTCATTGCTTCTGTCAAGTAGTTAGTCACAGTGATGTAAAGCAACTAATACATCCTGGTTTCCTTTCATTTACACACACACACACATACACACACACACATGAGAGGGAGGGTCATATAGTATATCTATTTGTAGTTTTTTGAGGATTCTTCATAGCTCTACTAATTCACATTCCTACCAACAGTGTGTAAGAGTTCTCCTTTCTGTGAATCCTCACCAGCATTTGTCATTTCTGTCTTTTTGCTTATAGCCATTCTAATTGGGCTGAGACAATGTCTGATTGTGCTTTGAATTTGAGAAACAATTATTGACCAACACTGAAGAGGCAAAGTGAGGTTCAGATGGGCATTTGGCAACTTCTAAACTGAAAGAACCAGTTACTCTAATACTTACTTCTTTATTTTTCTCCAGTTCTCCATGCTTTGCTTCTCCTCCCCTCCCCTCCTCTTCTTTCTCCTTCCCTCCACCCCATCTTCCCCTCCCTTTTCTCTTTTCTCTTTCTTTTCTTTTTTTTGTGTACCAATAATGAGGCTTGAATGAAAGGTCTGGGTGTTGTCTCAAGGCTTTTTTGCTCAAGGCTGGTGCTCTATCATTTGAGCCACAGCCCCTCTTCTGGTTTTTTGGTGATTAATTAGAGAAAATAGTCTCATAAACTTTCCTGCTCAGGCTAGCTTTAGACCGAGATCTTCTTATCTTAGCCTCCTGATTAACTAGAATTACAGATGTGAGCCACTGGATCTTGGCTTCTCCTCAATTATTATAAACACAAAGGCATACACACATAAATAGGCATACATTCATGTGCACACACACATACTACACTATACACACACGCATATACACAGATACACATTGAAAAGCTCTGAAGAGTAGTATACTAGATATCAGGATTAGATCCCAGGTGCAGGAGGAAAGCAATCTCTCCTATCAAGAGCTGCATCCATAACATAAAAGGAAAAGGAGGAGTAGCAGGTGGAAGGGAGGAATACCTCCCACCTCCTGAACAGCCCTCTTTGTTCTATTGATTAAGAGTGAAAACAAAGTAATTTTAAACTCTCAGTATTCTTTTATGACTCCTATTAATCATATGTTAATATCTTCCCAATTATTAAATTATGGAGACATGCATTCCCTCAGCCAAACACAATATTTACTAAAATGAATTAATATATAGAAAAGCCTCCGTTCTATGGATGTTAAAACATAGCATAATGAGTTTATCAGGATTTAAAGAAGCCCAGACAGGCTGTTTTGGGAGGTGAAATAAATACACTGATTACAGCAAAACTTATCCACGTTGGCCTTGTGCCATTCGCTATTTCTTTAATAAACACAGTTCAAATTGTTTATCTGTTCAATATAACTTATTCAGATTCTGCTTTGCAATTAACTGCCAGGGTGTGAGTGATGGAAAGGGCATGTTTTACCAGACTTCCCCCTTCAAGTCCCAGAATTTGCTCATTTAGGGTCTTCTTTATATTTTAACAGGCCTGCCAATCAGCATCCTGCTGATCTACATTGACAGTATGCTTGTCACTGGAAAGCATTTCTAGGACATCAGCTTTAGCTGGATAAGGGGAGCCAGCCAAGGGGAAACAATTATGCAAATTTAAATTTTAGACTCTCCAGAGACTCTGACATAACCTAGTAAGAGGATAAAGGTCTGTCTTCCATCTCTTTAGAGACAGCAAGCCTTTTTCCGTATCTTCTGGGGGAATACCAAAGTTACCTAAACATCTTCAAAGTAGCCCTACAGACACCTGGTTGGGAAGCAAGATATTTGAGTAATCATGCCTAAAACCTCTTATATTTCATTATATTCATGAAGACAATCTCCTAAATCTATTTCACCTAATGATGTGTCAATGTTCACCCAAAGAGATTTCAGATCATTCATTTATTCAATGAGTGTGTAGTAATGGGTATTTCACATTTGGTAAGAGAGATTTCTAATATTCTCACTTTCTCTAAAATGATGGATACGTAAGGTTACAGATTGCTCCAAAAGGTATACACATATCAATTGTGATATTATACCAATAAATGCATATATATCATTTGTCAGTTACAAATAAAATTAGAATTAAAGACCAAACAATGCTAGTGTTTACTGCTTATATCTTACTTTTGGTGAATATATATGGATATATTAGACATGTACTGTATGTCAGGCACTGGGCTTTAGAGGTGAATTTACATAGCAGATAAGGTCATTGCCATCATAGAACTTGACTTTGGGGATGGATAGGTGAAGGTGTGGCATGGGTGTCTTCTGATGTGGCTCACCAAGAGCCATGTATCTGGTGATTACAACATTACTTAATACCTAGCATGGACTGGACCAGGTGACTTGCTGTGAAGAAACAGAACATAGTAAAAGTGATGGGGAATCATTTCGGATTAAGTGACGTAAGTTGTCTCTTCCATCTGCATAGCATCTTATGTTCTTTGCCATATTGGGAGATGCTCCTGAGAAACCTATGCATCTTACCAACAGCCACTGGCAAACAAGCCTTAGTCCAACAATGACAGAAGGGAGCTAGAGAGGACGACAGACCCATCTAGAACCCTATTGTAGTTGGTAAGATGCAAAATCAAGGGACACAGCTACTCTGGGACTGGAGTGGTGGTGGTATGTATTTTTAAGTTAGCAAGTGTGGATAGTTAAGTTTGCTCGAACAGAATATCACAGTCTAGACAGCTTGAAAACGAACACTAATTTCTCATTATTCTGGTCAGTGAGAAGTTCAGGGTTGGAATACCAGCAGCACCAGTGTCTAGTGAAGGCCCTCTTTTTTTTTTTTTGGCCAGTCCTGGGGCTTGAACTCAGGGCCAGAGCATTGTCCCTGAGCTTCTTTTTGCTCAAGGCTAGCATTTGAGTTAGAATGCAACTTCTGCCTTTTTCTGTTTTTATGGTATTGAGGAATTGAACTCAGAGCTTCATGCATGCTAGGCAAGCACCCTACTACTAAGCCACATTCCCAGCCCCAAGGTCTTCTTCTTGGCTTGAAGACGTGTCTTCTCACATGAAAGACAGCCTTTGTCGCTTTTTCTTCTTTTTTTTTTTTTTTGTCAGTCGTGGGGCTGGGCCTGGGCGCTGTCCCTCAGCTTGAGCTACAGCGCCACTTCCGGTTTTCTGGTGGTTTATTGGAGATTGGAGTCTCACGGTCTCTCCTGCCCGGGCTGGCTTTGAATCGCGATCCTCAGATCTCAGCCTCCTGAGTAGCTAGAGTTACAGGCGTGAGCCACCAGCGCCTGGCCAAATTTTTTTTTTTTGGGGTCCGGTTGTGGGCCTGAACTCTGGGCCTGGGCGCTGTCCCTCAGCTCTTCAGCTCAAGGCTAGCACTCTACTACTTGAGCCACAGCGCCACTCCCAGCTTTTTTCTGCTTATGTGGTGCTGAGGAATCGAACCCAGGGCCTCATGCATGCAAGGCAAGTGCTCTACCACTGAGCCACCTTCCCGGCCCTGTCTCTTTTTCTTATCAGGACACTAACTCCACTATGGAGGATTGTGACTACACATAAATGCTATCCTATTGGGAATCTGGGATTTCACAGGGGAATTTGGGGAGGACATAGACATACAGTCCATAACCATTTATTTCACAGTAATAGACAATAATACAGTGGTAGAGGAGAAAAGGAGAGGATTATTAAATTCATACATAATGAAGGAAAGTATCAGCTGGTGGTAAGGCAGGGTTGAGCATTAATGAAGGATGATAGTTAAACTGAAGCATGTCAGGATAGCTGGTGAGAAATGGCTTCCAAAATAGGATAGATCTTCAAGCTTCTTTGACTCCCAGATGAAGCTTGAGTAGACTCTACACGTCTCGGCTACAGGGAATTGACAATGTCTCTTATTCTATCTCATCCCTGGAAGTGAAAGAAAAAAACTCATATTTGTTGCAGGGCTGAAATGAGTATCTGTGTGATTTTCTCTGCCTAATTTCTCTGAGGCTATATTGCCTTTCTTGATCTGTCAAGCTGCCGCCCTCTGAACAGTTATCTGACCCTCTTTTCCAGTTGTTCTCCAATCCCTTATCTAACTCTGCTTTCTTTTTCAAACTCCTGAGTTCCTCTCTTTTGGTACCATTTTTGGCCTTTGGTACTTGGACTGCTTTTCAAATGCGTTGTTCCTTGACTGCTGGGTAGCTTTCCATAGTCTCTTTATTCCTATGGTGCTGGTGTCCCTGTAGCTTTAATTGAAAATTGTGCAACTCTGGGTTGGTTGGCTGTCTGCAGTGTATTATGCCACATCCCTCATTTATATGAAAAGTTCTCCTGTTGGCAGAAAATGGACATCTTCTACCAGCTGAGCATTTTCATCTCCAGGCTAAACAGATCTGCCTTCTTGGCACTTCATTCCCTCTCAAAGAACTTCTCTCCTCCCCTTCTCCCCCTTCCTCCTCCACTTGCCTCAATTATCACCTCTGCCACAAACTCCCCAGAGGATGGTTCCTGTCTAGCCTGCAATGCCAGATATTGTTTTGTGGTGATGCTGTGAGTCACTGGAGCTCAACCTACCTTCCCTTCTGCTTTTCTGTCTTCTTTCCTGTATGACATATCCCCTAGCACTGACACTGGGTGTGTACCTTTCCAGTCATCCTCCCTTTCTGATCCCTTATCAGATGGGCCAATCTTCTCTGCTAGTGGACCAGTCTCCTGGACCACTGGGCATCTCAGGCTCTAAATTCATAGACATCCTTAACCATTTCCCTTTCCTGTACCTTCCATGCTAAATCATTCATCTGGTATGCTGAGGTTTGCTTCCCAGGACCTCTTTGTCATCTTTCCATCACTCCCAGACCCACATCCTCATCGGTTCACCCTTGAATATCAATAATCCTTATCCCTTAAATGATTTATTGCAATGAATGGCACTAGGCATCATTCCTGGAACTTACAGTT
Source organism: Dipodomys ordii (assembly GCF_000151885.1). NCBI lineage: Eukaryota > Metazoa > Chordata > Mammalia > Rodentia > Heteromyidae > Dipodomys > Dipodomys ordii. The sequence continues at coordinate 843,218 of NW_012267262.1, forward strand.
AGCTTGTGCTTGCACGCCTATGTTCACACATTCACAAATATTTATTGAGCTCCTTCTATGTTAGTTGGTTGACTCAGATTCCTGATGGTTGAAGACAACTTCCTTTCCAGCTTTGTTGTACAGAGTGGGTTGTTTCCAAGAAACAGCATGACAGCTGTTTTGATAATTAGCAGCAGTAAATGAGGACAGTCCGGAAAATCATATGTTTGTGTTCTTCTCCCAAGAAAACCATGACGTTAAGAGGTTCTGGATTGGGGCCTTATCTGCAGATCTAACTGACTACCAGAAGACCCAGAGTGACTAGAATGGCTTGAACTTGCAAAGCCACCCTCAGGCTGGAGTTTACAGTCTTTTGATACTGTGCATTCATTCCCCCAGGCCGATTTCCCTTCTTCTCATCACCTGTAGCTAATCTAGTTCATACATCTGCATCATCTCAGGTAGTCTGTCCTTTGTCTGTGTGGGTCTCCTGACTTCTATGGAGGGAACTGAGGCACATGGGCAGCAGTAAGAGAGGCCTGTGTGTAGACAACTGTATGTAGGTTCTCAGAGAGAGAGACTCCAGGCCAGAAGGAGGTGGGGAGGCCACCTGATCAATTGGTGTATTGGTCAATTCATACAACTGTAGGCTGCAGGGTATATGTATGCTAAGCAAGCCAAGCTAAGTAACAAATTGAGGTTAAGAATGTACTGAATTTAGTGCCTTACGATTAGCTTGTTGATGTCCTTAGGGGCAGTGATTTCATACATTGGGAGTGGCTTCTTAAATAGTATCAGTAATCCCAACCTCAGAGGATTTATATGAGCTAATGTGAAGAAGTCCCTGGCCTGGGTAGTCAAGGAATAGTAGCTACTTATTTTTGCTTTGCTGAGCCTAGTGTTGAGGTTGGGGTTAGGTAGAAAGAACTAGTTGAATATTTCAGTTCTGGCTTAGGTAACTATGACACTTCCACAAATACAAGATCAGGTGTTGCTATGAAAAGTGGGGCAGTGAAGCTCAGTTTTGAGCAAGTGTGTGTGTGGCAGGGGGGTGGGAATGATGGTGGTGGTCAGAAGTGTTGGGAGAGTCCCTGGGAAATTGCAGCACCTTTTTCTGCATTCTCAGCAGTTGCCTCAGTGAGTGCCTTGATGAGTTGTCTTCTGAAAAGGTTGATGAATGGGCAGGGCTGAATATGGTGGTTCATTGCCTGTAAAACCAGTTACTTGGGAGGCAGCTTGTGGTCTCACTAGATTTCATCTCAATCAATAAGCTGGGCATGATGGTGTACACCTGTTATCCTTGCTACTCAGGAGGCTGTAGAAAAGAGGAGGATCACAGTCGAGGCTGTTCCTGGACAAAACATATGACCCTACCTGAAAAATAACTGAAGCAAAAATATGGCTGAGGTGAGCATGTGGGTCAGTATTAGCAAGTGTGAGGCCCTAAGTTGAGACTCTACTGTAAAACTTAAAAGAAAGGAAAGGTGGGCAGCCCCTGGGTCACTATTGTTATAATTGTTTCGAGGATAAAGACAAAATCCCAGATGATCTGATGAAGCTACTGAAACAGGTGTTGTAGGACTGCAGGATAGAAAGTAGTTGGTCATCTGGACCTGACCCATAGTATGTGGTACTCCTTTGAGGAGGAGTCCTCCAGGCCTACCTGGCAGTCTTGGTATCAGGACTATTTGAAGTCAGACTCACTTCACCTGTTTTAAGGACATTTGTCTAATAAAACTACGGAGGATGGATAACTAGAAACTTCACAGGCTACCTATTGCATTTTCCTCCTGTTTCCAAAGTTCTGGCCTAGCTGCTTTATGCAAATTGTGGCATTTTTTTCCCTCAAAGCAATATGTTATTATTAAACTGCAGACAGGAAGAGTGAGACTCACCTAGATTAAATAACTCTGCCAGAATGTTAGGGTGGGATTTAAAACTCTATCTGTCCAGCTCTAAAATCATATGCTCTGTTCAAGTACTATGATATTATTGCACCTCTGATGATTGAGAAACAAATTATCCCAAGATTTAGTGGCATAGGATAAGAATAGATTAGGTTCACAGATTTTTATGGGTCATAAATTCAGACAGGGTCCACCAGGGATGGCCTGTATTTCCACTGCACAATGGTTAGAACTTCTTTTCTTGGAAGATGCAAAGTCTGGAGGCAGCACTCTGCTGATGGATTCTTTGCTTCCATGACTGAAGACTGAGGCTGGATACCTCAGTTCTCCTCCACATAGGCCTCTTAGCATAGACTGGGTCTCTCTACATAGACTCATTTCCTCACAGCATGGTAAAATTGCCTCTGTAACCCATGAGTGAAGGTCTTTCCTAAAAAGAAATGAGACTAACATCTTTATGACAGCCTCAGTAGACAGAGAGCATTGGTTCTATGTAGGTCTACGTGCCAAGGCAGTCACAAAGGCCATGCAGACCTAAAGGGCAGGGAAATATATCTAATTTTTGACCTTCCTTCCCCCCTTTTCCTTGCCCCCAACCTGGAGCTTGAACTCAGAGCCTGGGTTTTATCCTTGAGCATTTTTTTTGCTCATAGCTGGTGCTCTACTACTTGAACCATTACTCCATTTTCAACTTTTTGGTGGTTGGTTAGAGAAAAGAGTCTCACAATCTTTCTGCCTGGGCTGGCTTTGAATTGGGATCCTCAGATCTCAGCCTCCTGAGTAGCTAGGATTTTGGCATGAGCCATTGACATTTGGCTGATTTTGGTTTTTAATAGAAGAATAGCAAGATTTTGAAAACAGATGTATGACAAACAATATCACCATAGCTGGCCACTTTAGGAAAATAATAATCTGCCACATGAAAGAACATGATGAATTGACTTTGTCTTAATCTTTCTGTTGTTTTTGCATACTAGTTGCTGAACCTAGGACCTCACATTTGCTAGTTACATTGGTAGATTTCCCGCCCCCATCCCACCCCACCCCCTACTTTTTTTTTGGTAATGGGCCCAGGCCCTATCTCTACATTCTGTTGCTCGAAGCTAGGGCTCTAGCACTTAAAGCCACAACTTCACTTGTAGGTTTCTGGTAGTTAATTGGAAGTAAGAGTCTTATGTCTTACCCAGGCTGGCTTCGAACCACAATCCTTAGATCTTGGCCTCCTGAGTAGCTAGGCGTGAGCCATTAGTGCCTGGAAGCTCTTTTGTTTTTATTTTGCTTTTGAGATAAAGACTTCTTGCCTAGACTTCTGGAGTAGCTAGAATGACAGGCATGTGCCACCACACCCAGCTTTGACCTCTCAGAGACCCAGCATATTAAAAGACAGATAATAACATTTGTTGAATTAAATGAATAAGTGCATCCAAGTCAAGCTGTTTTGAGGGCTCCATAATTGTTCTTTCAATTTCCCATTCTCTTTTACCCCTGCAGACAAAATGTTCCATCTCACGTAAAGGCTGTTTTGCTCTCAGGTTTGTTTCTCCCATCAGAGATCTAACAGGATGCTATTTCATTATGAACATCTGCTTCATGTCTTGCATGAGTCTCCGAGGGAGAAGGCCTGAAAGGCTCAGAGGCATGTCTTCAAACTTCTGTCAGAGCTGTCTAGCTAGCAACTCTTAGGACAGCGCAATCCTTCTACTTTGTTCAGGCTTGCAAAACTCTGTTTTGAACTCTTTTGAACTTTTTTTGACTTTTTCTTTATTTTAGCTGTACAGAGGGGTTACAGTTACATGAGTAAGGCAATGAATATTTCTTGTACAGCATTGTTACTCCTTCCCTTGTTCTTCCACTATCCCTTCCCTTCCCCACTTCCTTGACTCCTCCCCCCCCTCAAAGTTGTAAAGCTCATTTCCAATGTACTGTCTGTCTTGTGGGTATCATTGTTACAATGGGTCATCCTGTATCCTTGTTTCAGCATTTTGTTATTCCCCTTCCCCTCCCCAAATTAGACAAATGTATATACAAGACACAGGGTACCAAAGTCAAGTACAGTGACAACAGGGATTATCATAGGGGGAAGAAGATACAAAGGAAACAAAAAAATTACATAGTACATTAAAAGCAACAACAAAGAAAGACCTCGTGTGTCCATATCTTGAGGTTCATTTCATTTAGCATCATCTTCTATGGTCCTATGTACATAGCTTTTGAGCTTTTCTGCTCATCTGATAAAATTGTGTGTGTGTGTGTGTGTGTGTGTGTGTGTGTGTGTATAATAGAATTCTATGCCTCCATCAGAAAGAATGACAATGCCCCATTCGTTAGGAAATGGAAAGACTTGGGAAAAATCATATTAAGTGAAGTAAGCCAGACCCAGAGAAATATAGGTCCCATGGTTTCCCTTATTTGCTGTAATTAGTGTAAGTCTAGGATAATTTTTTGAACTTTTCATGGGTCGTGCATAAAGCTTCCTTCTTTTCTTCCTTCTTTCCTCCCTTCTCTCTCTCTCTTCCTCTCTCTCTACCCCCTCTCTCTTTCTCCCCCTTTACCTTTCATTCTTTCTTATTTTCTTTTTCTGCAGTGAAATTCTGCTTTTGCTGTGGCTCAGTACTTCCCAAATGAACCTCTAGACAGGCTTGTGATTTTTCCATGGAACTTGCCACAGGGAGTTTTTCTCTAAAAAGAAAACAGAAACTTTCTAAGTGTAAACTTAGATGTTGGCAACAAGTACACATCTTTAAAAGCCAGTGCAAGGGGCTAAATCCATTTGCTAACAGTTAATAACCTCTGAGCCAAAAGGCTGTGAGGGGCAATGGGGGAAATACTGGTGTGTGTGTGTGTGTGTGTGTGTGTGTGTGTGTGTGT
>NW_012267262.1:848021-872069 GCF_000151885.1 Dipodomys ordii
GTGTGTGTGTGTGTGTGTGTGTGTGTGTGTGTGTGTGTATGTGTGTGTGTGTGTATGTGTGTGGACTGTATGATGTTGATCCTTACACCTGAGCAGCAGGAGCTGTTGACATGAGATGAGGGAATGGGTGTTTTTGTCAGGGGGACAGGAAGAGGGATGGGTGGTTTCAGAACAGAAGAACAGATGGGATTTAAGCCCAGCTCAGACTGAATTGAGGGAATGGGACTGCAGCACCCTAGCAACATTGAGGTAGCGGCCAGTGGTAGCTGAGGGCTGGAGAAGAGGGGAACAGACAGGCTGACAGCCTAATCCTGCCATGAAGCTCTCCAGGAGCTGACAATTTCCCCAACGGGAAGGCAAAGGACAGAAATATTGGGTTTTACCTGCTTCTCCCCAAAGAAGACAAAAGCCATCACAACAGCTCATCAAACAAATCCCAGGCTCAGTGGTTGGTGACCCCAGTTAGTTAAGCAAGAGTTCCTGTTTGTTAACAGTGTGGAGGAGGAAAGCATCGAGCACACAGCACAGGGTTGGTGCATGATGGGGTGAGATGGGAAACAAGGCTGACTATGGGAGCCCAGATGAACAGATGACCAGGCATCTTCTGAGATTACAGAGCTATCAAGGCCTGGCTTTCAGTTATTCCAGGGTCATACACAGAAAACTAGAAGGATGAGCTGAGATAGAAAAATCCATGGTTCTCTTCATAATAAAGCAAAATTATTTTTTTTAATTTTTATTTATTTTTTATTGTGAAAATACTGTACAGAGGGGTTACAATTACATGGGCAAGATAATAAGTACATTTCTTTTTTTGGGGGGGGTCCGCTCGTGGGGCCTGAACTCTGGGCCTGGGCGCTGTCCCTCAGCTCTTCAGCTCAAGGGTAGCGCTCTACCACTTGAGCCACAGTGCCACTTCCGGCTTTTTTCTTTTTGCTTATGTGGTGCTGAGGAATTGAACCCAGGGCCTTATGCATGCAAGGCAAGCGCTTTACCACTGAGCCACCTTCCCAGCCCATGAGTACATTTCTTATCAAGCATTATAGCCTCCTCCTTTGTTTCCCTTTCCCATCCCTTCCTATCCTCCCCCCTCCCATCCACCCAACCCTCCCCGCCCCCCCAAAGTTGTAAAGTTCGTTTTCGACATAACAACTTGTACTTCTCATTGTTGCAATGGGTCCACCTGTATCCTTATTTAAAATTTTGGAATCACAAAGAACTTGTTTATTCTAAAGAAACTTAAAAAGACAAAAAGACTATAGAAGAAAATCAGTGCTCAAAACAAAGCCAACCTTTAAGGAAACCTCTTGGTTATACAGCCAGACACATACACACAGAAATTCTCTAAAATAAGTACAGGCTAGACTTTGGAAACTGGTGGTATGCTTTTTATGCTTTCTCCCATTGAACTATGAAGAACATATTTCATTTATAAACATTCCTTTTTGGCAGTGAATTGGAGGGTGGTTATTCATTGTATGGGCTCATCTTGTTACATTTCACCAGCCCCTACATAGGGCACTTAGATTTTTGTTTCCTTGTTTCAATTTAGACTCAACAGCATGTTGAACATTCCTATAGCTAAATCTCTTCACACATCTGTTTTAATTTCCTTAGTATGTATTCCCTTAAAAACATCATACATTGTTTTATTTTTTTATTTTTTGGGGAGGGATTTCTGAGAAATTTTATTTCTCTTCAAGGTCTTTTTTTTAATTGTGAAAATACTGTACAGAGGGGTTACAATTACATGGGCAAGATAATGAGCATACATTGTTTTAAAATCAGCTTTTGAAGAAACTTGAAAATAGCCTCCCTCTCAAACTGTAATTTATATAACTGCAGCAATATTTGAAGATATTAATAAATAATTTGTTGATAATTTGTTGTGGTGTTTTCAATGTGTCAAACACTGTGAATGTTTTATAGACAGCATCCTAATTTCCCCCATGACCCTATCATTGGGCATTATCATTTCTATTTTATAAGTGACAAACCAGAGGATCAGATAAACAAGGTCACTTACTCAAGGTCATGTAACTGTGATGTGGCAGAGCTGGGACTCAAGCCCAAGCTCAGGGACTCCAGGGACCCTTTTCTTACACTGCCTTGTCTCATACCTGCATATTCATAGAGAATGCTATCTTTGGAAGCACCTGACTACTTTTCTTTTTTTAAACTAGAAAGCTAAATGTTCCTATTCCCTTTTGGCTGCTAGTTCCACGGGCTAAAGGACCATTTTTGATTTATTAGATTTTTGTTGCCAAGGAACTAATTTGGTCCCCTACCTCCTCTTCTTGCTCAAAAAGCACACAACAAAATGATTTTTAGCAGTGGGGATAATTATAGAAAATGTGGTGTTAACTTGAATAGAATACAAATATTTTAGATTTTTTTTTCGGGACTGCCAAGCGTGGGGAAAAAAAGGAGTGAAATGAGCTTTAGCAAACCTTAGGAGAGAGCAGATGCCAGGCTGGAAACCCAGAGGCCACTTCTGTATTTGCCCTCGAGAGCAAACTTGAGATCTGAGCCTGATTAATAGCTGAAGCTCACTGGAATCACTGGACCTCACAAAGGTAAGAACAGGCAAAGTCAAATCCTTCTCTTTTTTTTTTTTTTTCTGATACCTTTTTGGGTGAGTGGCTTTAGCTTCCCTCTAGCTTGCACTGATCTAAGTGTCAGCACACGTTCACACTTATGGGTTTTGATGAAGGCTGCAAGAGGCACTTGGTGAGAGGAGGCTCTGAACTCATACCTGCAGTCCTGGCTGCAGACTGGGAATGTCTTGAGCTCTCCACCTGTTAGTTCCCCTGACCTGCATTTGTGTTAAATTCTAGATTTTTATCCTTCATTGTGTTGGACTACTTCATAGTAGCTTCCTTAGAAAGGATTCAAGAACATACATTGCCTGTGTTTCTTCAGGACTCAACATGCCAACTCTCTGCTCTTATGGCTTAGGTACAGAATTCTACACTTAGAACTTAAAGGCGTGTCTGCAGATGTTTCTGCTACACATTTACTCTTCAATGGTATACATTTACTCCCTGGCCCAGTATAGGTCTACAAACTATTTATCATCTATCTGTGATAAGAAGTATAGAAGTGTAAATACTTTGAAACTTTTATACCAATTCGGCTAAGCCATTTTACATCTATTGCAGCTGATAATAAAACTTGGGGACTTTTAATCAGAATATTCTTTTTTGAATGTATTTTCCCCAGTAATTCTTTAGTACTCTATTCTACTTCTTATTTTATTTTGTACTCTACTTCATAGCAGTCACTAATGTATTAAGAACAAAGTAGAAACACTTAGCCACAGATAGATAGTTTGAGAAGTCTTGTTCTAAAACAGACTTTGTTCTTGAGAAGTTCTCTGTCTGTCTGATCTTGGTATTTTGTTAGTAGCTTGTTTGCCTTCCCTGCCCCTGCCCCCACCCCTTCTTTCTCCCTCTCCCTTTTCCCCTGAATATTTAGGATTTTATTTCAATCCTTTCAATTTCCTCTGAGGGGTTTTTGCTATTCACAGTGCTGGGCTGATGGGACCTTCATCTTGGGCATCTCTCTATTCATTTATTCATAATAATTCATTCTCTCTCTCTCTTTCTCTTCTCTTTTTCAGGGATTCTTATTGGTTGGACATTAGTCCTTCTGTATTCATCTGTTAAATATTTTGTCTTTATTTTCAGTTCCTATTTCTTTTTGTTTACTTCTTAGATTTCCATAAGTATATCTCCCAACTTTTTCATGCGTTTGTATATGCTATTATAGTTTTACTTTCAAAAGCTCTTATTTTTTCTTTTCATAATATTCATTTTTTACATCTGCAGACTCATTTTGTAAAGAAAATGATTAGATGTACTTCTTTTTGCATATCTATACTTCTTTCAGTGTATCTATTTTCCTTTATCTTCCTTTATCATATCAGTTGAGTTTTGCTTCTTTACACATTGATAACTATTCCCAAAGATCATGGTTGTTTATTTATATCTAATAATTAAGGGTTAAAATCTGACAAATACAGTAGTTCTGTGTATGGAAACAGAAAGGTTTTTTGTTTGTTTGTTTGTTTTGTTTTGTCAGTCCTGGAGCTTGAATCTCAGGCCTGGGTACCGTCCCTGAGCCTCTCTGTGCTCAAGGCTAGTGCTCTACCATGAGTCACAGCACCACTACCAGCTTTTTCTGTTTATGTGGTACCAAGGAATTGAACCTAGGAATTCATGCATGCTAGGCAAGTTTTTACTTGGCAAGGTTTGACCAAATTATTGAGATTTATCAAATTTTTTCTTATCAAGACATGTCATCCATACTTTCTTTCAATTTGTTGATAAGAACAAGATAATATCAAGACAGTCCAGCTAGTGGCATATAGCCAAAGACCTCCACAAATAAAGGCAAATATATATGGTATCTGTCTTGTGCACTGCTATAGCCTGGTGCTTGAACTTAGTTGTTGTATAATTAACTTTGGTTGAATGTATCCATCCTATTAAAAGAGTAATCAGGGTGATTTTGTTTTGTTCCTAGGGCAGGTTGTAGTTCTCACTGTTTCCTTATTGCTCATGAAACACTATTATTTAATTATCCCCTTATTGTTCTCTGGAAATTGATACTCAGCTCATAGGTTGTGGTTATGCAATCGACCTCATTGTCTTTTCTGAAAAGAAAAGCATTGCCTATCTAGTCTCTCTCCTGCTCTCATAGTTCTAACATATTAGAGATGCCCGATCTCTCCTAGGTTATCACTAGGTTATCTCATTTAACATAGCCTAACACTATAGTTCTTTTTATCTTATTATCTTAATTTTCAACGTCTGTATTCTGTGCTTTCTAGTTGAAGTTTATAATCTTTGACTGAGAATTTAAAAGTTGTAGGAGTTAAGTACTTTAAGTACTTTTTTTCTTTTGTGAACATGAATGACTCTGAATTGCTTAACTAGCTCTTATTCTTATCCTTCTTGTTCTTGATTTTTAAGAAGGGAGGATGCTAAGAAGATATACCTCATTGGGTACTGAAAATCTTACCCCTTCGTTAATTTATTTAATTTACATCTGTCTTTTATGGCTTCCAGTGAAAACAAGAGCATTTACTTGATAGAAGAACCTGTTCTACAGGAATCATCTTCTGAAGCCCTCCCAGGACTAGCCAAACCTGATGGATGTGGGGATTGCTGGGGAAAGGTCACAGCCTGTGGGTGTGCAGGGAGGTAACAGTGAGGTGGAATGGCTGCACAGTGGCCAGGTGAAATCAAGGTGAAGTCCTGTGACTCAGAAGGTCTAATCAGCAGTGACTCTTCTTTGACTATCTCTTACCATAGCTTTACCTCGGGGCATATTGTCCTTGTTTACAATTTCTTTAAGTCCAGCCAAAGTGCTCTTTACCCTTCTCAATCTTACTCTTCAGGCGCTAAATAATGACAGCCTACTCTGGGCCAGCATTTTGTATCTGGAGCCCTCCCCCTCCCCCTCTCCCTCCTCCTCTTCTTCTCCTCCACTTCCTCCTCCTCCTCCTCCTCTTCTCTTCCTCCTCTTTCTTCTTTGCATTTTCGGTATGTGGATGGGGAATTGTGAATCTTCATTGACCACTTAATACAAACTCACTCTTTTCTTTCTTTCTTTCTTTCTTTCTTTCTTTCTTTCTTTCTTTCTTTCTTTCTTTCTTTCTTTCTTTCTTTCTTTCTTTTTACCTTCCTTCCTTCCTTTCTTCCTTCCTCCCTTCCTTTCTTTCTTTTTGCCAGTCCTGGGGCTTGAATTCATGGCCTGGGCACTGTCTCTGAGCTTCTTTTGCTCAAGGCTAGCTCTCTATCACTTGAACCACACACCACTTCTGTTTTTTTCTGCTTATGTGGTACGGGGGAATCGAACCCAGGGCTTCATGTATGCTAGGCAAGCACTGTACACTAAGCACATTCTGAGCCCTATTTATTGTTTTTATGTCACCTATAATTTCTAGAATTTTCTTGTTCATTCTTTTGTGGGGGGGTTCACTAGTGGGGTTTGAACTCTGGGCTTGGGTGCTGTCCCTCAGCTCTTCAGCTTAAGGCAAGCACTCTACCACTTGAGTCACAGCACCACTCTGGTTTTCCAGTGGTTAATTGGAAATAAGAGTCTCAAGGGTATTTTCCTGCCTGGGCTGGCTTTGAACCGTGATCCTCAGATCTCAACCTCCTGTGTAGCTAGGAGTACAGGTGTGAGCCACTGGCACCTGGCTTTGTTCATTCATTTACTTGCTTGCTTTCTATACCCTCCTCTTGTCAGCATAAATTATAGGGACTTAATGCTTTTACCAGAGCCTAGTTTAAAGGATGTCATACCTTTATGCAATAAAACAATGAGAACAAACTTGGCAAACTTTCCCATTTTCCTTGGGGGGTAATCCTAGAATACTACTGGCACCTCTGAGGGTTCATAGTTTATTCTCTAGCCTAGAGCTTTGAAAACTATGGCCCATTATTTGTTTGTATAAACAAAGTCTTATTAGAGCATGGCCATTCTCCTTCCTTTCACATATTGTCTATAGTGACTTTTACCCTACAATGGCAGATTTGAGTAGTTGTGACAAAGTCAATATGGCCTATAAGGTGAAGATATTTATTGTCTGGCCTTTTAATTCTAGTTTTCCAATTGTTGATACAGAGCAAAGATTTCTCTGGACCACATCAAGTCTTTCTTCTATGTGAGTTGATTCCATGATAGCAAGATACATCATTTTCTCTTCTCAAAGAGGCCTCTTTCATGTCTGTGTCTTTAATATGGGACTGAATCCTTCTGTTCATGAAAATGTTGGCCTTACTTTGACCTGAATTATCCAGAGAACAGAAATCAGTGTGTTTTCTTTAATTGTTAATTATCAGGCTGACACATGGTATAAGCCATTTTGCCTGTCTTTTCATCCAGAGGAAGGGTTTAGCAAGGCGCCTTGGTGGCATGAAAGATAGAGTAAGTATAAGATTTGATTATTTTTATTACTTCTCTTTGCTTAGATCTCTGTAAGAATCATGATGTTTCCAAGGCAACACATGGTTTGGGGAAATTGAGAGAATACTCCTGATGCAAAGGGATAACAGCATAGCTACCACAACACTGCTAGCCAGCTCACGAATGTTGGGTATTCAGAGGGACCAAATCAACTTGATTAGAATCTAGGAGGCCTGAGTTCCAAAGTGGAATAACTATGGCCATGTTCAGCAAATTTATAAACCCCTTTTATAATGCACTGGAGAAAGGAACACAAATCAATGCATAGGACTTGGCTCCTGCCTTATCCCTGTAGGAGGATCTTTGTCAGTGACTGTTCATTTACCTATTCTGAATTAAGCTGCTTTTGGATCTCTTTTCTATTGTGCATGGGTATTAGAGTCACAAGTTTCCTCTTTTTCTCTGTCCCTAAGCTGTTCAAATTGTTAGATCACTTCCTAAAGATGATGGTTGTTCTTTCTTTCTTTGTTTTATTTTGTTTGTTTATCGGTCGTGGGGCCTGAACTCTGGGCCTGTGCACTGTCCCTCAGTTCTTCAGATCAAGTCTAGTGCTCTACCACTTGAGCCACAGCGCCACTTCTGGCTTTTTTCTGCTTATGTGGTGCTAAGGAATCGAACCCAGGGCCTCATGTATGAAAGACAAGCACTCTACCACTGAGCCATCTTCCCAGCCCCTGTTTTTTTTTAAAGTCCTTAAAATCTTATTACAAATACTTATTAATTATAAAAATCCAGGCAGTCATTTAAAATTAAGAAAGTGTAAAACCATACCACCTCTCCGAGGTAAATATTTTAATATTTGATTATAAGCCCCCCTAGCCAGGATTCTGTGATAAAAATCAAACACACACATTGCTGTATATATGAACAACACACAAATTGGTATTTTATAGGCAAGGGATAATGCTATGCATACTACTCCATAAGCTGCTTTCTTTTTAACTGAATAGGATATCATGAATTTTTTCCCCTTCATTTTCCTGGAGTGATACTAGTGACTAGTTAACATAATGGGCTCTGAAGCCTGATTGCTTTGTTTCAAGTCCTGATTCTTTCCATTTTACTACCTCTTTGACTTTAAGTTATATAATCTTTCTGGTACCTTTGTTTCCTCTTCTGAAAATGGAGATAGATGAATAGGTTGTTTTAAAGGATAACATATGTTAATATGAAAAGAGCCCATAATACAGTACCAAGCACATGGAATCTTCTTTTTAAATGTTATCTATTCTTTTTTTTTTGTTAATGTGAGGGTATCTACAGCATACTTTTATTGGCTGCCTACGATATAGTTGCATTGGTACGTAAGCTTTCTTCTCTGCTTTTCCTTTGGTGTTGTGTTGCATATGTGTGCCTCAGTGTGCTGCAAACTCTACTGTTGTGTTTTGATGCACCATGGAGTTACAGTTTTCTAGTGTATCTGAGCAGGTAACGTGAAGAAACCTGTACCCCTCTCAGGAGGGCCTGATAATGTCAGCAGGAAGGAATAGCCTACTTTGTAGCTGTGGTACTTAGTAGATACAAGGTGACCCTGGGACTATGACTGAATTTTATGGGGCCCAGTTTTAGATCTACTACTTCCTGAACATAAGCAACTTACTTTTTTTTGGTAAGTCTTAATGTTTCCATCTGTAAAATTAATATTCTTTTTGGCATTTGGTTTTTGTGAGGGCTTAATAAAGTCATTTATCTAGTTATTGGTTCTCAATAAATATTAGGTATTATTATTAGAGATTGAAAGTTACCTTTAAAGCATAAATATTCATACATACATGTACATTTATCTATAAGACAGTCATTTGATAAACTATTCTTTCTTCTCTGTCCCCCACCTACTCTTTCATACTTTGCCTTGTGTTCTCAGGGCTGGAATTCTTTTTAAAAATTATTTTAACTATCCTCAAGTAGTTGTACAATTCAACACATCAGTCTGTGAGTATAATGCATCTTGATCAGTGTCACGTCTTTTATCATTCTCTTCTGCAAACCCCCTTCTCTTTTGCCAGTAGGGGGTGCTACATGGAGCCTGGAAAGGCTGTAGGAGGGGAAGGGATGTGCTTCTGTTTGCTTCTACTTCCTGCCAGCATCACCCCAGCAACACTACTTCACCTTGGCAAGAGCCCTTGATTTCAATAGAGCAGCTGGCTTTGGTTTTCATTCTTTCCCCACACACTCAAAACCAGTCTCCTGGATTTCCTCCTCAAGAATCTCTGCCTTCCCACAGGTCTGGGGTCCATTTCTTTGGGGGCCTGCCTCCTGCTTCTAGGTCTCTACATCCAGCCTTCCCTTTGTTACTCCAGCCATGGCACGCTAGTGCTTCCTGTGGTTCCCTCTGTGAATTTCAATATTCCCTGTTTATCTTTTCAGTCCTCTCATTTCGGGCCAAGAACTCTCTACACTAACTTATTTTTGTTCAAATTGCTGGTGTGGTTTCTGTTTCCTGACTGGATGCTCTCTGATACTCCATCCAGATCCTCACATTCCCTAATGAATGAGTAATTGAGAAAATAAAGCATTCATTTTATGAGTGAATACATCTATGTTGCTCTAAAGGAAGGATGAGGTGAGTTTTATCTGTATCTTGGCCCTGGGCAGACCCAGTGCTATGGTATCAGACACAACAGTCCACTCACCCCTGAAGATGCTCTGGAAGTATGGGTTGGCATGACTATGCCTGTGGGTCGTGGCTGACACAGCTCACATGCATACAGGCTGGGCAAGACTTCAAATGAGGGGACACTTTTGGGATTCAGAATAGTCAGTTCTATAAGACATGCCCAGGGAAGAATGAGAGAAAGGGGAAAGGCTGATGGAGAAAGAGGGAACACTGTGGAGACTATGGTAGTCAAAGCAGAAGTGCTGGTTAAAATCTTTTATGCATATGTAAAAATGGAACAATAAAGCTTGTTGAGATGGGTTGGGAAAGGTGGAGGGTGGATGAGGCAGAATGATAGAAAGAGTGAGTTTGATTGAGGTACATTGTAGGTGTATGTGGATATATCAAAGGGAAATCCCCTTATAGAATTAATTGATGCTATTTTTTTAAGTGTGGAAAAAGAAGTAGAAGTCCTAGGGTGTACAAGGTGTCCTGGCAGAATGCAGGTGGAAAGATGGTTACCAAAGCTGACAGGAGTGATGTGAGGAGGGAGGAACGTGGAGGCTATTAATCTTGGTATTGAAGGACAGTTTCAGCCTGTCCTTTATTTACTGATAATCAAAAAGGCCTGCACAAAAGGTTGGTCAACACCACTTTCCTGCTTCATTGCTTTCCAAAAGAACTGCTGCTTCCCTGATGAGGGATTATTTTCAGGAGCTGTTTCAGACCACTCACCATTATCTCCTCTTTCACTATTATACTCCCTCTGTCTGCCTGCATGCCTGTCTGTCTATCTGTCTATCTGCCTGCATATCTGCCTACATACCTGCCTATCTATCTGTCTGCTTGCCTGCCTGCCTGCCTGTCTGTCACACACACACACACACACACACACACACACACACACACACACACACACACACATTTATTCATAGAGAACACTGGTAGTCCCCTGGCCTTAGATGAACACCCTTCCCCACAGCACACCCCCAGCAGTAGTCCTGTCCAGAGCAGGTCCGACCAGCCAGGCTTCAAGAGCACATCGCAGGAAGCTAACCTTGCCACACATGGCCAGGATGGCTTTATTGAGCTCAAAGAACCAGGTGGTGTTGTGGACCCAGGACAATGCTGGGCTCTAGTGGGGGAGGAGCCGCTGCCTCTCATCACCAGGCTGCTTTATGTAAGGATTTAGAAGTCAAGGCACAGGTGCTCCTGTCCTTGGCTCAAAAATTAATTTTCCTGGGTAAAAGTAAAATATACTCTTTATTTCTTGGGAAGAAGACTCAGCAGGAGGAACACAATTGTGTAGTGTTTCCACCGAGATTCTTTTTTAGGTTTAATGGTAAGGGGATTTAAATCCACAATCTCATTCTGGCTAAGCAGGTGCTCTACTATTTGAGCCCGCAGCTCTTTGTGTTGTAGTTACTTTACATATATGGCTTGAGCTGACTTTGAATCACAGTCCTCTTGATCTCTACCCCCCAAATAACTGGGGTGGAGGCAAGTATGATGACACTTGGCCCCCAAATTCTCTTACATAAAGGCTTGTTTTACAGGAAAGTTAACAAGATTTCCCTTTCATTATATTTTATGTCTCTGTGGTACTTTCACAAGAATGAAGGACTAAACATCCACACGTACTTATTATTGACTAAGTAATATTCTTTACTTGGATTTCACCAGCTTTTCCAGTAATGTCCCTGTGTTCCAGGATCCCCTTCAGGACACAACATCACCCTTAGATGTTACATCTCCTTAGTCTCCTCGCTCTGTGGCAGACTTTCTTTGTTTCTGATTCCTGTACCATTTTGCAGAGTAGCAGTCATGTGGTTCACTGCCTATCACCCAGTTTGGGTTTATCTGATGTTTTTCTTGTGATTAAATTAGGTTTATGGATTCTGGCGGGGAATGCATGTGCTATGCTTCTGGAAGGAGTTCAGATATTTGTAGGATTTTTGGAACCAAGAACCCTGCAATAAATCAAAAGTTTCGGTAGACATTTAATATCCTTCATGCTTGCTTGTGTTTGTTGTGCTGTTAGATAGATAAAGTAGAAAAAATAGAAAACAAACTCTCAAACCAGAAAGCTATAACTCTCTGCCTAAGAAGACATAGCTGTGGTATGTCCATTCCTATGGTTTAGAATATCACCAATGGGCATCTATTGGGAAATTGGGAGCAATGCTGACATCATGTAATTTCTTTTTTGCTCATAATTACATATGACATAGCTTAGGAGCTAGGCAGCTGAACTCATCCAGTGAGGACCCTGTTACAATGAAGAAAAGGCTGGAACAAATTCCGACATCTAATGAGCATCTATTTCTGTGGTGTGCCAGAGCTGACTACCATTCTATGAGAATTGATTGTCAAATCTGCAGGAGTTTTTTTGCAAGTCAGTTATTAAAAAATGCATGATCATAAACAATTTAATTCTTTAAATTAATTGCATTAAAAGGTAATACACAATCCATTGTACAGAAGTGGAATATGAATACCTAGTTCATTTTTATTATTTCATTTCATTTTTATTGGCACTAATTAGTTGTCGAAGGGGTTTCATTTTGATATGTCCATATATGCATAAACTGAACCTTGATCAGACTCACCCTCTCCATTTTTTCATTGTTCTTGGGTCAAGAAGCCCAAAATAGCTCAGGTTCTTGAGGAGAATCTACTTGCTCCCTTAACCTTTGATGGCTGTCTTGGCATTCAGGGACTTGTGGTCATATCACTCCAAATTCTACACACTACTTATCCATGTGCCGTCTACTCTCTGTATCTGCCTAAGGATACCTGGAGAAGCATTGAAGACTTACCTAGATAATACTTCACTTCACGCAATACCTCACCTTCAAGCAAGAACCCCACTCCCATATTAAGGTAATATTCATAGTTTCTAGGGATTTTTTAAATCAATATTGGGTTATCACAAATAGTCTAATGAATATATAATATATGCAAGTTTATTTATTTATTTTTTGTTGGTTGTGGGGCTTGAACTCTGGGCCTGAGTGCTGTCCCTCAGCTCTTCAGCTCAGGGCTAGCGTTCTACCACTTGAGCTACAGCGCCACTTCCAGTTTTCTGGTGGTTTATTGGAGATAAGAGTTACAGGGCTGGGAAAGTGGCTCAGTGGTAGAGTGCTTGCCTTGCATGTGTGAGGCCCTCAGCACCACATAAGCAAAAAGAAAAAAGCCAGAAGTGGCGCTGTGGCTAGCCTTGAGCTGAAGAGCTAAGGGACAGCACCCAGACCCAGAGTTCAGGCCCATGACTGGACCACCCCTCCAAAAAAAAAAAAAAAAGAGTTTCACGGACTTTCCTGCCCAGGCTGGCTTTGAACCGCAATCCTCAGAACTCAGCCTCCTGAGTAGCTAGGATTACAGGCATGAGCCACCGGTGCCCAGCTTAGAAATTTATTTTAAAACAAGTAACAATAACGTGTTTTTCAGGCAGACAGGGAAGAGAAGTCTGTGTATATAGGAGAAATTCCTACAAGGAGTTCCCTGGGGATTATAATATAGTTCCTTGAATACTCTTGGTTCCAAACCCTTTGGTTGAAGGAGTACATCACACACACACACACACACACACACACACACACACACACAATTTGGTTTGAGCTATATTTTGAGCTAGTGTTGGATCTCTTGAACTAACTTGCAACTCACCATTCACAAATCTTAATAAATACCACTAAGTGGGAAGTATTTTTAGCTACAGTACGTAATCCCAGACCTTGTCTAACTACACTCTCTCCCCCACCACCCCTTTTTAAAAAATGTAAACACATTGGGTATAACTGATATAAAAATAGTTGTTCTGAGTAAAGCCTAAAGCCCCAATTCTTTCCCCTTTTCCAAAGAACCCATTTGAAAACTACTATTATCTTAGATCAGAAGTTCCAAATGTTTCTAGCAATGATCTGGATAGTAAATATGACTTTCCAGTTTATACAGTCTCTGTTATAGCAACTGAATTCTGTCACTGTGGCAGGAAGGCAGCTAGGAACAATACCACAATGGATGGGCTTGGCTGAGTGCTAGGAAACTTTTATAGGCACTAAACTTTGAATTTCATATAAAATTTTCACATCATAAAATATTCTCTTTTGATTTGTCTAACTATGCATAAATATAATGATGATTCATAGCTTAAGAGCTATACAAAAGCAGACTATGGACCTGCAGATAGCTTTGCTGACCTATGTGAGACACCTGATCTGTGGAAGTTTTCTTTAGATTTAAAATTCCAAAGTCTCGGGGCTGGAAAGGACCTCACAGGGTATTTATCCTTCATTCCCACCACCATCTCCAATTGCCATTTAGTGCTTCCCAGGTTTACCCTTCCATGCCTCCATAAATACCTACAATGACTAGAATACAACCTCTGAACAGCTCATTCTGCCTCCTGGGCCAAGCTGATTGCTAGAGTTCTCCGTGCAGAGCGGCACCTGTCTCCAATGACAGTGTCTGAGATACAGTTGGAACTGTGCAGCACCATATTAACACATCAGGTTAATTTCATGCTCTACTTGTCTCGGGCTGATATTAATGAAAATTAAATTTTGCGCTAATCAGCCTTAGCATTCAGCCCACACGACACAAATTTGTGATTTCTGGTAAGGGTGGTTAAATCATATTTATGCTATTTGTGTGGCGCTCAAGTAACAAGGACATACTATTATCAACAATTAGATTCCCAAACTGACAGATGTCACCAAGAATGGACATAGCTGAATGCAAGTGAAGATTTTTCTTAGCAAATTGAAGGCAGGAGGGACACAAACCAGGGAGCTGCAGTTAATTTCAATTTCCTGCTTTCCTTTGGATGACTAGCTTTGAATGTCTGACTGATGCAAATGATTTTGCTCTGTGCCCTACTTTGGTCTCCTTCCCTCTTACTGTTAACATTAGAAAGTCTCAAAAGATAAGCAAGGAGGAGTATTTCTTCTTTCCCAGGGCTTTTTTTGAGTTTCTCAAAGAATTCTTAGATGCAGATGGCTAGGGTGCTAACCAATTGACTGAGAACTTGAGGACGCAGGGGTGGTACTTCACTGTTTTACAGAGCTGGATGAAGGATGTACCATGAATGAAGCCAGACTGATTCCAAGTGTGTTCGTGTGCTTAGACAGTTGCTAGCAGATGCGCAGTGTGGACATACTCACACAGGACTCATTTTCAACAGCAGGTAAGAGGCACATAAGTACCAAACTCCAGATGGCTCTCTCTCTCTCTCTCTTTCCACATCCCTAGTGCTTCCTCTTCACCCAGGAGACAGGATCAAGGAAATGGAAAGTCCTCAGGATCTTTGGCAAACATTTCATTAGAAGGGCTGCTGAGTGCTCAGAGTCAGTAGAAGCTGGGGAGACTCGGGCACTTCTTTCCCTCTGAAGAGGAGTGTGTGTTTCTGCTTACTAAGTAGCAACTTTAGCCCTGAGCCAGGAGACAGGAAAGGCCAAAATTATCTGTTGTCAGGGTGACTAAGGGACTGAGGGGTCCTGGGGCATGGGTTTTTCAGTGCTCAAACTGGGGTGGTTCTTTAAAAGTAGGACTTGGTTTCTGGTGGGAATAGACAGGCAATCCCCAGTTACAGCCTGATAATTAGTGAATAGTTTCCAAGGAGGTGTGATATCAGCTTTCAGGTATTGTTAATGCCAACTATAGCCAACTTCTTGGACACACCGCCACTCCCCAATCACGAGATCAGATCTCTCCTTTCTCTCTCAGGGGGCTTAATCCATATTTATACTGAGGGTCTAAAGCAGGGTTATAACATGCCAGACATTTGTTGCCTCTTCTGTTCACTGACCCTTGATCTTTTTGCCTCTCTGAGTGCTGAAACGTATATGTGATTCAAAGGACAATTGCAAACAGAAACCAAAGGGCAGAAAGTTAGACTTGGTCTTGATACAACTCAGGTACCAGCTGAAGAGAGAGTCTGAGCTTGTAAAATGCTCTAGAGGTAGGCTAAGATCAGTTGGCTCAGGATAGGACTTGGATGAAGTCTTGTTTCCAGGAGTTGTTTCTGATAGGGGGCTAACCTTTCACGGAGACAGATAGTTGATAGGGAAGACCTCTGGTATCATGTGGCCTCACACCTGTATCTTCTCTTTACCAAGTGACCTGGCTGAGCACCCAGTAAAGTACTCCTTCTAGATCCTTCTGCTCTCACCAAGAGGAAGAGAGCTCCATGTCAGTGATGTGTGCCTGCATAGCACTCTGCTGTGGGCATGCCAGGGAGACGTGCAAAGCCATACTGGTTGCTAATGGGGCTGGGGTTGTAGTATAGTGGTATACCACTTACTGAGTAGGTATAAGGCTCTGGGTCTGATCCCCAGCACTATGAACACATAAAAGGACTAACGTGCTAAGAGGATTGATTGGTTAAAGAGGTAATGTCCCAAGGCTCCCATCCTTTTGCCTTGGCAAAGGTGCCTGGGCACCTTATCATCCCAGGTCTTCTCTTTACCATCTAGCAGCTAAAGGGGCCATCCCTGCCTGGCACAGAGGAAGCTTCTAGGATTGTTCTGTTGGACCTGGTGAGTAATATGAGCACATTTCATCATACTGTGCTAGCCCTAAAGCTTTCACTTTAACCATACCCATCCTCTTAGCCCCACTCAGAATCCCTGTGCTAAATAAGACATACTTGGATCTTTGGATGCGGTGCCACTCTAACATTTACCACTTTATTGGAAGTAGAAAATAATGATATGAACAGACACATTTGCAGTGGTCTAGATAGTCCACAGACGTTAACTCACTGAATTCTCATAGCGACCCTGTGAGATAAGTAATATTATTCTGCCCATTTCAGATAGGGAAACTGAGTCATGGAGAGGATTATGTAATTTATGTCATTTGCCTAAGCTTTTACTGCATGCAAGTTAGGATTACGAGGAAGTCTTTGAGGAATTTCACACACCCACACAAATCATGAAAATTTATCTTATACACCACAGCACAGAAACTCAGGGGGCCTTGGACTAAGGTCATTGTAACAGCTGTTTGTGTGATAGAACTCAGAGACCAGATGGCCAGGATGGCTGAGTAGAAGACAATGGGGCAGGTGACTATTGAGAGCAGTTCCTCTTTCCTCCTTGGCCTGGTACTTCCAAACAGAATAAAACAAAACAAAATAAACACCACAAAGGAGAAGAGCAAGCAAAACCCCAGATCGAATAATACCTCACCAGATTGACTGAATTCAATTTCTGCTACTCTGAAATTGAAAAATAGAGAAGTCATATTTCTTGCAACAGTTTCTACTTGATCTTTTGTCCAGTGTTTCAGTCAGGCTTTCACTTTCCCAGACTATCCAGGAATCAATCCACAGTCATATCTGCTTTGAGATGCCCAGCTTCTCCTGACCTGGGGTCTGGCCTGGGCCAGCATAGTCAGGGTACATAGTTCTTGCTCAGGGATCTTCTCACTTCTGAGATCTCCATTTTGCCTGTCCATCTTCCTCTCACAACAACATGTGGATTCTAGTCAGTTACGGGAGGGGTAAAGAGTAGCTCAGATCTGTCATTTTACACAATTAACAGCATGCCCTGTCTCCCACAGGATTCTATTCTTGACACTGGCTCAAAACCCTGGCTTATAATAGCCTTGAAAGCTTTTATACCTCTGAGCACCGAGGTTTTGGTTCTATATTTCTTCTCTGTTCTCCTGTCATCACTCAGCAAGGAGGCAACCGGTGCCTTATAGTCTAGCTCAGTGGCTGCAAGATAGTGTGATGAAATTCTGGAGGCATATATCCAAATACCCCATTACCCCAACAACCCGGCCGGGGCAGTGGTCCTGTATGACAACTATCTTCTTTGCTCCCTGAAGAAAATATTTCCCCACTATAGTTCAGTGACGCTTCTGAGTCATAATTTAGCGATATGTAATCCAAGACCTTAAGTTACCTTGCCCTGGGCTGCCTATTGCAGTGGTGAAGTATAATCAGATATGTCTGTGCAGAAGCAGAAACGGACATCTTTATCCATGTCTTCTTCCTGGCTGCAGATCCCAGCCCCTGAGCTTTAAACCCCAAGATGTAAAGCATATTTCATTTTATATGCCAACTCTGACCAATGACTAAGAATGGATTGGAATTCAGAATTGATCTGGATCAGGTGCTTGGAATGTGACAGTGTTCAAAAGGATTCTGAGGATATATCTGTGCTCATTGGGAAAGAAGTGATTAATGGTGCTTAACGCAGACCTAGAATGGGGAAAGGGACAAGAGTTCTGTGAGAATCCTATAGAACTTGTTCAGATTCATTCTCTCTGGAAAGTGGAATAAGTCTGGTTTGAAAGCTGGTTTTTCTCCTTTTGTCAAAGCCTTGTATTATAGGGCTATTGTTAAATGGCCATTATCATCCCAAAGCAGCCAAAACATGGCAGAGCAGAAGCACCTCTGGGACTCATATCTACAAATTTGGAGTTTATTTTGACAGCTTAGAGTTGCTTTGCATTTTGCAGGTGTAACTCTAGCAGCTCTTCAGACTATAAACCAATAGGGGGCAGCAGGGAGCAGAGAAGGGCTCCTAGACTCAGGAACACTTCCAATCTCCTTCCCAGGGAAGAGAATATTTGTGGGCTCAAACTCTTGAGATTGTTGTCCACCTATTGTTGTGGTTCCCTAGCACCGTGAGAAAAGCCATAGGAAAAGAGACTTCATTTGGGGTTCAGGTAGGGAAAAGTCCTCACTGAGAATAGAAAGGGGAAAACGACAGATCATAAGAGAAATAACCTTAAGAACAATTTATAGAGTGCCAGGCCCTCTGTGGAGACCCTTTCTTTCTATTCTCTCAAAGACTACTTGAGGTGGGTTCTTCTGTTTATATGTAGGAGGACAAGCTCTTACAGTGATTAAATGTCTTGGTTAAGGTCACATGGTTAAGGAGAGGCCAACTTAAATTTTAGCCTCTCTTTTCCCAAGTCTAGGTGCTATGATGCCCTTCTAGAAAGGAGACAGGAATGTGGAGGTAGCCTTAAGATACCCTGCCCCCGTAGGGTTCTTTGTTCTTCATGTCTCTCATCCTGTGTGCCCATTTCTTCTGTGATCAGTGTTCTAAACAATTCATCTAACTAGGTGAACAACAGGGATACAGCAAAGGGCAGCACCAGAAAAAGAAGGAAGATCGCAGAAACTAGTATGGAACACTCGTGTGTACATCATGGAAGTCATTGATCTCTAATCGCTGGCCCTGAAAGGCAGTTATATCATGTTGAACCCACCTCCTTGCAGTCCTTAGTTTCACCATGTACTCTGAGATCAAGCCTGTTTACCAGGGAGCACATCCCAGTACCTTTGAACCTGTTAAAAAAAATAAAAATTCTTCAAAAACATCATTTGAGCCTGGGAAGGTGGATCAGTGGTAGAGAGCTTGCTTTGCATGCACTAGGTTCGATTCCTCAGCCCAACATAAGCAGAAAAAGCTGGAAGTGGCACTGTGGCTCAAGTGGTAGAATGCAAGCCTTGCGCTGAAATGCTGAGGGACAGTGCCCAGGCTCAGAGTTCAGGCCCCACAACCAGCAAAAAATGGAAGCAAAAACAAAAAAAAATCACTGGAAATGGCCAGACAGACAATGAAGCATGTGTTGAGTAGTTCTACAATTTTGGACATTGGAGTATTATATAGGTTAATTTGATTTCCCATTTATCAAGCTATGACAGGGCCAGGCTCTGCTTTGTTTGGTTTCTTGGCTCCTTGTTTCTGGTTGAATGAACAGATGTGAATGGCTAGTGAACCCTGGAGAATCTGTCATTGCCTTCTTTGGTCTGCATATAGCACTAGAGTTCTTATTTCCAAACTTTTGGGTGAGCCAGCTGGCTAGGCTTTGTATCCTCAAAAGGGGGTTGCCTGGGATACATTTAATTGGTAATAGGCTATTTTTTATGGTACCCATCTGTGTGTTCTTGGGCAGGTGAACTTACCTCTGGTCCCTGTCTTCTGGGATAAGCAGTTACATTACATTTCTTTTGACCTTTTCCCAAGGATAATGGCTTTGAAAATATGAAAATATTTCAAAATTACTCAAAAATGTATCACCTCATCCTCTTTCACCTTTGGTTCCAATGGCAGGACAGAGAAATGTTTCTGAATTTAGTGTTTAATTCTCTGTTCTTCAGAGAATTAAAACCAAGCTGAGAAAATGTAGGAATCATGGGGCCACAACAACCTAAAAGGCATTTTAGAGTTTATTTGGTGAGATATAACCCCCAAGCCACAGCTATAATCCCCAGGCCTTGATTCTTCAGCATTCTCTAAATTATGCCTAAGTTATTCATTGCTTGTCTACTTGTACAAGACTCTCTACCTTTAGCTCTCTGCATTTAACTTACAAGGAGCTTTACTGGAATCTTCCTTCGGTGGTTTGTGTTAGTTACCACTGATTGTTTTGCTTTGGGAATCTTTTAGTTCTAAAGGCATGCAGCTAGTTAATTAAATGTTTTGTTGTCTAGGATGTGGTTCTCAGCCACGGTTGTACAATACACTTACTTGGAGAGTTTTAGATTCACCTGGACTAGGGGAAAGTAGCATTAGCATCATTTAACAGCTACTCAGGTGATTCTCATGTATAGCCCAAGATGAGTCATGTTCCAAACCTCTTCCCACGTGGACGATTTCTTGCAACTCATAGTGCCTCCCTCCCCCTACACAAAAGGAAAAACATGTTTTCCCCCTAAGATAAAAACTTAGCTATGACTTGATGTCTTAAGCAAGAGACAGCCAAGCTAATTCATAATGTCAGTGGGGTCTGAAGTTCTGTTCCAACCCCTGCAGCCAACTAGCAGCTTGGACTGGAGTTAGTGACAGATGTCTCCTGGGCAGGACATAGAAGTCAGCATATGAGTCCACAAGCTGCCCAGAGAATGAAAAATCATTGTGCATTCTACGGGCATGGGGTCCACGTTTATACTTGAGTCTAATGATAGGCAAATACTCAGAAGCTGGCAGAATCCTTATTACAGGAAACCAGGCCATTGCATTGCTTCAGTTCTTCCGACCTTCACAGCGAATGGACATCCCTGTGTGTGCTAAGGGTGTATATTAGGCTTGCTTTGTCCTTGAGAAGAAGACAAAACTCAGACCACTGAGTATCTTGAACCCATCATTCCCTGGTTGCTAACTTCCAAGGTCTCCTACTGAATACATAGGAAACCTATTTGAGCCTGGCAATGAAGATCTTTAACAAAGAGAACCTCAGCCTACCTTGTCTTGGTCTGAAGTGATCATTAGAGATGTCTGACCCCTGGGATCTTGTGGAATAGTGAATGCATTCTTTTTTTGTCTGTGAGAAATTCTAACCTGCTAGATGTTGGAAGGGGCAACAACCTCCCAAGGTTAAAGAATCACTGATACTCTCTAGATTCTTTGTTTCACAGGCCCTGCTGGGGTTTGCTTCAAGAGTTCTTCTCTCTCTTGACAATCTCTCCAGGATGAAGAGATCCATGAGTTATTAGCCCAGAGACAGTAGAAGCCTTGGTGGGCCTGGCTTTCTGTGCCAAGCCTGGCTTACATGGGTTTCTGGCAGTTGCTTCCACCTGGACTTTGATGAATCTCTGAACATCTATCCAGGTGGGAAGATTTTTCGTCCCTAAGTCCCACGTGACATGGGATTTACACATGCATTTGCTTTTGCACGCATTGTTAACCTCTGTCTCTTCGCCTGCAGTTCAGCTTAAAGCCAGAGAGCACTTTCAAGGTAGTTTTTATTTTTAAATTCTAAAATTTCTCTTGGTGTTTTGGGATATTACTATTTCTTGATCACTTAACAACAACTTGATGTTTCCTAAAACTTGTAATGCTAATATCTGCTGAACTAGTCTTATGGTAGACTGAATCACAAAGTCCCTGAGACTGTCTAGGCTGTGTTGCTTTGATGACTAAATAATACAAGGTGTAACTAATGGTGATAGATGAACATTAACAGAAGAGTAGCTTTTCCTATCGGCACTGTTGCAATTTTTATTGTTGCTGACTTTGGTGGCTGGCGGGGTGGGGGGGGGATAGTAATTATGTCTTAAATTCCCATCACCTGATTGTAAGCAGAATGGTGAGGAGTATTTCAAAGGTGCTGCATAAATCACCGTGAACAGGCTGTGTATCAGGTAAAGGCTGGAGGAGAAGATGTCTGGCAGAAAATGGTTAAGGGAATGCTTCCAGGCTGGTGAGACCGGGTGTTGTGTCTGTGTCTGAGTCTGCTCAAAAAAAAAAGAAAGAAAGAAAAGAGCGTGAAAGAGAACTTCCTGCTAAGTGGCTTTCCTTTGTGAGGAACATACTTCATTTTTTCTCAGTCCCAGAGGCAGAAGCAGATGGGGTTTGCTTTGCTGGTGACTCTGTGTATGTGTGTAATCAGAGAAAAAGAGGAGCCAACATCCCAGCCAGGGCAGTCCCTCTGTGGCGTCCACCAGCTGTGCCTCTCCTAATCCCCAGCATGAGGCCTTTGGGCAGCCCCAGGTTTGTATATGTGGCATAAACTCTGGCTAAGGATGGAAGCTTGGACATCTGGTGACTTCTGACCTTGAGCCTGCAAATGGGGAAGCTTATTTTCCACAGATCAAAAGGTAGAACATGCGGCTGGTGACACTGACTCCTCAACTGTGCCAGACCCAGACTTCTTGGCTACACATTCAAGACAATCCAAATCATGGTTCCCATTAGTCTTCTCTCCTTTGCCCATCTCTCACACACATATGGGCCCTACGAGTCCCCATATAAGACTATGTCCTTACTAATGTGGTACCTTCCCTAATCATTCCCAGCTCTTCCTGTTCCTGGCCTGGGATGTCCTCCTCATCCTTCCTCCTTCCCCAGTTCTTTCCATCAATTTGCTCACAGATCTGGCAGAAACAAGCCAGCCCTGTAGGGAAAGTCTATGGGGCAAAGAGAACTTGAGGCTAAATAACCCAGTGAAGATCACAGACTTCCGGATCAGCTACACACTTAGAACCAAAGTCTGGTTCTGTCCCTCATCACCCTATGAGCAGGGACTTCACATTTCCCATTATATTTCACATTTCCCTATAAAATGAGCTGTCCCACAGGCCTACAAGAGTGCCACAATTATTTGGTACCTAATATAAACAATGCCTAAGGCCTGTTGCCAGCTCCTAGCCATGGAAACCAAGGATTCGATAATGACATTGGCATCCTTCTCTTTCCTTGTTTTGTCTCAGGGAAGCCCCTGGGCTTGTGGTGTGATGCTGGGAAGGGAGGCTGTGTGTGTAGTAGGAGTATTGTGAGTGGTCTGCCTTCCTGTTCTGTGCTGCCATGTGCCAAACTCTTGTTCCCTGTACGTGTTCATTGAATAAGAGGAAATCATGATATTGAGCCTGATACACAGAAAAGCCAAAACTATGGTACCCGTTATTGCAAAAAGAGAAGAATTTATTGTAGATCATCTGTTACTCAAAATGATCTCTCTGATCATTTGATAGCAAAGAAATCTATGTGACACTGGGTAAGAGGCAGTGGGGGATGATGGATTATCATCAGAAGGATTGCTGGCATCGTCCATACCCAGCCTGCTGTTCCAGGGTAGAAAATGTGGATAGTTCTGGTCAGTCTTGCAAATTTTGGTGTCTCTCCTTGCTGCTAGTCTATATCTAAGAATCCCTGCACTGGTTCCTTAGGTTTGCTTGTCAGAGACTTTTGTCTCTCCTGGGTTTTCAGTATCATTTTGAGTCAAATCCTGTGTTCTAAAAACAGCTAGTAAGCAGGGAGGTTACTATTGGTTTGGTTTCAATCACATGTTTTATGTAAGCCTCAGTCCCTGGGCTATGTGATGGGGAGCAGTATCTGTATGGGCACTAAGTGAAAGAACAGTTCTGCTCTGGTGATTCTAGCTTCTGAAATTAAACTGCTTTGGTTCAAATCTCCATTCTGCTGCTTGTAAGCCCCACAAGTTTTGAACAAAGAATTTTCCTCCTGGTTTCACCTCATATGAAAAATAATGATTCTATTAATATCTATCTCATAGTGCTGTTTAACTTCTTTTCTTTTCTTTTTTTATTTAATTTTTTATTTTTTGGTGAACATACTGTACAGAGGGGTTACAATTACATGGGCAGGATAATGTGTACATTTCCTATCAAGCATTGCAGCCTCCTCTTTTGTTTACCCTTCACATCCCTTCCCAGCCTCCCCCCCCTCCCCGCACCAATGTTGTAAAGCTCATTTTCGACATGACAACTTGTACTTCTCATTGTTGCAACTAGTCCACCTGTATCCTTAAACGACTTGTTTTTCCCCATCTCCTCCACAAGTTATACTTACATCAAATATAGTGAAAACGGGGGTTATACTGTGGGGGAGGGACATACAAAGCAACAAAGAGATAATCTTATAAATGCATTAGAAACACATGCATGAAAGAAAAAAAACATTAAAATACATATCTAAGGGTTCATTTTCCTAACATCACATTATCTGACCTTTTCCGCTTGACTCATACATATACTAGATATTGCAAAT
>NW_012267262.1:872564-894337 GCF_000151885.1 Dipodomys ordii
CATCCTTCTTTCTTCTTCAGAGAAGTTTCTCTTTAAGTCTTTCGCCCACTTATTTATTGGGCTGTTGTTTCTTTGAAGATTTGTTGTTGGGGGATTTAATTTTTTGATGTTTAACTTATTTTCATATGTAAAATACTTAAAACATGTGAGGCATTAGGTAAATACTAAAAAAAATTTGCTCCTGCTTGATGCTGAATACCTGATACAATACCCACAGTGTAACGGGGGAACATCCTGTTGTCTCAGTCAGAAGTCTCTGCAACTTTCTGATCTGTCCCCATTCATTGCATCTGGTCTAATGAACCAGCCAGTGTTGACTCATCCCTATTCACCAAGGGAAGATATGGGGTGTCCAGGAAAGTATTAGGTATTAGGGCAGTGAAGGTGTTTTGTGAGAGGGAGGGGTCAATTAGAAGGATTTATGAGGTTTCCCCCACTCAACCCAGAAGATCTGATCATATCCTTCACCACCAGGCTGCATGGAGTCTGAGCCCTGGGCTAGTGTGGTGGCTGCTACTAATGCCAGTCATGGATTTGCAGTCAGCCAGTGAATTCAAAAAGGCCCTCCTCAAACCCCATCCCTTCTCACTCAACACGTTTGTCTAGCTTAGTTATCTCTAGTGAGCACTACCTTCATCTACAAAAGGAGAAGAACACTTAACTACAAAGATAATTAGCAACTTATACTGATCAGGCTGAGAATTCAGAGCAAATGTTTCTGATTGAAACAGGGTTAACATCAGAAACAGAAGGGGAAAAAAACCAAATGGTTTTTCTTAAAAGTAATTTAATAAGACACTAAGTAAGAGCAAGCTGATGGACATAGCAGCAGCCAGAGAATAGAAAAGAGTTTTAGCAACAAAATAAAGAGGAAAGAAAACAAAACCAAGAGATAGTAACTATGACAAGAAACATATAGCTAGAAATGGAATTAGTAAATTGGAGAAATTTCCCAGGATGCAGCACTAAAGAGATGTGTGTGTGTGTGTGTGTGTGAGAGAGAGAGAGAGAGAGAGAGAGAAAGAGAGAGAGAGAGAGAGAGCAATTGATGCTAGATGACAAGTCACCTTTAAGACAGCAGTTCCAATATTTGTAAAATGAGAATGCTGAAGTTGAAAATGGAGAGAAAAGAAAGACATGAAGGAACTATATAAACTTTCCATTCACAAAGGCATATGTGGACATAGATTAAAAGGTTCAGTTTAATCACCATGAATTATATCTGAAATTTTGGAATCCTAACTAAGAGAAAAATTGTACAATTTTGACAAGGAAAACAAACCAATGGCAAAGGAGAGGTGGTTACTCGTATTGATTTTCGTATGTGTAATTCTAAATGCTGGGATATGAAGAAGGAATATTTATGACGTTAGAGGAGAGAAAAAGAGATGTTTTATAATTCTCCAGCCATTGATACTATTATTCTTATATGAGAGACAAAGAAAGAAATACTCAAGACACAGACAGCTATTGAGATATAGGTACAGATTTCCTTAAGGACTTTCTCAGCTGATTTAAAAATGACTAATATGGAAATGCAACAAAGAGCAAGTGAAATGTATTTGAAACTGGTGAGTTAGTGATGAGTGATGCAAACTACAGAGAATTTTCCTGGTCTAATCTAGAAGTAGAGTGGGGGAAGCCAGCCCTGGGTCCAGTTTTTTTCCTGTTCTGCTGCTGTTAGAGATGTTTGGTTCCTTGGCTAAACAATGAACTCTTTTGTCATGTAATCAAGGACACACGTTATAGTCAGAAACAGAAGAAAGGGAATCACAGCATAACCTGATTAATACTGGTACAAGTACTCCACACGAGATCTCTGGCAGATGCTGAATTGCAGCATCTGGCTTAGATTCAAAAGTAGATTTTAATTTTACCATTTTTCTATCTGGTTTAAACCTAAAACTTGAGAATAGCAAACTCATCTGTGCTGGAAAGGTGTAGAATGCCCCCTGCCCTCTCCCCAGCTTTCCCTTTCACTCAATATCAAAAACTGTAGAATAGATCATGTCTCTGAATTTTGAAAATATAGAGCAGGTGGAGGAAAAGAAGGCCATGGTCATATTTTCCTGAGGCCAGGAAGCCCCAATCAGAGTGAGAAGCCATAGGAGAGCATGCAATAGCTATTGACCTCTAAAGAACAGTAATTTTGTTAAAGGCTCCCACTAAAAACTCTGGTCTATTAGGTTACAATACACAGTTCTTTTGGTAGTGGTGAGACTAATGGGTTTGAGTTTGGATTCACGGGCAGAAGATGGCTGAAGACTTCCTTTGCTCTACATTCTCCTCCATGTATTTCTTTGTTTTGTTGGATTTTGTAGCAAAGCTCAGGTCATCAGGAAGGACCTGATTTCAACTTTATGGAGGTGCTCTTCTGAAAGCCACCAATGATCCCTTTTGTCCTCCTGGGAGCAGGTGTGCAGTGGTTAGAAGAGTGTTTCTTAGCTCCAGGTCATTATTTCTTAGGAATACTTCAAGTACTGGTGCATTGTGCAATATTCTTTCTAGTTAATATTTCCATTTTATTCATATTATTAATTTATATTCTATATTTTATTTTCTATCTAAAATTATGTCCTGAAGCGTTCATCTATAGCAAACAGAAGTGATCCAATGTACATAAATAATCAGAAATATTCTAAATTGGAACATGAACCTGTCCATTATTAAGATTCCATTGAGAAATTAAATTTCAAGATAAATTTCTCTTTGCTTGCAAAAGTTCCAAGTAAAAATGCTCACAATAGGGGCTGGGAAAGTGGCTCAGTGGTAGAGCACTTGCCTCGCATGCTCGAGGCCCTGGGTTCAATTCCTCAGCACCACATAAGAAAAAAAAGCCGGAAGTGGCTCTGTGGCTCAAGTGGTAGAGTGCTAGCCTTGAGGTGAAGAGCTGAGGGACAGCACCCAGGCCCAGAGTTCAGGCCCCATGACCGGACCCCCCCAAAAAAATGCTCACAATATCTTCCTCTTTGATTTCTTTTTTTTCTACTCATTGTAAGATAGTACAGTATCACCCAGATACTTGGGTGAAGTTTTTTTCTTCCTTGCTACTTAAGCTTTGGTTATCTTTTTTCTAAAATGTTTGAATTTCCTCTATAGCACCTTCAACATTAAATTCATTAGATTTTACATCTTCTCTATGTTCTAGCTTTCTCATCCAGGTCAGTGGATCAGTAGGACAGGGTAATACGTCTAAAGAGAGCAAGTATATTGGCTTGGCAAAGGGCTCAGGTATCGGCCTCAGATAGGCCTGCAAGTCTGTTACTTTCTGCCAAATTCTTCCAATAAACCATGTCATCATTCATGAGGATCTGTAAGTTTCCTCTCATGTTTTTCTGGCATTCGAGGGAACTGGTCCCAAACAGCTACATATGATTATTACCATAGTTGCAAAAAGTTCTATATAAAACATTAGCAAATCAAGTCCAGAAAAGTATTAAAAGAACAACATACCATGACAAAGTAAGGGTTTTTTTTTGTTCCAGAAGAGAAAATATGGCTCAACATTAGGAGATCTGTTTATGCTTTCATTTTATTAATAGTCTAAAGGGAGAACAACCATATGACTATCTCTGTGACTAATGAAGTACACTTTCCAAATTCAACATCTTTTCCTAATTAAAACTTACTTGGTAAGTTATGAAAGTTGAAAAAAATAAAGAGCATAAGAAGTCAAGAGCAAACATCACATAGAATGGTATAACAGTACAGACCCTTCTGGTAATGACAAGAACATAAGGGTGCACACTATCCTTGGGATTAATCAAGATGGTACTATAATCCAAGCCAAAACACTAAAATAAGCCAGATATGGTGGTCATACCCATAATGCCAGCTACTTAGGATCTAAAGATCAGAAGGATAGTGGATTGAGGTGAAGTATTTTCAACAGAAACAGCTGCAGAGGTGGTATGGTGTGTTCCTGTCACCTCAGCTACAAGAGCGACATAATTAGAAAGATTGCAGTCTTGGCCAGCCTGGACAATCAATGAAAGATCATACCTGAAAATTAACTAAAGCAGAGAAAGATTGGGGTTGTGGCTCAAATGGTAGAATATGAGCATAAGGTTCTGAGTTCAAACTCCAGTATATGGGGAGCAGGAGGTGGGGGGGAGAAAGACAGACAGAGGCAAAAAAAGAGAGACAGAGAGAAACACAGAGAGACTAATACTAAGAAATAAGAGATGAGAAAGATACCAAATTAGATTTATTTGAGATTGATAGAATTGTTTGGCTGATGTATCTAGGAAATGATTATCAGTATATTTTTGGTGGTGATATTGGGTTTCAACCCAGGTCTTAATGTTTGCTAGGCTGGCATTCTACTGCTTAAAAATCATACCTCCAGCCATTTTTGCTCCGGTTATTTTTTGTATGTATTTCTTATTGTAAAAATACTGTTCAGAAGGGTTAGAATTACACGAGTAAGGTAATGAGTTCATTTCCTATCAAGTGTTATTACCTCTTCCTTTGTTTTTCTCTCCCCACCTCCCCAGCTCCTCTCCCACCTGCAGCAAAATGAGCCCCAAGATAGAGACACAAGAAGTTTTATCTTTCTTACTATTGTTTTTAATGTATTTATAATGTACCATGTGGATTTTTTTTTGTTTCTTTTGTATGTTCTTCCCCCATGGTAAAACCCCTGTTTTCACTGTATTTGATTCCGATGTCCTGAATCTTGTATATACATTTTTCTAATTTGGGGAGGGGAAGGGAAATAACAAAATGCTGAAATAAGGATATAGGTTGACTTATTGTAACAATGAGATGTACAAGACACTATGTTGCTCTGGTTACTTTTGATACAGGGTCTCACTTTTCCTTGGCCAGCCTGGACTGCAATCCTCCTATTTATACTTTTTGCTGTAGCTGGAATGATAGATATGCATCACCATACCCTCTATTGATTGAGATGAACTTTTTGCCTGAGCTGGCTTCAAACTTCATCCTCCAGATTAAGTGTCCTAAGTAGATAGGCTTGTAGGGATAAGCCATCATGCCTAGCTAAGAATTTTTATACAAGGCTTTGGGTATAAGGAAATACACATAATAACAAAACCTTCTTATACGTTAATGATAACAATTTAGCAACTATGTTAGTGAGCTTTTCATTACTCTAACAAGTACTTTATAAATTGAATTATAAAGATAAAAATATTTACTTTTTCTCTATAAAATTGTTTCACAAGCATTTACAGCATCTTCAATTTTTTTAATTTAAATTTTATTGTAAATGTGATATACAGATGGGGTTACAGTTGCCTAAGTCAAGTAGTAAGTACATTTCATTTTGAACAGCATTTCTCACATTTTCATTAACACAAAGTAATTGTACAATGTGGGGAGTTTTATTGTGGTATTTCCATATAGACATAAAGTATATTTTGATCACATTCATATGTCTATTACTCTTTCTTATTGCCTTTCCCTCCATTCCCTTTTGTTATTTCTTGAAATTTTTTATTCATTTGTTCATTTATTAATTTAATTGCTTGTTGTTTGGCTGTTTAGTATTTGGAGCTCTTTATATATTCTAGATATTAAGCCTTTGTCTGATGAATAGATGGAAAAAATTTTTTTCTAGTTCTGTAGGTGTGCCCTTGATTTTGGTAATTATTCCATTTTCTGCATATCAAAATACAATCTTGTTGGCCAATTCTTGCTCTTATTTCTTGAGCTATTAGGGTCTTATTCAGAAAGTCATTGTCAGTACCTATGCCATCAATTGGTTACCTTATGTTTTCCTGTAGCAGTTTCAAAATTTCAGGTCTTACATTAAGGACATTTATCCATTTTGAATTGGCTTTTTATATGGGCTGAGAGAGAGGTGTCTAGCTTTGGTTTTCTCTGTGTGGAGAAACAGTTTCCGCCAACACATTTGAATAGGCTGTTTTTTCTCCAATGAATGACTTTAGCACTTTTTATTTTTAAAAATCAGGTGACTGTAACTGCCTGGGTTTATTTCTAGATTGTCTATTCTTGTGCATTGATCTGTATGTGTTTTTATGTCAGTACCATGCTGGGTTTTTTTTGATTATTTGTTTTTTTATATATATATAATTTATTTTTTATTTGTGAAAATACTGTACAGAAGGTTACAATTACATGGGCAAGACAATGAGTACATTTCTTATCAAGCATTGTAGCCTCCTCCTTTGTTTCCCCTTCCCATCCCTCCCAGCCTCCCACCCAATCCTCCTTCCCTCCCCCCCCCCACCAAAGTTGTAAAGATCGTTTTTCCACATAAGGACTTGTACATCTCATTGTTGTAATGGATCCACCTGTATCCCTATTTAAACAATTTGTTTTTTTTTATTATGGCTCTGTAATATAATTTGGTATTAGATATCTTGATATCTTTAGCATTGCTCTTTTTATTTGATTAGTCAAAGTTTTTTTTTGTGCTTCCATATGAACTTTAGGGTTGTGGGTTTTTTTTCCTGAAGAATGGTATTGAAATTTTTATGGGTATTGTATAGTACTTGCTGACTGCTTTTAGTAATTTTTATAATTCTGTCAATCCACAAATATGGGAATTCTTTCCATTTTCTGATCTTGCTGTCTTCTTTGATGGTCTTCTTTAGTGTTTATAGTTTTTATTGTAGAGGTCTTCACCTCCTCAGTTGAGTTCTAAGTATCTTGTTATCAATGGATTATCAGTTGGATTATATCCCTGATTTTTTCTCAGCCTGTTTATGGTTAATGTATAAATAGCTACATTTGTATGTTGGTTTGTATCCTGTTATTTTGCTAAAAAATGCTTATTAGATCTGAAGATTTCTTTTCTTTTGGGTTTGAAATATAAGATGCTAACATCTACAAATACTTTGCATTCTTACCTGCATATGTATATTCCTCTTCCTTATTTCTTTTGTTTTATTGCTCTGTCTAAAAATTCAAAGACTATATTGAATAAGAGTAGAGAAAGTAGACATTTGTTTTGTTTCTGACTTTAGAGGAAATGTTTTCAGAACTTTTATCAAATTAGTGAATGAATGTAACCAATTACTACAGAGCATCATGTGACTTTTTTGGTGAAAACAGGTGATTTTATTTGGAAATTAGTCTAGACCAAATGCGGGGGGCAGGGGGGGCGGGAACAGGACAGCCCACCTCCAGCCCCAAACTCTCTGAGAACGCCTGTATTACCTACATGCTATAAAGCTTCAGTAGCTCAATATGATACTGGGACAGGAGGAGCTTTAGGTATGAAAGAGTGAATACACAGACATTTGACAGGAAGTGACATTTTAAATCAGCAACAACAATAGGTAGTTTAAATATTATGACAATTAACTGTCACTTAGAAGAAAAAAGAATCAGAGGGAAATATTGTAGAATATTTAAAAAATCTTGATATAAGAGAAGTCTTTCTTGGCATGTAACAAAGCTCATACCAAAGACTGACAGATCTACTAGATAAAAAATCTTAAATGGCCACAACTAAAGACAGAATAAAGACAGTTAAAGGATGAGTGGCAGACCCAGAGAAAGTACTTCTATCGAGGGAGAAAAGATTTCTATCTATAATATAAGACCAGCACTTCACAACCTAGTAGAAGACATTTAAATGTATTGGATTAATTAAGGAAATGCCCGCTGATATGACTCATAAATCCAAATCTCACTGGCAATCCAAATTAGTTGGTGACTAATTTCAGGGACCCCAGCTTCACAAGTAGCTTCCAAAGTCATTGCGTTTGCATTGTTTATTGCATTGCCATTGCAATAAGCTATGGCCCTTGTTCTAAATGGTGCTTTTATTTTTAGTAGGGAAGGGCACATTAGAAAACCAGAACTTACAGAACAAGATCACTTCAGAATGGTAAGTGCTATAGGTGGGAAGTGAGAGTTTCTCCCAGGAGGTGACATCTGAGTTGTGACATTAATGAATGAATCAGAGCTGGTCAGATGAGAATCTGAGTGAATAGTATTTTAGGCAATGGGTCAGCATGGAAAAAGACTCTGAGATGGGAATAAATTTGGCTCACTTCAGTTGCATACAGGGGGTTAGTTTGGGGAAGTAAGTGAGGCTAGAGATGGGGGCCAGGTTATGTAGGGCCTCACAAAGTAAAGGAATTTGATTCTGACCTTGTGCTGTGATGACAAACTAAGATGTTTCAGTGAAATATGCACTCACTCTACAGAAAAGAGAGAAAAAGCAAAATAAGCAGGAGGCAATACAGACAGCTTTTGATAAAACCCTCTGAAGGCCTTTTTGAACCAATCTGTTCCTTTGCCACCTCTTCTTTAATGCCGAGTTTTGCTGACTGAAGTCATATAATAAGATTTCAGTGGAATAGAGTGTGTAAATGTTATGCAGAATGAATTACAGGTCTGTAGACATTTATTTCATTACCCCAGATTCTATTAGCCAATTTTACTGTATGGAGCAGCCCAACATGATTTATCCTATGCTAGCTTCTTAAGAAGTGTTTCAAATCTGTGAACTCTTAAGTGGCTGTTGATCTGTTAAGAGCTGTTCATTTTGGTCACTAGGTTTAGTTGTCACTTTGGGAAGTGTTACTGGTTTCTCATTAAAATGTAAACCAGACCATCTAATGGAGCACCTGTCCCAGAAACTGGCTCACAGCCTGAGCTCAGTGCAGATGAAAGAATATAAAGCTTGGTTATATGAAGGTTTTTCCCCCCTTTCCTCCCACCTCCCCCAGACACGCTTTGTACACACTCCAAAATGAGGGGGCTGGATCTCTGACACCTACAATAGGGCTTGGCTCATGGCAGGCACCCAATCTCAATCCCTTGGAATAACTGAGTTGGGAAATGATGAGATTTTTTTTTTCTGGACTTGAACCACATTTCACACACACTAGAGCCATTCATTCATGTGACACCCTCTGTTTGACAACGTTTTGGAAAAAAGGAAGTCTTTGGGTGGGACCAAAGATAAGGACTGTGTCATGATAATCAGGTGCTATCTTCAGATGCCACCTCTCTCCTGTCTCTCACCATACTCTCACCCACCTTGCCAGGGGTCCTGCAGCCACTAGTAACTTCTCTAAGGGACTCCTCAATATTTTTGCAACATTATGGATCCTCTGCATGAAGTATTGCCCTGGTCTACCCTCATGTCACTGAACCGTCAAGTTAACTCCTGCTTATACTGCAGATTCCAGCTCAACTGTCACTTCCTGAAGGACATTGCCCTGACTGCTCCTTTTTCCTTCCTAGTTTTGTCAGTTTTCTTTGTCATGCACTCTTGTGCACTGTTTCCACTTTGATCATCCAAGTTCATGATTTCTTCTGTAATTAAGACAGCATTTTGAGGACTCAGAACAGGGATAAACTCCTGCTGAGTTCAAACCTTCACTCTGCCAATCATACACTATATGAACATAGGCAAGGAAATGTCTAGATAGATAAACATTTCTCTGCTTCATTGGTGGGAAAAGAGTAGACACATATTCTATTGTATCTCCATATTTTATGGTATCTGGTCCCTAGCAAGTCTTCAATAAATTTTTGTAAAAAGAATGAATGAAAACTTTTGAGCTTCTTCCATAAGAGGGTATAATGAAAAGCTAAGGATCTGTTGTAGTAAAGGACATGGAAAATCTTGTTAACTAAAATATATACTTCACCCTTAGTCTGCTAGTCTGCTAGCATCAGTAAGCTGTGATGTTGCAGGAGCTGGCTGGGAAAGGAACCCACCTACAAAGTCAACAGATTGCCTACTGTGTGACAAACTTGAAATACCATCCTGTCCTGGCCCCATGGGTCCTCACAGACTACTCATTTTCTTAACATTTGCAAAGGGCGCTAATGAGGTGTTTTAAAATAGAGCAGTGGTTTTCAAGCTTTTGTATTTATACATCAGACTCGGAGTTGGGGGTGGTGCAGGATTTACTAGCCTACTGCTGGCCCCACTTCCAGAACTTCAGGTTCAGTTGCTATGACTAGAGTTCAAAGTTTTGTATTTATAATAAGTTCCCCATGCAGTTAACCCTACATGCCCAACGATGACCTCTGGAGGGTCACTGATATCCAGGGAGTAGGCAAAGTGAGTAGATTTGAGTCTGAGGTAGTCATAACAGAGATGGTGACATATAAACTGGACCTGGGTGGCTGAGCAGGGTTTTATAGAACGAGGAAGATAGTTCGAGACAGAGAATGAAAATAGGAGAGATGAAAGCGCTTGTTTGGCATAAGATACTATGTGCCACGAGGTAGGGGTTGCCATATTGTACAATACATTCACCCCTTGCTGCTGGTCAGTATGGAGAGCAGTAACCAAGGAAGAAGGGGGACCAAGGGAGGCAGGAATTCGAGCTCTCTGGCTTTAGACAGACCAACAGACTGAGACTAGAATCTTTTTTCCCCCCTTTGGAGTTTAGATGTCATACATTATTAATTTTTATTAAAAACTGTACCAATAACTACTTAGATTTAACAGTAAGTAGTTAGTGCTTTTTTCTTCTGCCCTACTATTATTTAAAAATTTTTCCATTGTTATTATAATGGTGATGCATAGAGGGGTTACACTTATGTGAATAAGGTAATAAGTACATTTCTTTTTTGTTGTTTTGTTTTACTCACTTAATTAATTAATTTTTGTTGGTCATGGAGCCTGAACTCTGGGCCCGGGCACTGTCCCTCCTCTTTTCAGCTCAAGGCCAGCGCTCTACCACTTGAGTCACAGTACCACTTCCAGCTTTTTCTGTTTATATGGTGCTGAGGAGTTGAATCCAGGGCCTTATGCATGTAAGGCAAGCACTCTACCACTGAGCTGCCTTCCCAACCTTCTTTTTGGACAATGTCACCCCTTTCCTCGCTCTCTCCCACTTTTCCCCTCCTATCCCCATTCACAAATTTTCAACAGTGTCTAGTGAGCACCAGTGCTGCATTTGTTCACCCTTTGAAGACTAGAATCTTGATGCCTGTATTTATCTCCTGCAGGACTTTCAGCAGGGAATTTACTTTCCTCAGCCTTGGTTTCCTCATCTGTGAAATGAGATCAATAACTCACAGAATCATTGTGGATTAAAGGGATTACTGGACATGAAGTACTTGGTTTCCCTGAGCCCCTAGTGACATAGAGAATTGGGTGCTATTGGGTGCTATCATCAGTGCTCAATATAGTGCATAAGCAGCAGGTTACACTACTTGTTTATGCATTTGCTTCTCCCACTAGTCTGGGTCCACCTAAGCATTGTCTTGGACAACTCATTTGGGTTTCCTACTCCTAGTAGACCCAAAGCCAGCTAGAGCTCAAATGCTCAGGAAATGTGACACAGCATGCCTCCATGTTGGTAGCCTGGGGACAATTCAAGGAGCCAGCAGGCACTTGCAGAAGTTGCAGCATGGAGGACGTAGAAAAGCTGGAGGTAACTTCAGTCCCTGCCCAGCATGATGTCAGCATGTGACTCAACTCCAGGTAGCCAAGCCCAGCTTCAGGCTTTATCATCTCCTTCTCAGTCACATACTGAAAGGAAAAGGGCCTCTGTGGTCATGAGATGGTCAGGGGCATGGTCTGGGTGCTCCTAACATTTCTTGTCTTAAGGCTTCAGTTGGTACATTAACATATATTGTCCTTGGAATCTGACAGTTGGAGTCTTGGTCTTTCCCACCACCACCTGGGATCTTGGTTGGGTGACCTTGGTCATCCTGCTTGCATTCTCTGGGTTTTGACCTGTCTGTTAGGGGAAGGTGATGGTATCTTCTTCCTTGAAATACAGAGCAGTATCATGTACTCATTTCCCCTAAGGAGACAAGCCCAGTCATGGGGAAGAGGACTGCTAGAAAGACTCATTCTTCCCTCTTTTCTTCTTTTCTTTTCTTTTTCTTTGTCAGTTGTGGGACTTGAACTCTGGGCCTGAGCACTGTCCATGAGCTTTTCAGCTCTAGGCAAGTGTTCTACCACTTGAGCCACAGTGCCACTTCTAGTTTTCTGGTGGTGAATTGGAAATAAGAGTCTCATGAACTTTCTTTCCTTGGGCTGGCTTTGAACTGTGATCCCTAGATTTCAGTCTCCTGAGTAGCTAGGATTTATAGGCGTGAACCACCCATGCCTAGTTCCTTCTTTGCTTCTTTACTTTAAAATTTTTCTCTTTTAATTTCTTTTTAAAAATTATCTTTAGGCATTTGTACAAAGGGCTTCAGTCCAACATGAAAGATGGTGACTGCAATGCAATGACCAATGTCACCCCTTTCATCATTCTCCCTAATCTATCCCAGCCCTCCCTCCCTGTCCCCTCAAGCTACCTGGTTCCATTTTCACATTGTACATTGAATTTTACAACTTAATGTGCCAGTTCTTCCTTTCTGTATTTGTCTTCCTTCCTTCCCTTTGACACCCACCCCCTACAACACATATTTCAGCTTCCTGATATTCATTTAAAGTTAATTGTTCAAAGGAATTACTCCATTGGATTCCTCCCCTGTAAATACCACACTGTAGTCAATTTGTTTGTATACATATGCATATGGTCTTGTATATGTTTTCATATATGTTTATCCTTTGGATTTAACTTTTTCTTCCTTCCTTTCCTATTCTCCCTCCCTTACTGCCATTTCTATTTACTATGCCAGAGGCACAACAGTGAGGAAGGCAATGTCCATCCTGCACCATGCTTAAGTTGGGTGGGATTTGAGGGCAAGAAAGGCAAACAAGGAAATCCAGGATAATTACACTTGGACTTTGCCGGGGAAGCACTCTGTCCCTTCAGAGGGACCCTGCACAAATACTCCCAGTGTCTAGGAGTAAAGGCAACCACAGCTGAGGTACACTGCTTGCCTACAAATGCCACCTTTCTTTATAGATTTGAGGCAAGACTCTCGCATTCACCTGTTTATTCCACATCTAATTACTGAATGCCTATTATGTGTGGCCCTCCTCCTTAGGATGCAGTCCAAAATGAAACAAAGCAGTGGCTCTAAAGTCTGCTTTAATGCGGGGAGACTGAGAGAAACAGATACTGGCAGGGTTCATCAGGTGGTCACGGAAGCCAGGAAGTAAGCTAAAGCAGGTGGGCATCAGAGCTGCATCCTGCCTGGCATTCCTGCCATGTGGGGACAGCGCCTGCCCTTATGGTAAAATCACTCCTTGTGATTTTAAAGCAACAGAATGGAGCATGGTGTTTGGCTCTTCCTTCCATTCTGCTGGGAGCAGGCTCCAGCAGCTGCTCCTCCTGTCTTACCTCAGGGGACTCTCCAAACCCTGTGTGCACATCGTTACATTGTCAAACGTCAGCTGTATTGAAATAGACTGATTTTTTTTATTATGAGATCAGACCTAAAAGGGGTAGAATAGTGCTTGCTATTTAGTGGCTCTTCAAAATTATCAGAAAAAGGAGCTAGAGTGATAGATGGTGAGGAGATTTTTGCACACATGTCTGAAAGATAT
This sequence comes from Dipodomys ordii, assembly GCF_000151885.1. Lineage (NCBI taxonomy): Eukaryota > Metazoa > Chordata > Mammalia > Rodentia > Heteromyidae > Dipodomys > Dipodomys ordii. The sequence continues at coordinate 885,928 of NW_012267262.1, forward strand.
AAGGAAGGAAGTCATGGACACGAGAAGGCTCTCAGGGATAGGGTGCAGCTGTGCAAAGGACCTGATACAAGCATTTGCTTGGTATTTGTATAGCAACCAAGAAACCGTGTGGCTGATACCTAGTGAGATCAGAGGAGGTTATTTCTTAAGGATTCCTGTCTTTTATTCCAGGAAGGTATTTATCTGAATTAGAAAAACAAAAACAACACAAAACAAAATCTCTAAAAACCCAGATAAAAGCAAAAAACCAAAAATTCCCTAGAAGCTAATGGACTTAGTACAGATAAAATGACAAATAAATGCTTCATTCTGTAGGCCTGTAGGCTATTGTTTTGAACGACTGACAAGTCTTCCCCATCCCTGCTCAGTGCCAGGCCTCCCATTGAGAGCCAGGAGCCAGAGAGATGTACCAGAGAAGCTGAATGCAAGGTCTGTGGTGTCCCCTGAGAAAGGATGACTGGAAGGCAAGATCTACAAGACAGAAAACAGAGGTGACCCTCAAGTTGAAAGGCTTGAACCTTGCTGGGTGATTGATTACCAAGAGACTGCCTTGATTTTGTTCTCTAATTACGGTGTTTATTTGATGCATGATATTGGGCCTGAAACTTTAATACCAGCCGGTACTATTCATTGTTACAGTGTCCTAATTAAGCTTTGATTTATATGCTAATTTTATTCCAAGTGTGTTCAAAAGGGGGAAAGTTATTAGACTTTATTTTGAGATTACATTTTAATCCTGAGGTCTGCCGGAGAGCACAGTGTTTATTCTGTCGCCTTTTGTTTTCAGGATGTTGGTGGCAATTGTAATGATTTCCTTAGAGGGGAGAGATGATGAAGTGGTGAGGAGCTGTTTAGAGTTGGTGGGGCCTCTGCTAATTGGAATTATGTAACCTCTTGCCTTTGCCTTGACAGCTCTGCAGTGAGGCTAGCCTTGCCTGCCCAGCTGGTTAGAAGGGACCACTGGGGTGTGCCTCAGGGATGTTCCAACTTGGTAATCATTTGGAAGGGAAGACGATTACATGAAGGAAGGATTGGAGTTTGGAATGTGAGTGGAAATAGGGCTGTAGTGCATGTGCCCCTGAAATTTGTAAGGGTCACACAAAAACCAGCAAGTGGACAGCTGGGATTTGCTAGACAAAGACTGTATTCTGTTTGCCTTTGCATGATCAGTTATCCTAAACGGATTGCACTTGAGCTTTCCTGGCCAAGGACTCGGAACTATTGTCATGAATCAAATTATCTCTGGACCTTAGAAAGTTCATGCAATGTCTTAAGTCCTTTGGGGGAAATATGGCGTGTATCTCATGTCTGCATTGTTCTGGGGAGGGGGCCAGTGTTTGCATTCGATGTTAAGTGAAAGTCCTTTAAAATGTTAAGGATCCTATAGGACTGCGTATATCCACTTCAGATCTGTAGTTAAGCTTCCTGAGGCTGAAGTGTGACCTGGAGCAAAGCCAAACAGCCCTCCCCTCCCTATCTCTGCCCATCCCAAAGCTCTCTTTCCTGGTCCAGGATGTGCATGGAGTCACTGAGCTGAGTGAACTGAGTGCCTCTCTGTCTTCACTTTTGAAGGAAGAGCCACTTAGCAAGCAAGTGAGGCCCAATAAGGAAACACACACATGTGATATTCAGTCTAGCCTGAGCTGGTATGTTACTCAGCTCAGCCTTTAGCGTGTGCTTCTCCATTAGCTCTTCAGTTTACCTGATTGAGTTTTCAGTTCTGTTTTTATTTTACCTCCTTTCTTCCCCATAAACTTAGTGATCCCATTATAGAAAATATGGCAGCTAACAGGGAGAATATACTTGCATACTATTCATTTTACCAGCATTATCTCACTTACTATTCCCCCTAAATTCTCTAAGATAAATCTCATGATCACTTCTGTTATATAGAGACAATATACATAGATAGATAGATTACATCAATGGGCTCAAATCATCAGTGGTTACATTTGAGTCACTATCTGATATGTGATTAGTCAGGGTCAAATCTCTGCTGTCAGGCTTCATGCCCAGGTTCAGAGCCATTGTGTTGGATAATCTCCTATTGGTGCCTGTTTATTTTGGAAAATGGTTTTACTATGAAATTCATAACTCAAATTCATAACTCTTCTGCCTAAATCTCCCAAATGCTGGTATTATAGTTACCACCACACTCAGATTTATTTCTCCATAAGGATCTCCATTATGAAAATTTCTACAGAGACCACCTAGCCCTCTTCCTGGGTATTAGGACATGGTTATGCTCCAGTCCTTCTAACCCAGGATTATATCACTTGAGGGAATATGAAGCACTGATCTAAGGAATAGCAGGGCTACTCTGTCTCATCTCAGCAGGAAAGTGACCCTAAATTAAACAAACTGCTCTCATTTTCCAGGGCTGCCTTGGCTTTGCACTTCCATATGGTTTTCCATCTGACCTGATATGATTATGATGTGGCTTCAGGAAAGTTCATTTGACCTGATTTGATTATGATGTGGCTTCAGGAAAGTTCTAACACTGGCTCCTGATGTATGCATATTAGCACCTCTGCTATTCTTTCTTCCTCGCCTGTATTTTCAGCTTTACACTTTGGGTTCTGTGAACTTTTCCATATAGTTCAGTTGTTGCTGCTCCAAAGAAAGAAGCCTTGCCACCTACATAGACATGGACCCAGGGACAGAGATGTCTATTTTAGTAAGGCTCCTAGGTGGCCCTTCAGAGTTACTTTACTGTGAACACAGACTTTGTAAAGGATAACATCGTTTTCTTTTTTTTAAAACCATATATCATCTTCCCCTCTCATCATACAGAATTTAGAATTCATCTTACTGTTCCTCTCTTTGTCTTTGTCCACATGGCCTATTGCTTAGTCAAAATTATGGCATACATCTGTATTATATTTATAGTCAATGTTCTGAGTAGGAATTTCACAGTCATATATTCGAATATGTATTTTCAAGAGCTTTCCCATAACTTTTATTTAACTATATTTTGAACTCCATTTATACTTAATGGTCAAAACAAGCAAACAAACAAAAACATACCACCTCCTGTTAATCAGCTCTACAGAAACAATTATCTGGAGGTTTCCTGCATCTTTTTTGGAGGGTACATTTGGTTAAGATATCCTGCCTCATTCTTTCTTCCTGGAATTAGGACAGATTTCAGGGTTTTCACCTGTCACTTAGTTGGTGGGAGGAAGGCTTCTGACCTCAATTATTCCAGGTGCTCTTAGGAAAACAGAAGCCACACATAATTCAGGGACCTGGACTGGTCCATCTAGAGGAGTTGAGAAGTCAAATAAAACAGTGATTGGCACAAGGACAGCTACTTTCACTCTGAGGGGCTTGGAGGGATATAAGGAGTGGGTAGTATTACAAAGCTAAGAAGCCAGAAACTGGCTAGAAATGTGGCAGGAGCTGCCAGGTTGGACTACAGGACTAGGTAGGGTGGGGTTGTTTGACAGGAGCCAGAATCACAAAAGAGGGCAGAATGAGAGCTTGGCTTCTCTTCTGTGTCTTAGCTGCTCTAGGGCTCTTGTTGGTCAGCCTACCTAGATGCTAGTGGCAAAGGAGCTTGGGAAATTCCTGTGGAGAGAGCAAAGGTGGAGTATCTTGAGAGTGGGGGAATGGATCTGAGAATAGACAAGTAAATGACCAGTTTGACATCATCTGGCTTATGTTAGCATCCACTTAGGAAAATTCTAGGCTATTCTCTCTGATCTTTGTGGCTGGCATTCATTTATACAAACCTCCATCAAGATGTCTGTAGTCATTCTGTCCTTATGCTTTATGTCCTTCTTCAGTTCCTGATCCTTGGAACTCTCAGCCATTCTCAGACTTCTCAGTATGAATTTCTAATAACTCATTTCTGGGGACAGAGGGATGAGTCACAGGGGATTCATGTCCTCCCCCCAGGTTTGCTGTGTGTAGCACTACACTGTCACCATGACTATGCCACTGTGTGAAACTATGGTGGGACCTAGGCAGGGGCAGTCTCCTGAGTTTCCCTAAAGAACTTATCAAATTCTCCCAATTCTGTCTGTAAAAAATCATTTCCACTCCTGCCAGGATGTTTTTTTTGATATGGGTTGAGGGCCTGAGGACCACCTTCTCAGAACATCCATGATACTAACACTCTTGCTTTACTCTGAAGACTCTAAGGAATTGTAAGGAAAATAATAAAATATTAGTTTTTGGCTTCATTTATAAGTACTGAAAGAAGCTTAACTTACTATACATTCCTTTCTTGGACACCAGCTATTTTTCAGCATTTGACTACTGGTCAGATAAAGCATGAGTTCAAAAAGGTAGCGGAAAATTCCTATAGTCCTGTGTCCCTGCCTACCCTAAGGCACCTGGGAAGCAGAGCTAAGCGACTGAAAGTACTTTATCCCGGTACAAGGTGAAGTCAGGCCTTGTAGGTTTCCATTTCATACTTACCCTTCCTAGCTTGTGGACTTGGCTTTTTGTCTGCTTTACAAAGTTCTAAGCCTGGAATTCTGGACAGAGATGTGGTTTCTCCTTTTAATCCTGGGTCCAAACAGAACTCTGGTTCTTGCCTTTTGTTTGTACCTCTTCTAGTCTTCGGAGTCCCTTCTTCCTCCTAAGGAGAGAAGATATCAGAGCAAGCTTTCTAAAGGCCTACATTCTATCCCTAAGCTACAACTGTCTTTAAAGCTTATTTTTAAAATGATATTTGGAGTAATATAGACCAGTTTTTCCCTGTAAAACACAAAAAAGATAAAAGTTAATCCAAATTATAATACTCAATGATAAAGGCATTGCTTACTTGGTTATGTGGCCCACAGGATGTAGTGAGTTCTCAGGAGATTGATCAGGGAACTGACAACCTTCAGAATTTTTTCTTATTTATCTGCATTTTCATACAAGTAAAAACATATTGTCCCTACTGTTTTATAACCTATCTTTTTGTGTAGCCATATATCATTAACATTTTCCAACTCAATAAATGTTCTTCCACATTATTTTGGCAGTAATATGATAGGCAGTTATAAAAGCATATCATTATGAGCCTAAGTGGTTCTTTAATGTTGTATGTTTAGGTTATTGTTTTTGAAGTTTTTACTTTCCCAAATATCATTATAGTCTTGCACAACTGTCCAGCCCCCCCACCCCATCCCAAAAAAAGCTTTTGGTGTATTGTACCAGATTTCAGGAGGTATGCACATTTCTAGCACAATGAATTCCATTTAGATGTAAGTTCCTGAGTCAGGGATTTTTGTCCAGTTTTTCCATGTGCCAGTGACAGGCTACAGCATGTGACGCCTAGCATGGAGTAGTTTCTTAATAACTATTAGTTGAATTGTTTCCTTAGACCCTTGCCAGTAATATTTATTAGTACTTTAAAAAGTTTTTCCTTTGTCTGATGGGAAAAAACAAATAGCAGCTACATTTAAGAATCATAAATTCATTTTATTCTTTTTCATAAAAAAACTCATTTATGAACTCAAAACTCCATTCTTTACCCAAAAATCGCTTAATATACTTGCTGGAATTGGGTTTAAATATCTGAAGCTATCATCAGAACCAACGCTAGACAGAACTAAGGGCTGTCTGGGCTCAGGTTTCCTGCCGTGACAGACATGATGTGAAGCTACTTACACATCACAAGGATCCTGGCTCTTGGGAAAGGCAGGCAGGCAGATTCAGTGCAACCTCCACGCTCCTACTTAGACTTTTCTCCAGGAAGGATACATCTTTGTATTCTTTATACAAAGCTAACCCCCTGACCCAGAAAGAAGAGAAACTTTTTTCCCCTCCCTTTGAGGATTTAGAATATGTAGGCTTCTAACAACCAATCCTCAGGGGGAAAAGGCACCGGTCCGGAATTGGTGGCGTCATAAGACTTCAAAGACACCTTGAAAGGAAGACTTGTGTGTGGGATGGGCTGCGAGCTGAACATGTGCGCATGCGCCTCTGGGCACAGGGAACAGGAGACAGGACTGGCCAGGAACCCATCTCAGATAACTCAAGTAGGAGTTTCTTCTATGTGTCCTCGGTCAGCTCAGCTGCTGGGCTGTGAGTAGTTGTGAGGCGACTGGACACCTGTGAGATGAAAGGAATTTGCATTGATTTCCAGGCTACTTTCATCTCATGCCATATTACAACAGCAAATAAGAAAAATAAAACCAAACCTCAGCAAACAGAATGAATGGATCCTTTTGCAACAGAGAAACAACACTCTGGAAATGCATATATTCCCAATGTGCTAGGAGGAGCCACGCTGGAATCCCCACACCGGTCTTCCCAGGGAAGAGGCGATCTGAACACAGGAAGTCAGGGTAGGCAGACCTTCTCATCAAAGCCAGAAGCCTTCCTTTTGACACAATTGCACAAGTAACCACAGCGAGTCCATTGATGAAGCAGAAACAAATACTGTTCAAATATGGAATAATTGAGGACTGTGCAGGAGAACACACCCCTTACCTCTTAGACTAAAGCCCTCTCTGACATCAGAAGTGGAATCTGGAGGCTTCCCCATTATCCTGGTGATGTGCCTAAATATTTATCCCAGTGGATATACCTTCTCTCTCCCTCTTGCCTTCACTGTTGCAAATGCCTTTGATCTCTCTGGCTGCGTTCTGCTCACTCTAGTCCATTCTCATGGATTCTTTTCATATTCCTTTCATATCCAGCTCATCTAAGCCTCTGACTCTTCCATTTACTTGAAATCCTCCCATAGCTCCTTATTATCTTCTTGTTGTTGTTGTTGTTGAACTTAGGACTTTGTGCTGCTTGCCAGACATGTACTCTCCCACTTGAGCCAGGACTCCAGCTCTTTTTGCTCAGGTTATTTTTTATATAAAGTCTCACTTTTTACCCAGGTGGGCCTGGGCCATCCTCCTCCTATTTAAGCTTCTACTGTACCCAGCTTCCCTATTGCCTTCAGTGGTACCATCACCTCCTGCTTGTAAAATTGTAAGAAAGGAAGCAGGAAGACCAGTGAGAAAGAAGGTCACTGAAATTACTAGGCTCAGGGTATAGTACTCCTGCCTGGGCTGCCTCTTATGTCCCCAGGCCTTCATCATAGAAATTTCCATGCTAGACATGCTAGGCCTCTTCTTCTTCTGGGTCCTTCCTGCTCTTTACTCCCATAACTCTTCCTTCCTAATTTATCAGTGCTCCTTTCCTCTGGTATCAAAATCATTGCATTTACCAACCACTTCTATGAAGAAAAGAATAGACAGTGGTTCTAGTTTTCAAATGAGGAGTGAGAGGCTCATGGGTCTTTCCCCAGATCACAGACAGAAGTGGAAGAGCTGGAGAGTGTGGAAGAGTGGCAGTGTGAACAACTTGTGGCTTCTCTACATGAAGCAGCAGCATTTATTTCTCTTTTTTTCCCTCAACATCCATGTTCAAAATGCCTTCTCAGTAAGATCTGAGCTAGAGCTTAGAAAGGATTTTAAGAGTGGTTAAGATTAGACCCTATATCTGATTACTTGAGTATGAATCTTAATTTTATCCCAAATCATCTTTGTGACACTGGAAGTCAATCTCTCTGTGCCTATTTCTTTGCCTGAAGAATAGGGATAATAATATATGATCTCAGTGATAGGATAATTGTGTGGATTAAAGAAGTTATACATGAACACCCAAAACTGTACTTGTAACACACATAACTCTGATAGAGAGGTATAAGTTACAGTAACCCTCAGGCCTCTCAATTCTCACTTCTTGTACATAGCACCTCCTAAAAGGGAGACCTAACACAGTCACCACTATTTCAGTGTCTCCTACCCACTACCTGGATGTGGGCATGACTACCAGAAAAGAGATACTTCTAGGTTAGCCTGTTGTGATGAAATGAAGTAGGCCAAATCCCACACTCCTGCTGCCTGGATCAGGAGGCCCTTGAGGCCTAAGGCTCCTTGGATAGGAGCGAGTCATGAACTGATGTCCACAGAGCTGCCCTGTAAGCAGAAAGGCCCACCACAGAGAGGAGAGCATGGAGCAGCTGTTCAGGAAGAAGCTTAAATCCAGAGAATCACACATAGTGGGTGGCTGCTAAAGCTATTGAGATCCTCCCACATGCTTGCCTGCTTCCACACTGATGCCTCTTTCCAAAATAGCCCAAATCTGTCTCCTTACCTTCCTCTCCACCCAGAGCCACTGCCTCTTGCCTGGTGACTTCAGTGACCTTCTTAGAGGTCTCTCTGCTTCTCTCTTACAACCTTATAATTTAGTCTCAACAATGCAGCTAAAGCAACATTTTAAACAATATTTTTACACTTCCAAGTGTATCAAGTACCCAATTCCTGGCCTAATTTCATGTTCTCTCCTCATCTGTAGCCATACTTGTTTCTTTTTTTGGGGTGGGGTCTGGTCGTGGGGCCTGAACTCTGGGCCTGGGCGCTGTCCCTCAGCTCTTCAGCTCAAGGCTAGCACTCTACCACTTGAGCCACAG
>NW_012267262.1:894387-966737 GCF_000151885.1 Dipodomys ordii
AGCCACAGCGCCACTTCCGGCTTTTTTCTTTTTGCTTATGTGGTGCTAAGGAATCGAACCCAGGGCCTCAGGCATGCAAGGCAAGTGCTCTACCACTGAACCACCTTCCCAGCCCCGCCATACTTGTTTCTTGACTGTCCAACTCATTGTGGCCTCAGGGTCTTTGCCTTTGCTCTGTAACACCCTACCCCCCACATACTCCCCCCAAAACCTTTACTTGGCTAGTTATTCTGGTCCAATTTGAGCTGTTACCTCCGAGACGTCTTCCTGGTCATCCTATGGGGTGCTGCTCCACTCGCTGTAGTTATTGTCATATCGTCCTACTTCACTTCTTTCTATCGCTGTCCAGATTGTGTGTTTACTTCTCTTTAATGACTGGCTCCACTGCTAGAGCACAAATTACTGAGGGAAGGATACTTTTCTCTTGTGGTCACTGTAATATTCCCAGTAGTGAGGATAAGGCATGCATGGAATACCATAAATATCTATCGGATCTGCTTTATATTTTAATGTGAACCCCATTTCCGATACATTCATGTCCCCTCTTCTCTTAATATATCTTGAAAACTAAAGGAGTCAATTCAAATAAACTTAGAGCTTGGATCTATTATCCCTCCCAGACTCTTCTGACTATTGCCTCTTTTTCTCCATTTGACTTCTCCACAGCCCACCCCATGTGCTTGTGCCACCCGTGGGAGTTTCTCAGCAGGCCTGTGTTTATAGCATCCTTTCTGAAGTGTCAGCCACCAGAGTCTAGGCAATCAGAGCCCGTCCACCCCCTGCTTCTACTCCTTACTATCTGACAGCAAACTCCCTCCTAACCATTGCTTATTGCAACTAATGCCACGTTGTCTCATCCTCTTCCCTGCTGGGTAAGTAAGCAACTCACCTTTACAGTAGCTGTTCAACCATGGTGGTGTTGAATGACAATGATCGGAGATGTGTTTGAATAGAACATTCCAGGCTGGGGGAGGAAGGGAGACACAGAGCATCACAGCCTACCAGTTTCTTCCCTGCCATTCTGCAGACGAGGAGACTAATGTCCAGAGGAGGGCTTCAAGGGACTTCTCCTCAGTCACCTTCAATGACTAGGAGACAGGTGGCAAGAGGAGACTGCAGGCTGTCCAAGAAGTGGGGACAATATAGAGGGGTAGTGATAACTTTTCCTCACGTGTTAACCTCTGACTTTATTGTCATGTGTTTGTTCCTTCCAAGAGAAAAATTGCAGCTATTTCCAAAAGATTCCTAATTGTGATTTAATAGGATCACAACAAATCTATGTTTTAGAAACCATGGAATGGTTCTCCCTGGGGACAGATTCCATCCAGCTCTCTCTCCACTGCATCTCCTATAACCAGAAGTTTTTTTGGGGGGGGCATGGGGGGCAAAGGCTTGGGTTGAAAACTTCCTGGGTCTCTACTTTGAAAACTTACAGCATGCCCAGATTTAATCTATGCTAAAACTTATGAGGAATGAAAATAAGAAACAGAGTCCATAATGCTCTCTTACAGCTTTTGATTAGATGATAAAAAAAATCTGCCGTTAATAAGCTATGTGATGAAAAAGCAGGTTATTCATCCCTCTGAACATGTTTTCCTTCTTTCTCCTTCATAAAAGGAGGTTAACAACAGTACTTTTTCAAATAGTGTTGTTGTGTGGTCTAGACAAAGTCAAATATTTAGAACAAGTGTGTCTTAGATTTGCCCAGTAAGCTGAAAATCTGGACACAGAATTTTAGTCATTTTTAACACTTGAACATTTTTACTAGTCCTTGGTTTGTCCATTAAATCCATTTAGCCATTTTATATGAACATTCCTTATGATACCAAAATCTGCTTTGTTGAACTCTGAGTTTTGTGATGGATCCACTTGATTCAATGAATGTATGAGATGTGTAAGATTGATTGTCTATTCACCAAAGGGGTGGTCCCTGGACAGGAATCATGTTATTTTTCTTTCTTAGGGTTTGTTTCCCAATAAACCTATGAGAAACAAAACAAAAAGTCCAGGCTCAGAGAAACCAGACCCTTTGATTAGTTTCCCTTGGGTTTGCTGGTCTTTTCTTTCACTGTCATATTATTGTGAGACAGACAACTGGTAGCAGTCAATGCCCGCTACTAATTTGTTGTGGGCTTGGAATGGCTAGTATCCTTAAAGCTGGAAGTAAACCACAAGCATACAGGCTCTAAATTAAGACCTGAGTTGTGAAACTTACAGTCATCCCTTGACTTTTCATGTTTCCTGATTCTTTGTGTGTTTTCATCAATAAGCTCCTGGCACATCTAGACACTCAACAAAACAAATCAAAGAAATTGCTGGTGGAAAGGATACCATGAAATTAAAGGGTAGGAGGAAACTTAAAGTTGTAGAGGGAAAGGGTGAATTAAAGGAGCATAGCATGAGGCTAGTTTGGCATGTTGGAAGAAGTAGGTGGAGATACATTTTAAGGTAAAGATTCTGGGGAGGACAAAGTTGACATCATGTAGGAATATAAAAAAGAGAAGGGGTGGCTACTTCCCTGTACCCTTATGCTTGTTTCCCAGGATGATGGGAACAAGAGTTTCCAAATGATCCATCCATCCATCCATCCATATCTATGCTATATATGCATGAGTGCATGTATGAATGCATGCACCCATCCAAACTGACAAACATTCAACAAATATCTCATGTGCTTGGTTCTTCTCCAAGTGCAGAACACTAGAAAGAAATATTTGAGATGATTCCTGCATCGAGGAAGTGCTTCTTGGAAGTCAAGTAAAAAAAGGACAAAAGGTGAACTAATTCAACAGTGATACTCACAAGACAACATGTTGGAAATTAACTTTACAATTTAGGTGGGGGGGAACTGAGGGAGGGAAAGTGGGAGGAAAATGAGGGAAGGGTTACAAGTTCAACCAGAAATGTACTCACTACCTTACATATGTCACTGTAACCTCTCTGTACATCACCTTGACAATAAAATTAAATAAAAAAGCCTTCTAAGCATTATATTTATTTCCTGGAGTTGGAGCCATAGCTCACTTGGTAGAGTGCTAACCAGTGAGACCTCCAGTTCTTCAAGAAGTCTTGTTGATGCTGGCTCCAAAGTCTTCCTCAATTCTACCCATTTGTTTTGGTCTCAGCTGATACACTCCTGGTTCACAGGACTCTTGCTTAGACTCTGCAATCATTTCATAATGAAATTCCCTACTTACATGATCAATTCTTCACAAAGCAATCAGGTCATTTCTAAACTCAAAACATTCTGTGGGGGGCTAGGAAAGTGGCTCAGTGGTAGAGCGCTTGCCTTGCATGCCTGAGGCCCTGGGTTCGATTCCTCAGAACCACATAAGCAAAAAAAGAAAAAAGCCGGAAGTGGCACTGTGGCTCAAGTGGTAGAGCGCTAGCCTTGAGCTGAAGAGCTGAGGGACAGCACCCAGGCCCAGAATTCAGGCCTCACGACCAGACCCCCCCCCCAAAAAAAAGAAAAAAAAGCATTCTGTGGCTTTCAGTAGTGCTCAGGATTAAATCCAGCCTCTGTCAGTGGATTAAAACCTCGATGTGATGTGACTCCATCACTCATCAAATCCATCTGACTGCTTTACCACTTACTCCCCATGCTGTGGTTGCATGGACTACCTTTGTGCTCCACAGCACAGAAAGATTGCTCTGCTATCTGCCCCACAGCTTTGCACTAGCAGTTACCTCTACCTGAATGTTCTTTTTGATCCTTGCATGGATACATCCTTCTCATCATGCTGGTCTCAGCTTAAATTCCTTTTCTTCAAAAAACGTCATCTACAACTGCTCAGTTGAAGGTAATATCTAATCATTCTCAATTATACCATTCTTTTTTTATTTTCTGCAAGGCTTTTATTTTCTTAAATTATCGATTTAATAGTGGTTTATTTATAACCATCATCCACTGTCACCATGAAAGCAGAAATTTTTCCCAATCTTTTTTCACTGCTCTGTCTCAGAATTCTTATGGTGCAATGAAGTTTGTTGTAGAATTGAGTAACCAATGAACTAATGAGTAGTAAGAGATATGTGAACAGAGATGGTTATTGTATGGGATAAAAAAAATGCTGAAAAATAGATGAGAACAAAATGCCATGGGTTCCAGAGAGACCCACTAATTTGGACAAAGATCTTTGGCATTTGGATTACCAAAGTTAGTAGACTTCACCAGTCCCCCAAGGTAAGTTAAAAATGGTTATTTTTGGTTCTTGATCTTCCAGTTAGCTGGCTTATTGATAAATTCAGAAAAAGCCAAACATATGAAAGGACATTTTCATGCTTAAGGTACTATCTGTCTGATTTCCAGCTCATCTAAGACAGTGTCTGATTTGACCATACCAGACCTGGCCTACTCAACACAGGCCTAAAACCAGAGACTTCTTCCTCAAGTCTTCTTGAGGTTGGATAAAGATTTTCTTTAATTTATATTTTACAAAAAAGAGAATGTGGTTTAATTACTTGAAGTTGTTGATATATACTTCCTCCAGAGATTTCCTAACTCTGAAGGACAACATTGAAACTTTTGTTTCATATTTTTATTAGCATAGAACTGTATAAAGTAATGGATTTCATAATGACACTTCTGAATATTAATTTAATTAACTTTGATGATGTTCACAGACTCTTCGGTTTGAAGACAAACTGTAGAGGTTTGAAGAATGTGTGTGTGTGTGTGTGTGTGTGTGTGTGTGTGTGTGTGTGTGTGTGTGTGAAGAAAGGAGAGAGAAAATGGAAAAGAGAGAGATCAGTCAGTTAGAATCTGAATAAAATAGACTGTCCTCCTGGATTATACTTGGGTTTTAGTGTACAGTGGGGCTGGGTAGATTGTGTAGTGACAGCAGGGAAAGGTAATTATCTTAGAAAAATGTTTTCTCTGCCTCTAGTAGCTGGAAGGTTGCTATATACAAGTGGTGGGTGGAAGCCAGTTTTTAAAAATAAGCCAATACTTGACTAGACTAGAGTTGAATAAACATACACTATTAATTTTCATAGTCATGAACAGACTGCAAATCTAGTTATTTGATTGTTTCTGCTTTTAGGATTTTCCTGGTGAATCCTTGTTGTTGTAGAAAGGTGCCATATTGTCCAGATAAATAGGATCTGTAGGAATGCATGTGTAAAATCCCTTTTCTCCAGGACCTTATTCTTCTCTCTCAAGACTTTCAGCTGATTGTATGATACTCCCTCACTACCTTATAGAGGTGATTTATTTTGTTCAAAGTCTACAAATTTAAGTGTAGGCAAGTAAGAGTTGCAGTAACTAAAGTCTTAAAAACTACTGGCAAATGCTGCACTGGTTTTGCCTTAAGACTCTAAAAAATACATCTAAAGAAATATCTAGATTGATTCTTGACCCTGAAATAGCTACCACATTTACACATAAAATTAATCATCCACCATGAGGCAAACTTGGTCTATTGGTAAATGTCATTTTGCAAGGTACATTATTGTTACAGTGTGCATTCAGTCATAAGCTATCAGATTCTCTAAACAATGGTGCAGAGGAATATTAGCCATCCTATTTTAGAGATAGGAAACCTAGGCTCTTGGTCATTTAGCTGACAAATGGTGGAGATTCCAGCTTGGGCTGTCTGACTCAAGTCCCACAACTGATACCACTCTCTACCTTGTCACTTTCTTTCACTTTGCCTAACCTGAGTGATATTTCCAGGGATTGTGTTTTTAAACAGAGATGATTTTCATTTGCCCAATAACAATGGGTTTTGTCCATTTTCTGTTTTTATAACTGAACACTGTATGCTGGGTAATTAATAAGGAATCAATGTTATTCAGTTTGCAGTTTTAGAGGCTGTATATGATGAGGTCCACTTGAAGGTGTGCATGACCTGCAGAGTTTCAAGGTGTCACAGAGCATCATATGGCCAGAGAGATGCACACAGAGATAAATTGGCTTTTGTAGTAGACTTATTCTCCAGAAGCCCTATTAATTTATTAATTCATTAATAGATTAATCTATTCATGAGGGGAGAGTTCTCTTGACTTAATCACCTCTGAAAGGATCATTTGGTGTGATCTTTTAATACCTCATAAAGGGGATAACATTTCAATACAAGTTTTGGAGAAGATATTTAGATGATGTCAGGGCCCTTCTGTGGTAGGTCCCAGAAGTGTATTATGTGAATGTTTTGAGTAAGTGAGGGCTTTTACTTCTGCTGTAGAGGTAGAAAAAGAGAAAGGGAGAGGAAATCAAATAAATGACTATACGAATATTGCCAACAGGTGGACCCACTGCAACAATGAGATGTACAAGTCATTATGTTGAAAAACTAACTTTATAACTTTGGCCAGGGTGGGGGTGGGGGTGGAGATGGGAAGGGATGGGAAGGGGAAACAAAGGAGTAGGCAACAATGCTTGATAAGAAATGTACTCATTACCTTGCCTATGTAATTGTAACCCCTCTGTACGGTATTTTCACAATTAAAAAAAAGAATATTGCCAGGCACCAATAGCTCATGCCTATAACCCTAGTTACTCAGGAGGCTGAGAGCTGAGAATCACTGTTCAAAGCTAGCCCAGGTAAAAAGTCTGTGAGACTCTTATCTCCAATTAACCACCTAAAATCCAAAAGTAACCCTGTAGCTCAAGGTGGTAGAGCACTAGCCTTGAGCAAAATGCTCAGAGACAGCATCCAGCACCCAAGACCCAGCACTGACTAAAAAAAAATAATCACAGAATGTGTCCACCTTATGTGCATTCTAGCACCTATTCTCTTTTACCAGTTACACCTTTTACTCCATGGCTTGGAAACTGACCTTAATTTAGGAGATGATCTGTGAAAAAGTTTTGTTTTTTTATTGTAAAAATAGCATAAAGAAAGGTTACAATTACATGAGTACATTTCCTCTCGAGCATTGTTACCTCCTTCTTTGTTTTCCCCCTGCCATCCCTTCCCTCCCCACCTGCCCAGCTCCTCCCTTCCCCCCAAGTTGTAAAGTTCATTTTCTTCATAGTGTCTTGCATATCTCATTGTTACAATGGGTCATCCTGTGTCCTTGTTTCAGCATTTTGTTATTTCCCTTCCCCTCCCCAAATTAGAAAAATGTACATGCCAGTTTAGTTTTATTTGCAATTACCACTAAGGTCCTCCCACCTGGTCATTTCAGTACAAACCCAAGTCATGGAAAGGATATAGAGGAGGAGTGGCTGAATTTCGATGAACTATTTGGAGATGAGTCACCTGGAAGGGATAGGTGGATAGGATATAATGTCTTTTTAGTTTTCCAAAGTGACTATGTGGCTCAAGGAACCTTTTTCTGTGTGTCTGAGAGAACATAGGGTTCAGCAAAGAGACAGGCTTGAAGCATGGGATAAAACTTGTTTCCTCTCAGGGATCTGCAGCTGCAAAGACAGAGCACCGTCTTGGAAGCGTGCAGACGCTCTGTTCAGAGAGGCATTTTAATGTAGGCTGGACAGCTCCCTAGTGGAAACCTGTCTGGAGGATTCTTGGATTTGGTGGGAGGCTGAACTAGGTCTTCTGAAGCTTCTTGCTACCTAAGTTGTCCAGCCACACTGGCTTTCTTG
This sequence comes from Dipodomys ordii, assembly GCF_000151885.1. Lineage (NCBI taxonomy): Eukaryota > Metazoa > Chordata > Mammalia > Rodentia > Heteromyidae > Dipodomys > Dipodomys ordii. The sequence continues at coordinate 901,934 of NW_012267262.1, forward strand.
AAGGCTTCGGATGTTATTGTCCCAGGGAAGAAGGGCTCTTCTACCATTGGTGAGTTACCAGGGGCCCACAATCAGTTCTGAGGAGACTCCGGCCCCTTACACCAGTCCTCTAGCATGGGAAAGATTCCGGACTCTGAAAAGGGACCGGGATGATGAAGCTGCCCATTGGCTGCAAGGCACCATGTGAACCACACTGGTTGGCTGGCGGTTGGGAGGAGGAGGCGGTTTCCCGGGTAACGGGAGGGCAAGGAGCGGTTGCAGCGGCAGCCGGCAGGGTTGAGGAGCGCGGGCTGGAGTACTGAGCCAGACCCGCCGCCGAAGGCGGCTGCTTTGCGAAGCCAGAAGCCAGCTTGGGGCAGGTAGGGGTCCCCTGCGCAGCTGTCACCTGAGGTTGGGTGGGTCTGACTGCCTGGGCCCCAGGACTAGCCTAGGGAAAGTTTGCCGCGCAATTGAATGGCAAGGAGAAGAGGACTTGGAGATGCTCTAGGCTGGGCTCGGGGGTCCAGGGCAGGGCGGGGGCTGCCTCAGGGAGAGGGCTGGCCAGGCGCTGAGAGGCTCAGGGAACTCATCTCTGTTCCTGGATGCAGGAGCAGGGCAGGAGCTTCTTACTACCAGGGCCACATCACAGAGATCGGACGGAGATCGGAGATCGGAGCACACCGACCTCCAGCCCACCGGCCCTTGTTCAGAGATGCGCTGGGAAACTCTTCCCTAGCAGATGCGGGGCTGGGGGCGCTGCGCCCTGCTCCAAGAAGCGTCTGCCAGCTCCAGGGCGCACTTTCTCTGGCCTCAGGCGATACTGCACACACCCCCTTCCGGAGTGGGTGTCCATCCGACCCCTCTGGATGGAAGCGCTTTAGGCTGGGCTATCTCCTTGTGCATGTTGTTGTGTTTCTGAGTGTGTTCCGTTTGTATGTCACTCTGTGTGTCCCCCGATTGTCTCCGGTCTGGGTGTATCCCAGCGCCTGGGGCCCTCTGTGTTTGCTGCTGACAGGGGTTTCTGTGCACGCCCTCTCCCGAGGCTTGTGTCTGAGTAACACTGTTTGTGGATCCTTCTGTCACTGTCTCTCTTTTCTGTTTGTGTGTCCTCTGTATGTGCTTGTCTCTCGGTGTGTGTGTGTGTGTGTGTGTGTGTGTGTGTGTGCTTCCTGCCTATGTCTGTTTTCTACCCATGTCTGTCTCCAAATGTAGGTCTGGTACCTGTCTGCTGCTGTCTCCGTAGAGGGTGTGCTTGCCTGTGTGAGATCTGAGCTTCTGTGGGTGTCTGATTGTGTCTGGGTGCCTCTAACTCTCTGGGGGGTCTGTCCCAATGTCTGCCATGCCTGTTGTCAGTCTTTATCAGAGTATGGGTGGGAGGAGGTGGATCCCTGTTGGGGACAGCTAGGCCTTAGCCTCTTATGCCCTCGGGCTCTTGCTCTCCCACACTCCAGGTAGCCTCAAGCTTCTGGGTGAGATTTGTGGGCTTGGAGGGGGCACGGCAGTGCCAGGAACCCAGTGTCTCCCTGCTGTGCTCTCAGCTGAACTGACTCCTTTTTTACTGGCAAAGGGACTTTGGTGACAGCAGCAGCAGCAGCAGCAGTAGCCCATGCCCAGCTGGGGCCCTAGTGACTTATTTTTGTGCGCGGTCCTTTCTTTTCTTCAGGGAAGAGGCGGGAACGAGCTCTGTTTGCTCTCTTGAGCAGATAAAGGCACTGGAGTTGGAGGCTGGGTCAATCCTTCTGGGTACGGAGCAGAAGCCACTGGCTCTCTGACTCCCTTTGGGAGCACCCTCTTATGCCTCCAGGAAACCCAGCCCACACAGCACTTTGTCTCCTTGGCTGCCTTTTATATATCTTATGTAACTCATTGATTGATTGATTAATGAAAGGTTAGAAGCTCCTCTTTCCCCTATTGGCACCAAAGACTAATTAAAAATGCTAGGTTGGTGATGAGTATTAATTAGAACACTAGAAAGAGGGGTGCCCCCTTGTTTCAGAAGCATAACTGAACTTATAAGAAGAAACAGATAAGGCTTTCCTTTCTCATCCTCTCCATCCTTAATTGAGGATTAAAACCAGTTTCCACAGTCTTGGCTATGGTGAGAAGGTAGGCGTGGTGGGAAGATTGTGGGTGGGGGGCACAGTTGTAGAGGGGCAGAGGACTGAGAAGACCAAGGGACATTTCCCAGTATAGAAAAATTTGGTTAATTTAAGTTTTTTTTTTAACAAAATGTAAAATGGGGTCCCAATTCCTGTATGCAGGACAGAGGGAGTATGTTCATTTGACTTCGTCTGGCACCTAAAATCCCAAATTGTCATATCCCTGGGAAATGGAGGAGGGTTGTTCTCCAAGAGGGGCCTCTCTAAATAATGCTACTGACACAGACTAGACCCTTGGCAGTCTGCCTGTGTATTTAGGCTTGACCTCCAAACTTGAATTTGACTCCCCGTCCTCCACACCCCAACCACTTTGGAATAACTCAGAAGGAGGGAGAATTTGGGTAGATATGCAATGGGAATTTGAAATCCCTGGATTGCATTTGAACCTGGCAGAAGGAAAGCCTGACAGCATTTCAGGATGTCTTCAGTATGGCTAGGTTTGTCTTTGAAACATCCAGAAGATGGGGTTTGCCCACAATGTTCCCCCACCTATCTAACGGTACATTCTGGTCCAGTGTTTTCCATGCTTCGCTCTGCCTTGCAGCTGCTTCTGGCTAACTTGCAGCAGAGAGAAGTTGCTGCTCTATGGTTGCACTTAATGATCAATCTAGTGAGTTGATTTTCACTTCTCAGCAATCCAGCTAAATGGTCTCATAGTCCTGCCTCTTGGCACATGGTGCATTCCTCCACCCCTTAAGTGTATTTAAACTTCCTGAGACTTCTCTGGCGGTAAAAAACCAGAGCTTTTATGTCAAGATGTACTCGCAACCAGATAAAAGATTGGCTTTGGCAGCTAGCTGACAATGGCAACCTTGCTTCTCTTTTCTCCTGTGACTCCTCTACACCCTGATGCAAAGACACAAAGAAGAGCAAAGGCCTCTGGATTGGTGGGGACCAATTTCTAGAAAAAAAAAAAAACAACAAAGGTTCACACCAAGTGTTGAGTATTTTCCTGCTCCCTGCTGGTAAAGAAATATTTCTTTGGCAAGAACGTCTGTCCCCATGTGCACTTGGGGTGTGAGTGTTGGCTGGTGTGATGAGATGTGACAGGGTCTCACCTGGGAGAGGGCTATAGCGTGGGGCCTCATGCAAAGGACAGCTCCATTCTCAGATACTCACAGAGCCTAGAGCTGCCAATGTAACAGCCCCTGGAGAAGTCCTTCCCAGGAAGTGATCTTTCTGGCCACTTGTTTTTTTTTTTTTTGTACAATTATTCATGAGGACAACTAGGATCTATAAAAATGGTGTTTTCCAAACTCAGGCTACTTATGGAAAGCTAAATAACACTGATATTTCCAGTGTAACATGTATATAAGCAAAAACATTGAAGTCTGACGTAGGCTCACATTTCTGACCTATGACTTCCTAGCTGTGGGACTTTAGGCAAGCTATTTGACTTCTCTTATCTCATCTTTAAAACAAGGCTCAAAAAATTCCCATTAGAGCAAAAAACCTGGCACATAGCAAAGGGTTTAACTGAGATTTGTTGGATGAATAAATATGCAAAGCAGTAGATAGCTCCTGAGGTACTAAAACATTCAATGCATATAATCATTTAACATATTCAATGCATGTGATCCTTTGGTTGCCTACTCGGTATAGGTGATCTTGATCTTTTATGTCATCCGTATCTGTGCTTTATAGATAAGAACTCTGAGGTTCAGAGAGGGCAAGATATAAGTTCAAGGTTACACAGGGAGGGTGTTGCAGAGTTGAGACTCCATTCTTGCTAGATCTGTCTATGGCCTCTAGTTTGAGGTCTCAGTTGGGATTTAGGAAAGGGTTATGCTTAGAGTCAGTTTATCAGTTTATTGTATGATTGTTTGGAATTAAAATAGATAAATCTGTGTGTCATTTTTTTGGTTGCTTCCCCCCTCCCCCTCCAGAGATCCCTGGAAGGAGGGCTGGTCATGGTGGTGGTGAGCAACTAGAGACTGCTTAGCTGTATGCTGGGCCCACAGAGGGTTATAGTCAAAGTTCCGCTAGTGTCAGCTCTCTATGGGGGGAATCCCCTCCTGTAGACACTCAGGTCCCCATTGATTCTGAACATCAATCAGAACATTGTCACTTTGGAAATCTGTTGTGGCCAGGTATTCCCTAGGGTGTCAGATACTCCTTTGACTTATAAATGACACCCAGGATGCCCTAGCCCTTCTTTCCCAAGCATCCCCCCCCCCGTCTTCTTTCTCCTCCCATGCCCTCTGGGGTCCTCTGTCTCATGTCTGCCTTTCAACCTGCCTTTGCCTTTGAGCTGTGCAGAAGCCTTTTGTGAACGGGCTCCGGCCTCATTCCAAAGTTACAGGCTGGTGAGAAGAGCTGCAAGGGAGGCAGGATCTGGAGGCTTCCTTCTAGTGCCTGCTGTGGCCAGATCTAGCCACAGCTCTCCTGGAGGCTGGTGTGGCCTGAATTGTAACCTGTATTTAGTTAAAAAGGTTGGAAGAAACTACTGCCTTTTTTAGTAAGGCATTTCCCTCTTCTCCATTCTCCTTGTAGTGCCAGTGTGCTGGGAAGAGGCGTTTATTTTTATTGTTATCATAAAGGTGATGTACAGAGAGGTTGTAGCCACATACGTCAGGTAATGAGTACATTTCTTTTTGGACAGTGTCACCCTTTCCCTTGCTCTTTCCTAGTTTTTTCCATCACCACCTACAAGTTGTACAGTTCATTGTCAACATTGTATCTAGTGACTATTACTGCTTCATTTGTTTCCTGGAAGAGGCATTCTTAATGACTTATTAATGCCTCTTCATGGAGATTATCAGACACCCCTCCACCCCTACCACTTCCAAACCTTTCTTGGGACAGCACAGCCAGCATGAATGTTGTCCTTCCCACAGAGGTACCCCCACCATCCCTCCAAGCTTCTGTGACGTCAGCCAGGAGGTGACCGGTATCAGTGTCTCTTCTGCCTGCAGGTTCCCAGGCAGGGAACGCGCTCCAGCTCCATAGCACAATTGCTTTGCAGCCCTCAGCTGATCTAGGCTTCACTCTTTCACCTCCCCAGTGGACACTGGAGTCTTATCTGCCATTCGCTGTCTCCTGCAGCTGTAATTGGGGAGAAAATGTGGATGCTTTTGGCTTCACAGACCATTGCTTCTCTGTCTCATCATCCCTTGGTGCCTTACTCCTGTTATGATGATGGTGATGCACACCACGTAGGTTCGAAAGGTAACTCATTTCCAGCTCCCGAGATGCTGCTTCAACAAGAGGAAAAGTGGGGAGCCCCTGAGGCCCCGCCTCCAGGTTGCTTGCTCATGGATGTGATCAGAATATCGAGGGGGCTCAGAGGAAGATCGCTGTGCCGACTGCTGCTTGGTTTAGGCCTCACTGTGTGGCTCCAGATGGTGGGTGCGCCCGCTGGAAGCTGTGCTTCTGCACGAAAGACAAATCTGACTGTTGAACGTTTTCTCCTCAGGTATGGGTCTCACTCCATGAAGGAAGATGACAGCCGAGAGGGGAGACACCGCAATGATGAACGCCCGCAGGAACCGAGCAGGGCGGCTTGCCACACCGCCTTTGTGGTGATTTATGGGAGTCAGGGGCTGCTGGAGAGGGATGTGGATGCCATCAGCTCTGTGGATTAAATGCCCATTTACATTGTTATTGACATATAAATTATCCGTGCCAAGGAGACAGGGAGCAAACGGGTTTCTGGGGCAGTAATATGGCCTGCGCCCCAGGAGATGGACTCTTCTTTGCACAGATCTGTCCTCTGGGCTCTTGTGAAGTGAATCTCAGCCCTACCGGAAAAGCCCAGGATCCAGTTCTCAACGATGTCAGTGGCAGACACCCTCATTGCTAAATTAGTGGTGGTAAGCCAGGTTCTCAAGTGGCTTCTAAGAAGACAGCAAGACCTTTGAAGAGGTGGCCCTGATTTCCTTGGCTGGCTGGAGCCCTGGCTGGTGGTGTGCATGTATCACTCTGGCCTGGGTTACTTTGTTGTTCTGTGGATTTGGAAGCATCGCTGAAGGAGAAAAGGGATTTTATGCCTGGGAAATGGAATCGATTTCTGAATCCAGCCAACAGCAGAAGAAAAAGCCGGTTACTCATGGACTGGAAGATCAGAAGCGGGTAAGTGGTAGAACTTTTGTTTGTTGCTTGGTCCTTGATGCTGCAGTTGTTAAGTGTGATGCTAAGAACACAGGTGGTAGCCAGAATTTTGCCGTTCACTGTATGTTTGTCTTGCTCTGGTTATGGAGTCTATGAGGTGTCTGTCATTTGTCATATCCTGGGTACTTTCTGCCTTGACTTGTTGATGGTTAAGGAAAGAGATAAAGAAGAGGGGGAAAAAAGAACTTAATTTGAGGAGCTAGAGAGGCAAAGATTGATAAGGGTGTTAACAAAAATCATTGGTGTTCCTAAAGGTCAAATATTTGCTTCTTTATACTGAAGCCCCTTTGGGTTTCACACATACTTAGCACCTTTTGGAAATGTTGCTTGTGACAGCAGTGGCTTTGTTGGCGTTGTGCTCTGTGTGGTCTGCTGGCTCCTGTATTCATGGATCAAAAACATATCTTACTGAGTTCTTTGACCCCATCTTTGAGAATGTCACAGCCATTTAAAGTGCCTGTAGAGAATATGTCACTTGCTGTCATCAGTCTGAAAGGCACAGTCACCCAGGACTTGTATCTACCAGTTAAAAGTTCAACTGTTAAAGCCAGACACTTGGGAGTAGCAGTGAGATGCTGGTTGTCTAGGAAAGAGACTAAAGTTGAATCTCTTCCTTCCCTGCGCAGAGCTAGCATCAGGGGTGAGCAAGGCTTAAATTACGCCTAAGCAGAGCCAGAGTCAAGGCTCATCTGAAAATAATTTCTGAAATTTTCTTTGAAATACTGGGCCTGGTGGAAAAACTTCTGTTCTCCTAGTGTTCTGTTCTCACAGGATATCCCCCTCTCCCCTGAGTTTCAAAGATTGGCTCTTTCTGGTGTGAAACACAGTGGAAATGAAAACTGGCTTTCCCACTTGTCCTGTTACATGTTAGTTGGCTTTGTGTGTGAAAAGGATTTGTATTGAGTTGTATTCTGACTTTCAAAGGATAACACTACATTGAAATACATTTTTAACATAGATCCTGACTCCTTTAAAAAAATCCACTTGCTGTAATTCAGAGAGGTCCCTAGATAAGTGGAATTTGTTTTGTGGTATTTGGATTATTATGTGTGTAGCCTACTATACCTGTTTTTATTTCCACAGGAGGTTTCTGGGAGATAGGAGGAAAATCGATCATGGGGAACAGAACCTGGGATTGTCTCCATTTGATTGAGTATTAACCAAGTTTTGTATCCCGATACTGCATGGAGGAACATTTGGGACCTCCGACACTGTAGAAAATTTTAATTGGGCTGGTATGTTGAGATAATATGCAATTATGACAGCTTTTCCTTGGCTAGGTGTAGCTGTCTGTATTTCCCATCTGTTCTTGGCTCTGGCTGTGTTGGGTCCACATGTATTGCGGAGCCTCTGGAAGTAGAATATAACCCCAAGTGGGGCTAAGTGGCAGCTGGGGTAACATCAATTGGTCATGCTCAGCTGACATTCATTTTAACTTGAACTCTAGCCGTCATGGTGATTATTAAATTTATAATGATATATGTAAGATCCATTTTAATGACTCGCCATGCTTGGATGAGCTCTCACTTGTGCTGACAAAATAAGGCTTAAGAGAGTATCACATTTCATTTTCTACTGAATTTTCCGGACAGCGGTTGAAACTTCGCTTAGAAGGAATTAGATTGGCTTTGCTGATAGGCATTGTGATTGGGTTTCACATTGCTGGAGCACAACTCAGGGCATCTAGGAATGTTGTCTCTGTAGCAGCGGGGGTTTCTGTTGCATGTGCATATGTGTGTTTGTGGGTAAACACGGACGCTATTTGCATCAAGTGTGAAGCGAAACAAACCTCCCAGCATGCAGCCTGGAGTGTCTTGTCCAGGAGCTGAATGGCGACTCTGCAGTATTTTGGCTCAGATACCATGGGTAAGCTGAAAACCCCTCTTAGGGGAGACTGGCTGAAAATCCAACAAAGGCATCCTGTAGGCATCGGCTGGCGAGCTGGGAAGTCTCCACCAGCCTGCTTACGTTGTCACCAAGTGCTCACTGGCATCAGTTCCTCCTGGCAGTGCTCTGTGTGTGTGTGTGTGTGTGTGTGTGTGTGAGAGAGAGAGAGAGAGAGAGAGAGAGATTCAGGGAAGGACAATGAACCATTGTGGGAGAAACTGAGACAAGGCAGAGGACTAGTCCTACTGTCCTGAGATTCTTGTACATCTGGTTATAGGTTGCCCCTGTTGTATTTTATATGGATGGAGAGGCTTGCTTGTCTGGGAATTCATCTCTTTACAGACATTTTTTGTGTGGCTTCTATAGTGAAGAATGCCATGTAGTGAAGAGGACCAAAAAAAGCTGGTCCACTTACCAATGGTACTGTGTCCTCGCTGTGTGACCCTAACAGAGCTACTTAGCCTTTCTGATCTTTAGAGTCTACCTTTTTGCCAAAGAACAATAGCACTTAATTACAGGGATATTGGTAAGATTAGTGAAATAAACTGATAAGGAGCTTGATTTGGGGTAAATATTAAGGAATGTTCCTGTTTTATATTTCCTTGGGACCAGGTGTAATGTTGGATAACCCTTTTTGCCTTTTGATGGTGGTTCTGTTTTAAGATAGATAGAAAAGTAATATTTACATATTACAGACAGGTGCAGCATGTATGTTTCTGTTTTCCCTAATTCTAGACTACTGTCAATAGTTTGGTCAATATCATTCCGAGGGTCTTTAGCTTCCTTGTTTGCTTATCTTTGGTTTGTGTTCCTTAATAAAATGGAAGCACACTGGACATACCTTTGGGAAACTTTTTTACTTAATACAGTCTAGATTTCTGTCTGTATCATTGAAGGCACACCTATCTCATGCCTTTTAATGACAGAGTAGACTTCTATTATGAAATTTATTTAAGTAATCCCTTGTAGATGCACATTTAGGATGCTTTGTTTCTGCCTCTGTGAGTTTCAGTATTACAAAACTTAGGGACTTATGAATGGAATAGATAAAGCTAGCATAAACTAGCCAGCCAGGATCTCTTGTTCCCCGAGGTTTTTCACTCTGAGCTGGCACTCTACTCTGCAACTTCCTGCAATGTTGGGTATGCTCTATTTCTTCATGGTGCATATCAGTAGATACCAGCCATGCCTGGCCACAGAGCACTGGAAATAGGGCTAGTGTGATTGAAGACCCAGGTTTCCAATATCATTGAGTTTTAATTAAACTTACACAGCCTTGTGTTCTTTGTGGCTGTCAAGTTGGTGGTTATGTTCCCAACAGAAAAATGACAAATAGCAACATCATAACTTTGCAAACAATGACCTAAGCTCTAAAGAAAATATATAGGACAAAGTGATGACATGGAAGATTATTTTTCAGTTCATCCCTTTCTGGAGGTGTAAGTTAATCCAGTGGAGTGCATACTACTACAGTTTGCAATCAATGTCATATATATGTATATGTGTGTGTGTGTGTATATATATTTGTTTACTTATACACACACGTCTTACTACCTGTACAGCCACCACACAAATTTAGATGTGGCACATCTCTTGCCCCAGTAGGGGGAGTTTAGCTGGATGTTAAGCCATTGAAAAAGCATCTTCTGGGCAGAGCAGAAACCAGGAAGTGACCAGGAAATGGACCGCAGGTATGAGTTGCCCACTTGCACCATCCGCTAGGGACAGGCACCATCCAGTGTTCTTGAACTCATCCTTATCCCATTTGGTGATGTGCCTTGGTACCACCTATGGACAGCAGCTCCCTCTATACCCCACCCTGTCAAACTCAAATTCTGTGCCGAAGCTAGGAAAGAGCCAGAATGGCTTATGGGCTGTAAATTACCACAGAGAGAAATCCAGCCAGGTAAGTATTGTTCTGTGCTATAAGAACCCACTTTCAAAAAAAAAAGAAAAACCACTTAAGTAGCACAGACAGGAGAAGTAAAATTTCCCCGACAGACCCTATTGATCAGTCAAGTGAATGACTTTTTGATTGATTTTTCTCTACTGCTCCTTAGAAGTTTGTCCTTCACAGGCAGAGCTTTCCTACAGAGGATGGACACTATAAAATAAGAATTGTTTGGGGTGTTTTAAAGATGCTTGCTGGCTGAGTGATGACAAAGATGGTTTAGTGTGAATATTCTCCTGGCTGTCAGCTTCTCAGCAAGCAAGTTTCCTGGAGCCAGTGTTTATAATGACTTTGGAAAGGGTAAATTCAGGTTTTGTGTAATTAAAAGGTTAAGGCGTGGCTGACCTGCTCTGGATCGCCAAGGCCCAGTCTTCCAGTAATGTTCACCCTGTCTACCTTTTCTCATTTGTGTCCTCATTCCTCCACTCTCTGTCACCTGTGGCTGCAGTTCAGCATTGTTTGACCTTCTCTGCCACCTCCAGGTCCACCACTCTTTATACCTAGCCACCAGCCACACTTGCTGCTAAGTCACAGTGTTAGCTGTCCCTGTCTCTTCTCTCACACCTAACCACCCTAGTTTCTTGCCCTGGATTTCTGTGTGGATTACAGCAAAGCCTCCTGGTCAGCTTTTTTTCCCCATTTTCCCTCCTTTGGTCCACCATTTACTCTTGTCCAGGCGACTTTAATCCATAACTTAGCTGCTGTTATCCTAGTCAGAGACTTCCCACTGTGCCTTGGAAAATACCATAGTTCCCAACTCCTGGCATTTTATACTATATCCAGCTTCTAGGGTGTAATGGATAAGGAGTAAATTCTCACTGGAATCTTACTGACCTGAACTCCAGACCTGAAAATATGCTGTGACCTCCCTGAGCTTCTTCCCCACTGTTATTTATGCATAGCATACAAGATGAAAGCACGTGGTTGTATTGCCAATACATAGGATGTGCTATGACTATTGTGTTTAACAGGTCTCAGCTCCACCCCCCCCCCGACTTTTGAGTCTTATATCACATCTCTCCAGAGAGCCTTCAGTCCCAGATACCTCATCACTCTATGGTGCCAGGCCTTGCTCAGAGAGCCTCAGTAGAATCCTCCGCAGCCTCCTTATATCCCAGATGTCTTTCTACATGTCATGTTGCACCTCTGAACCAGATTGTTGGCTCCTTAAGGAAGAAACCTTAGTCCTGTTGACCTCTCCAGCCCCTGGCACACAGTGAGCCCTCAGGAAGCATTGGTCAAATGAATGAATACTGTGTTGGTTTGAGATTCCTTCCCCCCGCCCCCCACTGTAATGGTGAAGGCAAATCTGATTCTTTTAGGTTGAAGATACTGTCTTTTCATGAACACAGGGAGGTAGAAATAAGACTCAAATGGATATTTAGGAGTTCTCTGAAGGTACTGAAACATCTGATTAAGGAAGTCTAGTCTGGGCCTGGTGAGTAAAATAAGAAGAAGTGTCTTGAAGGAAGAAGTAATAAGACTTACCTTAGTCATGACCTGATCTCAGCTGTAGCTAATCATGAATACATCAGTGGCTGGAAGGAGACTGATAATTCTTTGGATGGAGTAACATGAAGCAATGACACCTTTTTAACACTCCTTCTGATAGAAGTGCCTTTGTGCATGTTTTGTACTACTGGAAACAGGGAAATTATTATTCCTTCAGACACAGAAGGAAAAGAAGACAACTGTGTGTGTGTGTGTGTGTGTGTGTGTGTGTGTGTGTGTGTGTGTGAGTAGTGGGGCTTGAACTCAGGGCTTTGTGCTCTTGCTTTGCTTTTTTTCCCCTCAAGGTGGGTACTCTGCAGTGAGAGAAATCTCCACTTCTGGCTTTTTGCTTGTTAATTGGGGATAAGAATTACATAGACTTTCCTGCCTGCATTAGCTTTGAACCATGATCCTCAGATCTCAGTCTCCTGAGTAACTAGGATTACAGGTGTGATATACCAGCACTGGCTACAACTGGTGTAGTCTTGGGGCTAAGAGGGTGAGGAGCTCAAGGTATATCTCATGGCTAGCAAGCTCAAGGCAGAGAGTTTATACCCATTACCAAAAAAACCCCACTTATCTTCCTAAGCTCAGATGGCTAGATTTAGCAAACTTTTCAGAAAATATTAAAAAATTAGCTCAGTAGGCTGACAGGAAGAGTAACTAATACATACTGCACAACTGCTCTGTGCTAGGGAATTACCAGGAATTCCTCTTGCTTTATCTCATTTAGATCTTCCCTAGGCCCTTCATGTGGGTTTTATTGACCCATTTTATACATGCAAAACTGTGACTAAGGGTTAAACATCTTTGAGTTTCCACAAATTGTATTGTCTGCTAGACTCCAGGTCTTCTCTGTGATTTTGCTTCTCTTAAGTTTATATGTCTAAGCTGTAAGCTTCAAATGATCTTTTCCTACTCATTTGCAGTTGCGCATTAATGTGTTGCATACATACATATGCAGATATATATGCACACATATATATAGTAGAATTAGCCTGTATGACATTTTGCAGATGTTCATTCACCCAGGAACTCTGTCCATATAATTCTGCAAACAAGGGCTGCCTGCTACCAGACTCACGGAGATGAGTGAGCCACAGGCTGGTGGCAAGGCTGAAATGTTTTACAAGAATTATCCTCTGCCTCAGTGATCTGAGCTCTGGGTTGCTGATGGCAGATGGACACCCAAATACCAGCTCCTTCGTTCTTTCCAAATGAACTGAAATACTGACTCTTTGGCCTGACCTGGTCTGCTGCTGTTGTTTGTAGCTAGGGAAACAGCAGTTACAGCTTGATCCGCCTTCTGACAGGTCTTTTGGCTGGTATGAATGGAGGGGAGTTAACCAAACACTCAGGGGTGGAAGCTGAAGACACTTACCTCCTCGCAGTTGCAGTTGTAGAGGTGGGGAGTCAGGTCAGCCAGCAGTGTCACTGCAGTGTCAATGATATTGAGTAAGTGTTTTTATGGTTTGAAGAGCTCTAAGAAGGCTTCCTGGAGGAGAAGAAACTAGAGCTCTGCATAGAAAGAGATGAATGTGGAGTGCAATGGATGGAGGACTAAATACACAGCTCTCTGGAAAATGGATGTAGCCTTTTGGTGGGGCGGCAACTAGGGCAGATGCTGACTACTATGGGCTGAATTGTATCCTTCCCCAAATTAGACTGCCTCTAGAGAGAGGTCCTTTAGGAGAGGCAGTTAGGGTGGATTCCTATATGAAGTCATTATGAAGGGGACACACACCTCAGGAAGACAAGCACACAGAGCAAAGGCCAGGCAAGAACATAAGAAAAAGGCCATCTTAGGAGGACATAATCTTGCTGACACCTTCATCTCGGCTTTCCAGTCTCCAGAGCGGTGAGACAATGAATTCTTTGCTTAAGCTGCACTGGTTCTGTTGGCCTCCACATCATACCTGAAGTCCCAAGGACCTTGTAGGAAGACCTAGTAGTGATTTAGGAAACAAGTTTTTATTCTAGGGCAAAGATAGGAGGAAGGGGAAAGTAGGTACAGATATGAGGGAATAACATTTGGAGAACAGAACTTGTGGGTTATGTTTGCAGAAACACAGATCTCAGGTGTTAAGGCTGCAAGCTGCGTGGTTGTATTTGGGAGAATGTGTCTAATGGCCTGGTAGCCTTTCCTGTTAAGTCTTTATAATGTCATTGGGTGCTCCTACCACAGGAGAGCAATTGATGCTATCTCCATTTGGTGGATGGGGTACTTAAGGCACAGACAGGTAAGTGAACTGCTGAAGTTCACACAGCTTCTTAATAACCAGAGTACAGAAGATCACCAGAATAAAGATCTATGAGCTTTGATCCTTTTCTTTTCCAATTTAGGGTTACTTTCCGGGAGAGTGGGGGTGCGGGGGGAGGGAGGGCTTTACCTGATCTGGCAGAAACACAATGAAGAAGATTTGACTTTAAAAAGAATTGCTTTTAAAGAGATTGGAAAACTTGGATTATTTTTAGTCCTCAAAAGGTGTTAGAAGTTGGAGATAAGCCAAGCATCTCCCAGGTGGCCACTCCCGTTTATTGAAGGACTCACAGAAGTTGCATGAAGATGGCTCTGTGTACATCAGTATGTTGTATTTATTTCACCCTCCGGTTCTGTCTTTTACTGGCTTCCAGAAATCAGGTTACTGAATGCTTAGGATGAAAGAGGGCCAGGACTGATCTTAACAGGTAGTATTCAGAGCTAACTCTCCAGCCATTATCCTGTGTAGGGATCCAGGGTAGCTTCATTTACTAAAGTGCTACTTTTCCCTCAGGTCAGTTCTATTTCCATGTGTTCCTGGCTTACAGTACCTGGTGTAAGTTTAAAATGAAAGGAGAAGAACAGCAATGTCCCCTTGGATGATTGGTATTTGTTAACAACACAACTTTGGGACTGTACTACATTGGATAATGTATTTAATCTTCCTAATCTCCATGTCTTCATGGTGCACATTAGGAAAATAATAATGAAGGCCTTTGGTGAGGATTATGAGATGTAATACACTTGAGGTACTTAACACACTTAACCCATAACTAAGTATTAGATGATATCTATGGTAATTCTCATCATTCAGTTACCTTTATTTGGAAGAATCCTGTAAGTGGAATATTTGGGGAATAAAATGGGGCTGGGGCTGAGGGACTGCTGCTAGTTCATTTGAGTTTATATCTCTGGTTAACTGAAGGTCACATAAAATTCCTCTGGTTTTAACTTCTGTTACTGAACAGCTTCCTAGAAGAAAGTCTGCCTTTCTGCTTTAGAGGGACCCTGGATGAAAGCTGCTGAATCTTTCTTTGTGTGGCATTCCTGTAGGAGCTACCTTGACCTCAACATTCTGCACTTTAAATTATAATTCATAGGGCTCCTATACATAGGGTGTTAGCTTTTGTGAAAGCCTAAGACACCCCTTGTTAAGTTGCATTTTTACTAGAAAATGTTTTATTAATTTGATTTGTTATACTTTGTGGCATCTCCTAAAGCCCTAGCACCAATGGGGAGCAAGCTGGTTTCCTAGAGGTGAGTTCAATTAATCAAGGTTTTTCCGAACCCTCCTATGTTATTTTCCTCTGAATTCTTAGATCAGATTCTTCCATGCCTGGGGTTTGAATCAAAATAATGACATCTCTGACTCCTATCCTCAGGGCATTAATTTTTAATCATCCTCCTCTTTGGGATAATTAAAAGGAGAGATGTGGGGGTTGGGAAGGGAACTGGGAGTTGATGTGAATGGCAGACTGAGAATGGATGCTTTGACAAGGCTGCTTCTTACAAAGTGAAGGAGCAACACTGAAACTTGGCGGCTTCATGCTGAGTCCATTTGCAGGGATGACACAGAGTCAAGGCCTGGGTCTGGGGGCAGGTGGCTGAGAAGACACCAGTCACTGTAGATCCTGGACAAGGGAACTGGGGTACCTGGGGAATGAGCCAGAGTTGTGCAACTCCGTGTGTTAGAGAGGGGAGTTGGGAACAGCATTGGGTTTACACAGGGAAAAATCCCTCTTGGCTAAGCTGGGTAAGTAAATACCATGTTACTCAGAGCCTTGTCTAGTTTCAGCATATTGTTCCCTGGAATCAACACCTTGATTAGAAGTAGCAGTAGCCTCAATTCTTCTTCTCTTGTGATGTCACCTCAGAAATATCAACCTCCATACCTGGGAACATGGTGCCTTTTCACTCAGAATCCTAGCCCTTGAAAGTAGAGGTATGGTGCAAATGGTAGAGCACCAGCCTTTAACAATAAAAGCCAAGTGTGAATGGGAAGCTCTGAGTTTATGCCCCAGGCCCCTGATCATTTCTTGTTGCTGAGGGAGGCTCTATCAGGGACCCCCCCCAAAAAAAATAAAAAGAAAGGTTTATTGGGAGTATATAATTCTAAGTTTAGGTTAAAGTATTTCCCTCTCCCCCCTATAGTTATCATTTTAAATTTAATAAGCAAAAATCCCAAGTGACATGAGAAAATATTCATGAGAAGCTAAAAAGTAGAACAAAGAATTGTCATCCTTATATCCTGTGCATCTTACATATGTAAACCTTCAAGTAATTAATTGTTGAGTCTTGCTTTTTCCCCCTAGCCATTCAACAATATGTTTGCATCTGTATTCAGAGTACATGTTACAGTGTTTGGTACATAGTAGAGGATCAGTAAATGTTGTATTTTCTGAATGAGTGAGAGCCAGCATTCTGTACAGCGATAGGTGAAAAGGAGAATTAGGACTCTCCTTTGATTTTGAACTAGACTCTCATGACATGAACCTGTAGAAAGGAGGAGATTTTAGCTGCTTTTGATTGTGTGATGGGAGCAAGGTTATCTAGGAGACTACTTAGACATGAATGTTCTACATTTATAACTTTACATGTGGGGATTCTGAATTGTGAAGGCCCACTCTTATGGCAGTGAATCTATTGTTCTTCTACCCCCAACAGAGACCGGTCTGCTTCTATGGGTCCCTGATGATGGGTAACTTGGAAGGTTATTTCATTGATATCAAGAGTGGACTGATCATTTAGGGGTTAGATAAGGGTCAAGAACAGTGGCTCGAAGGTACCTAAAGGGGCATGCTGAAAAAAATCAGTGCAAAATATGCCTTTCAGCATGGTGGGGCAAATTGTGAGTGCAGATAAAGATGAAAGCCTATGGAATGTTCTGGAATGGAGGCATTTGATAAATACCTCGACTCACCCAAAAGACAAGGTATATGATATTGGGCTTATCATATGCCTTTCCTAGGCTATTCTGATAGAAAATTAAAAATGGCATTCAGGAGAAACAGCTTGAATGCTAATCATGTTTCAGAAAGTCAGGAATAAGACTGAAATGCTGGCTCGCTTGTGAGTCTGTGACCATCAGGTCATCCCTTGGCAGTTCCACTGTTATTCCTAGGTTCTTTCTCTTTAAGGCTGGCCCTTATTATCCCCAGCCACCATCACTACTTGTCTCCCTTCCCTTCCCTTCCCTCTGGCTTCTTGGAGCCAGATGAGAGGATGTGATTGGCCCATCTCAGCTAGTTGGCCTAGAAGCTGGCTGACTTCTTTGACCAACTTCAGTCAGGCTCCTTTAGGCCTGTTCAGCTAGACTTTAGTCTTGGCCCCTGATTCTGACTTTGGCCTGTCCCTCCCAGTCATAGTAAGAGAATCCCATGCCAGTGGGGGAATCTCTTCACCACTGATAGCTGATCACATTCCTTGTTCTTGATGTAAAAGCCTGCACTCAGCAAGAATCCTGTTAATGTTTATTTAACAAGATTCCCACCGCCTTCTTCACCTTATCGCCTTTCAGTTATTTATTTATTTATTTATTTTTACCATGGATCTCCCCTTATTCTGCTGGTTGCCCATAAATCTCCAGCTGCCTTTGGCATATCCAGAGTCAAGTCTAATCAGTTCCTCTGCTACAATACCTCTCTGTGGTAGTCTTGAATAAAGTATTTCTTACTGTTTAAACAACTGCCAGAACACTTACAGTTTTTAAAAGAAAGCTGGTCCAGAGAGATAGATCAGCCTCTGGATTGTCTACTCTTGAGTTCTGTGTCTGTCCTAGAGTCAATCAATCATTGCAGCATGGCAAAGGGTTACATGTTGTAGAACCTAGCCTTTAGGGTGGATTTCTCCAGAGGCAGGTGTAAGTGGATGGACAACTGGCATCTCTAATCCAGTGGGTATGATTTGATGGAAAGAGTGGCAGAAGAGTCTGGAGAGCAGGAAATGTGCTCTGGCATATGTGGCCCAGGGAATGTATGAATCATCTTGTGACTATCTTCTTCACTGGATCGTCCCTGCTCTCACAGAGCTTAGAGTCCAATGGGACACCCGCTATCACATGAATAATGAATCAGACATCTACTTAGGTTCCGCAGATTGGCAAGTGAATTATATGAGAGATGATGGCTTTACCAACAGTAGAAAACAGGAGGCCAAATGGTGAGGTGGCAACTTTGGCAAGTAGAACAGTCTAGCAGTTAATCCCTGATTCAATATATTTGCCCATTTGATCACAGGAAGGTTTCTTAATCCTTTGAACCTTACTGATTAACTTGAAAAATGGGAATATTAATAGTTTCTACATGATAGAGTAATATTAATTGAGATAATGTATGTGAACTACTTGACAGAGAGACCTGGTATATTATATGAAGTGAGCTTACCTTTATCTGTGTCTGAGCTCAGGCTGAGCCCCGACAAATTGCGATTTTAGTTGTTGAAGTCTTAGTGGATCTATTCTGGAATCACAACCCCTTATTTATAAAAATCTGGAAAAAAAAGTTGCATAGACTTTGTTTCCACTCCTTTGCTTCCTCCCAGAGTAACAGCTATGGGTGGATGGGTCACTTCTTGGTCTCAGTATCCTGTTGGAATGCTTGTGAAATTCCACTCCTTATGCTGGGATTTGGGATGTGGGTCACTATTGTGGGGAAACTTCTGCTTGGAAGGCAGGGTAAGTTCCCAGCTATAAAGTATTTCATTCCCTAGATGCCTTTGGTGATCCTGAAGCCATTACACCAGGCCCAGGGAGCCAACTCATTCACTCTACAGACAGAAATTGAAGGGGCTCAACAATGTGAGCAGTGGCTGTGTGAGCCTCTCCTGCTGTGGCCATCAATCACTGGCAGGGCTCTGATAGGACAGCAGAGAGGGAAATGGCAAGCAAACAGTTTGCATTAGTAGAACCACACGAAGCCCTTTGCCTATGGTAATTGCAAGAAATCTCATTTCTGCCATGTCCCTGGAGCATCTTCCCATTCAGATTCCTATGGAGTCCCCAAATCTTATCAACACAGCTGAGGAGGTGGAAGGGATTCACTTGCTGGAATTGAATTAAATCTGCAGGTTTCAAGGATGGTGGTCAAGGATCGTGGGTCTTCAACTAGGTCAGGAGGATGAAGTTGAGGCATGGGGGAAGGGATGGTCATGGCTGAGATTATCAGGTAATTTTTTTTTGTATGTGGCAGTCCTAGGACTTGAACTCAGGGCCAAGGCACTGACCCTGAGCTTTTTATTTGCTCAAGTCTAGTACTCTAGCACTTGAGCCACAGTTCCACATCTGAATCTTTGGCAGTTAATCAGAGATAAGTGTCTCATGGACTTTAGTGCCCCAACAGGCTTTGAATCATGATCCTCAGATTTCAGCCTCCTGGATTACAGGCACAAGACACTGGTGCCTGGTGCTACTTATTGTTCTAACAACTTTGAAAATCATGGTCATGACTTTTTGAAAAGTTCTTCCATGAACCACCTAACCTGATGTTTTATACTACTAGGAGTACACATATTTCAGGAGGTCAACAGTGCCCTATAGCATAAGTAATAATATAAAAGCAGGTCTAACAGCATATGTTATTACTGCATATAACATCATGCTAAGCACTCCACAAGGCATCACAGTAACTTCGAGCAACTCAGTTGTCTCCTCTATTCCTCAGTTTTCTCATCTGTAAAATTGGGTTAATTGTAGTATTTATCATTTACAATTGTCTCAGGAGTTTAACAAACCAATAATAAAACTTAGTAACTGGCATGTATTAAGTATGATATACAGATGTTAACATTCATTCATTCATTTGATTATCCATCCATCAAATCAACCTATCATTTAACAATTAATGTTTGGGCACATTCTACCTACAAGCCTCTGTTCTATAATCTTCACAATAATTCTCCTCACTTTAAAGATGAAAAAACTTAGGTTGAGTAGTTTCTAACAAGACCACCAGCCTAATAGAAGATGAAACTAGGTAGGTTTCAAGCCAACATGTGTCAGAAGCTTACAGAACAAACTGTGATCTGATTCTACCCACAGAACACTCCTGACTCCACACATGCACTGACCAATTCTCTGGTACCAGCTGGATATCTTACAATTCAGTTCAGTTCTGACACTCATATCTGGAGTCTGCATCATACCTCATCATCTCGGGGCTTAGTTCCACTTTAGATGCCAGTCACAAGTCTGGATCATTCCATGCTTCTGATTGACTGGTTGTCATATAGGGGTTTCCATGACTACCTCTTCAGGTATGATCATTTCCTGGAATGGCTCACAGAACTCAGGAAAAAAAAACTTTACTATTTCCAGTTTATTAGGAAGGATATTACTCAGCCAAATGGAAGCAGGTGGGAGGAACCCCTGAATATCCATGCCCACTGCCACAGTGTAGCCCTGGCAGCGCTACCTGCCTGGAAGCTATCCATACCCACTGTTGATGGGTTTTATGGAGGCTGGAGCCTCCATAAAACAGGGGTGGTTAATTAACTCATTGACCATCAGTCACTAATTCAACCTTGAGCTCCTCTTCCAAGAGAGATTGGGAAGTGGAGCCTAAAGTCCCCACCCTTAAATCTTATAATATTATATAATATCCTATAATCCTATATTTTTTTCCTGGCAATCAGCCCCTATGCATATACTCTCTAGGGACCCACTGAGTCATCTTGTTATCAAATAAATATAAATTATCAATAGCAATAAAATACAAACAAAACAATAAATAACAAATGACTCTCTCCTCACCTACTTCTGTCACCAAGGGAATTCCAATCGTTTTAGGTCCTTTGTACCTGGAGCCAAGGACAGAGACCAAGTACATATTTCTCATGGTAATATCACAGATGTTTTAGCTGGGTCTTATCTGCCATTACTGCCTCCCCATGAAACAAGGCCACCTCCTGACAGAGAGATACCACCCTATACCACTGTATACATGTGGCCAGAGTTCATCTTCCAGGGCTACCTGGCTATCAGAAAGCAGCTGCTGTCACTCCAACTGTCCCTTTCTTTCAAATTTGGTTCCTTTGTGAGTCTTTGGCTCCTGTAGCTTGTTGTAGCATCTTTGTGTCCTCCCCCCCCACCCCCACCCCCGGCCACAAGCCCTAAGCCCAAGAGTCCCTGCACACAATAAGAGGTCGATATTATTATTTTAAGTAGTTGCACAAAGATTTAAATTTGACAAATCAGTTTATAAGTAAATGCATTCCATCATTCTCCCCCATCTTTCCTAATCCCATCCATTCTCTCAAGGTCAACATTTATCAAAGCACAGAACCACAAGAAAGGCACAGTGACCTGGAACAGACAGATGACACTGTACCACTACAACAACCACATTCACACATGAACATCATGTGTTGCAAGCCACAGAAGTTAAGGGGCTATTTTCTATCATATAGAACATGCTGTAGTGTGTTGCTTTGCAGGTGATATCACCAGGGAGTTCTTTTAAAGAACTTTACAAAGGACTCTTCTATCTTGCTATCTTGCTATCTGTCTACTAGGCAAAGCCAGATTTATCCAGTGCTACAGATTTTTTTTTTGACTTTTGAGTTTTCCCGTTTTCTAGGAAGATCTCTAGGGAAAATGTTATTGTTCTTAATACCCGAGCTTCCTTCTGAGGGCAAGACATTCACAACTTTCCCTCTTTTGGAAAGGAGAACTCAGAAATAATCCCAATGGAAGTGACTTTCCAGGTGTGTTTAGAATATGTTTATGTTTTGTCATCATGATGACAATATATAGATGACAGTAGCTTGGGCTTGGGCCATTTCCAAAACAGCGCATCTTTCTACTTTCCCCAGATCTCCCCCTTTCTCCAGCCAGAGGCCCCTAGACACATTCTCAAGATTCAGCTCACATTTCCATCCACTGTAAAACCTTCTCTGTGTCGTCTTTCTCATTCTTTCTTTTTTTAATATATATTTTTATTGTAAAGTCTCATTCTTCACTGACTCTTTTCAACTCTATTCTTTTTGTTTTCTTTTTCCCCCTACCTGATACATGATTTCATCAAATCACCCATAGGTTAACAGAGTCCATTGTGGAGTCAAAATGGCTCTGTAACCTTTAGAAAGTCACTTAGTCTCTGTAGGCCTCAGTTTCCTTCTTTGCTCACTGGGGGAAATGTCAGGCTTGTATCCTGGGTTTAATGTGAGTATCAAATGAGGAAACAGGAGCACTGTGAGACAGGCATGTAATCACTGCTGTGCTCCCTGGCAGGATGTTGGAGAGCAGAGACCAGGGCTCAGACGTGGCTTCTGCCCTCCAGAGGCAATTGTGGTGCTGAAGGCATACAAGCACTGTGTAACTACTCAGTGGACTTTAACAAGGTGTCAAATGCCATCCTTTCCCTTCAGTCTGCTTTATTAGAATTATATTTATATAAATACAGTGTTCGGTTGATAGTTAGACCCATTTTATAGAGTACATGTGTCAGTGATTAAATGAAGGACTTATTCACGATTGTTTATCTACCTGGGAAATAAGCATCCAGACAAGGCCTTGTGCTATTAAAAACTCCTACCCTTGGGTAACTAATATCTCCCAGAATAAGCCTCAGCCCAAAGGGGAGTCACCTTTGCTCATTTAGTGGGAAGTGAAAAAAGGGGTCTGGTTCTAGAAGCAGCCAGGGAGAGAGAATTATTAGGAGCAACTCTGAGAATGGAAATCTTATGGGAGATGTTAGTAATCAAAATTATCTCTCATTTCAGCAGCCACTCAATAGAGCTCCACCTGGCCCCTTCCCCTCGGGGAGGTGACCTCTCCCCTGAGCCAGCCTGATGGGCCCAGCTGGGCAAGGAAGGAGCAGTCATCAAGAGTCAGGTTACCAGTCAGCATGACGTCAGGGCAGCTCCTGGCTCCTAAGGGCCCTGAGCTAGCTTGCATAGAGAGGTAACAGCTGTGCCCAAAGACTGTGTCCTTCTGCAGAGCCCTCCCAGGACTAGAGCTCGGAGTAGACGGAGGAAGGCTAGAAATGGTCCCTTCCTTCTGCTTCCTTACTCATTTCTTGGCAAAAGGCGTACATCTCTGGCTTTCTCTGGGAGGCTAGTTTGCAGAGGAAGGGTGCTAGGAGCCTTTGGGTGGAAGAAAGTGTGGATGACATTTGGCAGAAAAGCTGAAGGCTCTGGAATGGTTCTGCCTGAGCTGCCAGTGAGAGATGGAGGCAAAGGGACATTGTGGGAAGAGCTGGATTTGGAATAGGACAGATAGATGTCAAGTGAAAACCTGGGCCCGGCCATATGGTGGAACCACAATACATTTTGTTCTTTTTGTTAGGAGAGAGGCTGAGAGACACTGGGGAGAGCTGAGTGCCCAACGGCCCCTCACTTCCTGCCCGGCACCCTTCCACTCCTAAATAGTAAAAGACAACTAGCTGGGGCCTAACATCTGCAGTTCAGCATCTGCCTGGATGTTCTGTCAGCTCTTCACTTTTACATGAGAACTGTCTAAAACAAGTAAGTCCGAGTAGACTGCCTTTGATATTTGGATCTTTAAACTTAGAATCACCATTGTGCAGATAAGAACACCAAGGCCAGGGCTTTTATTCTGAGAGAAATAGAACGAGGATAGATCCCCAACCCTGGCCACATAGTATCCTGGATTCGTTATTCCCTGACACCCTCCCCTCCGCCCCCAATGTTCTCTAGGCCTCTGAGCATTTGAAAGTTCTGTTTCTTCTGCTTCTGAGAGCAACTGCCCTATGATTCTGCCCACCTGTTCTGCATTTGAGATGAGATGAGAGGTCACCTCCCACTAAGAGCTTTATTGCCTATCCCTTCTTTGCCCCCAATGCTTCCCAGGTCTCCAAGCTGACCTCTGTGGTGGCACTTATCACTCGTTCCTTGTTTCTCCTACTTGACAATGAGCTTCTCCGAATCCAGGCAGGAGAACAATTGTTCTGCAGCTCACTTCCATGTTTCTGTTCTCATGTCAGGCATATTGTAAGTTCTCCAAGAACTATCCATCAAAGAATGAAAGAACGAGTGAGCAGATGCCAAGGGCATAAGGCACTTGTGCTGGCTTTTCCAGAGAGGCTCCCATTGAACGGCAGAGCTTCAGCCCCTTAAGATTTATCTGCCTTCTACTGGTATGGTCTTTTTCTTCCAGGGGCCCACAGGGCAGCTACCTCTACCTGAGCTATCTGTCCAATCTCAGAGACCCTAAGGATTAGAAAGCCCAAAGAAGCATGAGTGTTTGAGTCTGTGTTGAAGACAGCTCTCCAGCTTTATCAGGGCTCTGTCCTTGACTGACATCTTTATAGGGACTGAGTTTCCAGAAGATAATGTTAATGGAGATGTCACTGTATTTCACTCCAGAGCTTTGAGTCAATAACACTGGTAGTCATTCATTCATTCATTCATTCATCCATGCATTCATTCAATGTTTCCCCTTCCATTAAGACACATAATCACCAAGTGATAGCCTGCAACTTTATCACTCATGCAGCTCTGTGTCACTCAGAGCAGGCAATTAGGTTTTCCCTAAGGCCAGATTTAGGGGTCAGGAGGGCAGGCTGATGGAGCATTGACAAGTACTCTCGTGTTAGCTTTAAAATATGCAGTAGAAGCCCAATATGCCATTTCCCAACACATGTGTCCCCAATGTTCATAGTCAGTTTGGAGATAGAACTGCTTTCTCCCCACTGCCCCTGGGCAGCAGCAAATGGATCGCTTGACCAAGAACCCCTGCAGATTCAAAGTCCTATGTATACAGCCACACTGGTTTTGCTTCTGAGTAGAAACAAACAAGCAAATGCCTCAAGCTTCCTTGTTCATTTCTGGATGAAGGGAATAAAGCTGGTGGGATGGAAAGGGTGTTCAAGGTCCCTTCAATCTATAGAATCAGGATCTAAAAAGTTAGAGCTCTAAAAAGTTAGGTATGTGCACTCTGAGGGAGTCCTTCCAGGGCTGAGCCTCAATTTTCTCATCCATATAATCAGTCTCACTAGAGAAAGCCCTTCCTTTCCTTCCACGGATGTTGTGAAGGTTAAATGAAGTTGTGTTTGTGAAGATGAGCAGGATACTAACAACTTATACCTAACATGTAATGTTTGTTCTGTACTTACTGCACACCAGGTACTGTTAGAGTTTTCATTCTGTAAATGAAGACTTTGTGGTTTGTGGAAGCTAAGTACTTTGCTTAAAGTCACACACCAAATAAGTGATGGATAGATTGGTTATGTGACCTAAGAATCTAGGAGTTGGCTTTTTTCCCCCCTTATGTACTGGGGCTTGAACTCAGGGCTGGGTGTTGCCCTTAGTCTTTTCATTCAAGGCTGGAACTCTACAACTTGAGCCACAGTTCTGTTTCCAGTTCTGTTTCTTAGTGGTTAATTGGAGATAACAACTTTCCTGATCAGGTTGGCTTCAAACCATGATCCTCATATCTCAGTTTCCTGTGTACCTAGGATTACAGGCATGATCCATTGGTACCCAACAAACACCTATGCTTTTACTCACTATACCATATATCATTTCAGATTTGAACTCTGTGCTGTTGGGCAAGATACTTCTTTCTCTAGTCTTCAGTGAAGTCACCTGAAAATGAAGACCTGGCAAGAACTTAATGCTAACTTCAATTTCAGCTCCAAATTCCAGTCATATTCTGACAAAGTACACATGTACACAATATGCTGCAACTCTTGCTTCCTCCTAGGTCAGTCTCTTTTGAGCATGAAAGGACTTGACCATTTACAGACAGAGGCTAAGAAAGTATACCAGCTAGCCAAAGCAGATTGTAACAGACATCTAAATAGCAGAGCTGAGCCTCTTAAGTGGGAAATGGATGTTGTAATACAAAGGCAGTTAGCAGGGTCCTTGGAGGTTTCAGCAGGATGTAATTATGGTTCTTTAAAAAAAAGGATCGCATATGTTTTTGAGCAAACTTAACAGATGCCCGGATGTCATGTCTGTATTCTTTAGGGAGTCTAGGATGACTGATTTTCCACAGCAACTTTGCACAGCACATTGGAGTAACCCATTGCAAATCAATTCCTAATGTGCAATTTAATGAAAGCTTTCATTGATGATTCAGATTAATAATCTTAAAACCTTTATAAAATGACCACAACTTCATTTCTGCCTAGTCTACTCTGTATTGGATAAACAAGATAGATAGTTCTCTCTGTAGTGACAACTTAATGTGATCCCTTTTAAAAAGAAATCCTTAGCTAGGTCAGTTCATGGGGATTTAGGATTTGCATGCTGTGTGGTTCATTTCTGGCACAATATGCTTTGCAAACTTTTGTGACTTCCTCAGAGATTTTCTTTGAGCTATTTGCTCAAGGGAGATGTTCTAGATGGTGCAGTACCATTTTATTGTAGAATTAAATGCGTATTGATTGAAGAATCAATGTCCAGTTATCCTTACCCAGCATACTCTATCTGGAAAAGTCTCTTGGAAACCCATATCCTCCTGAGACTATTGAGAATAACAAGTCTAGCTTCCTTTGGTGGGCACCTGACATCTCCGTCCAGTGTTAAATTTCTAACCAAATCTGTGGGATTGAGTGGCTTTTGTTACTCAGATCTGTTGTAGTCTCTTGAGTTCACTTCTCTGTACTAGGTATTTTGGAGCTGAGAATTTTTCCACCAAATCATAAGTAAGATGGTTGAGCAGAGAAACCTTGCATGTGTCTGGTTTGGACAGTCAGCCTTTGAGTTAACTCCAGCTATTCATAACCCTCCATAATCTCATAGTCATCAATTTCCCTTCCTCCCTAACTTTCTGTTTGATTGGCTTGTTACCACAACCCATAATTGTGTCCTGTATCCTTTCCTTTGCTCAGTCTGACTAATAAGGTATTGGACACATTTCCTTGTTGTACCAAATAACAAGTTCAGCTTGAATGGGTGAAAGAACGGTGAATGAAGAAATGGTTAAGTCTTTTCATTGGTCAGGCCTTTTTATTGAGCTGGCCTTGCTAGATAAAGGGGAGACAGGAAGCCACAATGTAACATTTTGCTCAGCAAGTTTTTCTCAAACTCTGAAGCAGTCTGAATCTAATTACCCACAATCAGCTATTGTGCAGGTACCTGTGTGTCATCTGGTATCTGGTGACTCTGAGCTTTAAAGACCCCTTAGGGGGTACAGCTTTCCTTTCTGGCATGTGTTTGCCCACTCAAATATTTCTGCTAAATATTTTAGGTCACGTGGGAAATAATTACAACATTGGAATGGAATATTTATTTAGGAAGGAAAGAGGGTAGGAGGAGAACAATTGTCTCTTTCCTCTGATATTTTCTTTGTGCCCTAACATGGTCTGAGATTGTGCTAAGTCAGAAGAGGACTGGCCGAGCCTAGAGTTTTCTAACCACAGAGGAGAACATGGCGCCTGCGTTTGCTGGCTCCCCACTGTGCACAGATACATCATTCACAGTTGCTTTGAAGGCTAGCTTTGCTGACAGTTAATGTTAAGGGGACACGCGCCAGGAGATATGACTTCCAAGCTTGTGTAACAGCAGCCAGCCTGGCTCTCCAGCTCTGAGTTTTGGGAGGATTCCATGACTCCCTGGGAAGGGGGCGTTTCCTTGGCTGTTTGCTCCTGAGCTGCGTGGAACCTCGTACTTAGAACACAAAGGTGCAAGCTCCTTCAAAAGATATTCTAATGCAAGTCTCAATTTTACAGATAGGGAAACAGGAGATTTCAGATGGCAAGGGACCTGATCACGTAGCAATCTTAGTATCACTGAAAGCTTGGCCATCACTGAGA
This sequence comes from Dipodomys ordii, assembly GCF_000151885.1. Taxonomy (NCBI): domain Eukaryota; kingdom Metazoa; phylum Chordata; class Mammalia; order Rodentia; family Heteromyidae; genus Dipodomys; species Dipodomys ordii. The sequence goes on from NW_012267262.1 coordinate 929,486, forward strand.
TAAAATTGCCATCATAGTAATCTTTGCCATCATTAAAATATAATTGCAAAAAAGTGGAAGAACTAGAATAACCAAGCTTTATCAAGCACTCACTGACTATTAGATCCCTATGTTAAAAAAAAAAACTTTAGATACATTATTTAATTTAATCTTCAGAAAAAAAACTCAACAAGCATTTTTCCATTTCCCAAATGAGGCAATGCACTTTTGAGAGACATCCCTGGAATCCTGTTATCTGTTGCCTACCTCTTCATTTAGAATTAACAGGTACCCCCCCTCTTTCTTTCTCTCTCTCTCCAGGTTATGATACCAAAATGGGAAGCAGCTTACCAGAGGCCACTCAGATAGTTAGCAGACAAAATTGTTGTTTGCTACTGAAAGTAGCTAACATTGACTGAGCACTTACTATGTGCCAGAGCTAATGATGTGTGCATTACATTCCCCTATTCATTTTTTACTATAATCCTAGAAGTAGCTAGCTTTTATACTAAGTGAGGTAAGTGAGGGCCACAAAGATTGAGACTAACTCTTTCAATGTTTCATGGTAAGTCAGGATTTCAGCAGAAGCCATCTCACTCTGAAGTTTGTCTTGTCTAATTCTCTTGATCAGTCTAGGTATCGCAGAATCATTTGTACATACCTGGTTGTTGCTTTTCATTGCTGTTTATTATTTATTTATTTATTATTTTTTTGCTTTTCTTTGTCAGTCATTGGCCTTTAATTCAGGGCCTGGGCACTGTCCTTGCACTTTTTTGCTCAAGGCTAGAGCTCTACCATTTTGAGCCACAGCTCCATTTCCAGTTTTTGGTGATTAATTGGAGATAAGAGTCTCATGTCTTACCCGAGCTGGTTTTGAACCACAGTCCTCAGATCTTGGCTTCCTGAATAGCTAGGATTATAGGCATAAGCCACCAGCACCGCACTCCATTGCTGTTTTTATATCTCTCTTAATTTTTATTCTAACCTAAAGAATCAGGAGATCATTCTAGCCCACTATTCAATACTTACATGTGTGTTCTTGGGTGAGTCTATCTCCCGCTGTGTGTTTCCTCATTTGTAAATGAAGGGTAGCATCCTTGTTCATGCCAGCATTTTGTGAGACAGTGAATGTGCACGTGATTCCCTTGTTGCAAAGTGCTGAGCAGGGAATCTTCTGGTTCTTTCTATTAGGTCCCTTTATCCTTTGAGCTCTAGGAGCTTTTGCTTTTGCTCCATCCACTCAGCCCATCGCTGGAGGGTTCACACACATTTGTTGTGAGTTAGATGACAGCTGGGTTTGCATTTTCTTCAGATGGAGCGTGGCCTGGGTATTAAGTGGCTGTCAGCAAGACCTTTTTTCTGCCTGGCTCAGGGGGACAACGGAGCCAGGCTGGCTGTGCCCCGTCCAGATGCCTGGGGGGTGCCTGCAGAGGAGAGCAGCAGGGTCTCTAATACCAAGTCTTCATTGCTATGTACTTGAAGGAACACATATAGGAAACAATGGCTCCAAACAGGCAGGCCAAATCCTGATCCACATCTATGAGATGGCGGATATATCAGGCCAGAGAAGTTTCAGTAAAAAATAAATAAAATAATAAAAAAAAAAGCAAGTATGAGAAATGGCCTGCAGAAACCACGTTTCAGGACCCCCTGGCCCTGCCAACATTACACGTAATGGTTTCACAGCGTTTGGCTATCTGGGATTCTGCGATTTCTAGAAAAAAGTGAGTTTTTTAACCATAACCAGTCTTATCGTATTCTTTTTGTTGTTGTTGAAGAAGGGATATTGTTTCTTTCCCCAGTCTACACTGATTTCTTCCCTATATAAAACCCCACAGGACTTAATGTTCTCTGAAATCTAAAGGAGGCAAATAACACTTTTGAGTGCTGATTCTTGGCTGAACACCATGCTACAATTTTCCACCGACATAGTCCTGTATCATTCTCACAAAGAGACAACTCTTTGCTCTTGCTCCACAGGCTAATGGTTTCTCCCTGGGACGTGCCCAGGCCTCAGACCAGAATCCTTAGTCCTTTACCAGGACGTTGTAGGTGAGTACTGGCTAGCCCTTTGGTCTTACCTTCCACTTCTATGATGATTATTACCAAATACATTATTCTGGGGCCCGCTGTTCCCCTGTGCTTCAGATGCACACACTCCATCTAGATTCTAAAAGGCACACCAGGATTATTTGTTTCTCCAACCTCTTCTTTATCTCACCCTGGCCACAATGATACTCTTGCTGCTTCTTGGAGTTCCCAGTTCTACCCCACAGTTTTTCCACCCACTGTCATCTCTGTTTTGGCATTGGTGCCCACCCCCCTCCCCCACCTCCCACCATGTTCCATGGCTGTCTTACTCTTCATTCACAGGTCCAGATCCCTCCTTGGAAGGACCTCCTTTGACCGTATCTTCTAATCTAGCCCTCTTACAGGATCCTGTAGAACCCTACTTCCCATGCTTTAGGCCCTTGTCCTGCCCCTTTTTTCAGTAACACTTATCCTACCTAAAATGACATTGTTTGCTTATGCACAGATCTATTGATGCATTGTTTCTCCCTGTGAGGGGTGGAATCCATAAATGCAGGAGAATCATCCTGTTTTTTTGCTTTACTTCTAGGATATGGCTGTACATGCACTGGGCCTGGTAAATCTTTGTCTTATGTTGAATGAAAGAACAATGTGAGTTTTATAGATGAGTCAGTGGAGGCTGAAAGAAAATCGTGTCCCCAAGTTACCTGTTTATTTTCCTCCAGAAAAGGTCTGATAACTTTAGTCAAGATTATCTATATAAAAACAAGGCATTTGGTTATTTTAATAATTTAGGATTGATAACAAGGTTAGATCTTAGTTTCCAGAGAGAAAAACTCAGTATGTGCATTTCATAGTCATTATGATGAAGCGTTATATTCATACTTAATCCCATATACCATTTGTCTATTTTTTCCCCTCATAGTACATACCTTTCTGACTTCACTCATGATCTTGTTTTCTTGTTATTATGAATACTTGAACTTTGTACCCAGATCTCTTTGTTAGCCCTAATAGATTCCTGTTTACTTAGGAATATACATGCCTGGTTCATCCAAAATGATTGTTTTTTTTGTCTTAAAAATAACTACTTAAGGAGCCTTATCATTGTCCTCACTGAAGGATAAGTTATTGTAATTGCTGTCATTGGTCACAGGGTTAGCAGCCAATGGACTAGAATGTTATGGCCACAGTGCAGTGTCTGGGAGATCCCCAGTTCCAAAATAATCCAACCAGAAGCTGATGAGCTAGATCAGCTCCTCTCCTCTCCTCTCCTCTCCTCTCCTCTCCTCTCTTGTCCTCTTTCTCTTCCTCTTCTCTCCTTCTTCCCTCTTCTCTCTCCCCTCTCCTTTCCTTCTTTCTTCTTTTCTCTCCTTTCCTGTCTCCTCTCTCCTCATCTTTCCCTCTACTCATTTTCTCCTCTTCGTCTCCCTCTCCTCCATCTCTCTCCCACTCCATCTCCACCGTTCACAAGTTCAGATTCTGGACATTAAGGGAACATAACTTTCCATTGACTTTGTTCATCAGCTGTAAGACCCACCCAACAATGTGATCTCTCCTATGTTACTCAGTTCCTCGGTAAAGATTCAAGCCTGTTCCTGACTCACTTTATCCAGCTTCTACCACATCCACCTTCTGACTAGCAGCTTTTCAGGCACACAAAAGCCAGCTTTAATTGTCTCTGCCCCCCAAGATTGAACACTACTTCAGACAAGCTGTCTTCACTTATCTAGTCCAGCCTCTGAGTCAAGCCTAAAACTCTGATGTCCTTGCTATAGCCATATGAACAGTTTATCCCAAACAATGATGATTTCTTAGGCTTTAATATTCTTTCCAAATTTGGACCCAAGTCTGTGTACCTGTGGCCATTCAGTAAATGCTCATTTGTGTATCTTCTGGGTCTATGGCAGCCAGATATTCTTTCTGTAATCCTCTTAGGCTTGAGGAAAGACTCACAAATGTAGGTAAAAAATTTATTTTATTTGAGAGGGCATGGAAGGAGATATTTATAGGACCACAGATTTTTTCCACTGTAGTCACTGGACATCATAGGCATCAAATTTTAATCCAGAGGAGGGCTGGGCACAAACTAGGAAACAAAGTAGAGACTAGTTAGCAAGAGAATGAGCAATGTGTTGGTGCTCTTTTCTTTTTCACTTCAGCAAAAGTCTTTGGAGAGTTGCCCTTCACCTTGAGCCTGAATTTCAGTATATCTTTTCCCCCACAAGCTTGGCTCTTGTTCTACATCAGTCTGAATTTACAATTCTCCCAGCCTCTCCTTTCTATTAAATTAGATATTAGAGAGATCCATCAAACAGCTCCATTCAGGGGTATATCCTGTAGTCTTTATGTATGAACCAGTGGGTGCTAAGGCTTGGATTGACCTGAATTTATCTACAAAATTATGCAAACACCTCTTGCTTTCATCTGTGCAGGTGTTCAGGTCCTGTCACTCCATCTAATAAAGCACTAAACCACCCTGGGAAGTTTTAAAAAAAAGAACTCAATGTTATTTTCTCTTGTCATTTCTATAGCTCTTTATTTTTTATCTTCTGGGCAATAGTGGGGGGTGAATGTTTACTACCATTTTATTAGCTCTCCTCACAAAACCCATTTTTATTAAAAACACAAATATCACTATAAATATCTTGATAGGGTGGTTGGGGAGAGACTAGAAAAAACAACAGAAGATAGATTCAAATTGTTGCTTAAACAAACGATCACAATATAGCCACAGGCTTTTTTCCCCCCTCAAAAGCAGACTTCAGATGAAGCTCTCTTTCAGATGGGATGTAACAGGCTGCCCTTAAACTCCTTAGTTCTGGGATTATAAGTATATACCACCTTGCCTTGCTAGAGGGATTATTATTTGTTTTAACCTTGTGGTTTTTTCTAAACACAAGTCTTGCTCTTTATTTTATGTAACTGTTTCCTTCTCAGAATTTTTGGTTTGGGGGCTGGGAAGGTGGCTCAGTGGTAGAGTGCTTACCTTGCATGCATGAGGCCCTGGGTTTGGTTCCTCAGCACCACATAAGCAAAAAGAAAAAAGCCGGAAGTGGCGCTGTGGCTCAAGTGGTAGAGGCTAGCCTTGAGCTGAAGAGCTGAGGGACAGCGCCCAGGCCCAGAGTTCAGACCCTACGACCGGAACCCCCCCCCCAAAAAAAAGAATTTTTGTTTTTGCATTTCTGGCTATGTGATCCAATACCTTCCCTTGTAAAAAGATACAACAAAACAAAACACTTAAAGTAGATTTTCTTTTATTCACTGGCAAAGCACCCTAATTGGTAAATACAGATAATGTGCACATTTGGCAATTTATAAAGCACCTTTGCAATCATTATCACATTGAGATAGGTACACTCAGAAACTTTTAAGGAGGAGGCTGCAATGCTTGGTAAGAAATGTATGCATTATCCTGCCCATGTAATTGTAACCCCTCTGTACAGTATGTTCACAAATAAAATAAAATAAATTAAAAAAAGAAACTTTTGTCACAAGGGCTTGCAGTGGAGCTCAGTGGAAAGTGCCTGCCTAGCCAGTATGAAATCCCAGTACTTCTGAGAGGAAGAGAGAGAGAGTTTTATATTCTTTCTGTAACCTCACACCATTTCTTTAAGAAACAGGTTTGTTAATTTATTCAATAAACCAGTTATCTAACCATCTTCTCAAACTGATCCAGGACTCTGACCAGCTCCTGTAGAATCCTGGGCTATCACATGAACCAGTCTCCATTTGATCATGGGCTTATTGGAGACTCATTTTGTACCCAGCACACCTTATTCTGCCTTATGTGTGGCAGGTGTAAATGTTGATGGAGGATTGTGAACTTGTTTGATCATAGGTTTCCAAAGGATGACTTGGGCATTAAGGATAAAATGTCTTTCATACTCATTGTGTAGGCGATATTCTCAAAGGCCTTGGAGCTTAAAAGATATACTGGAAGGACACACCTCCTCTTCTGCTTCCCAAGGCAATAGTCTGCCATTCCAGCAAGGATTTTTATTTCATTGCATTTCTTTGGACTCACAGAGGAAACAGGTTTTATGATGTGAGCTGGAAGAGATGGGAACCAAGGTGTTAGAGCCCCATCTAACTTGGGGGGGGTGTGTGACATGAAGTATATGAAGGTTTGTTTGGATACCAACCCTTTGAATAGATTAAGGAGGCGAGGCTGGGAGCAGGAGGCAGGTGGAAGATCAGAGAAGACAGCATTTGACAAGGCGGAGCTGTGCAATGCCTGAACAAACAACTCCTCTCTGGAGAGAGAGCAGGGCTTCACAGAGCGTGTGTATAAGACAAGCTTCATGTGCAGGGAAGTGATGCATTTGCTGGGTTGTCATAGCCCCTCCCCCTCCGCTGGGTTGTCATAGCCCCAACCCTCCCCCCCCCCTGCACATGTCATTTATCCTTTACATTCCAACTTGCACTGGACTCTTCTGGGCCAGGAGAAAGCAAGCCGGGCTTTGGTGGGGGGCGGGCATCTACCTCATTCTCATTTCCAATCTTCACTGCTTGGATGGAGATATTGTCTTAGTCCTGCTCTGTTTCCCTATCCCAGAGTCTGTTTCTTGGCAATGCGCCCCTGGCTTGGTGGGGCCTCTGATGCATCTTCCCCCCTCCCCAAGCTGCCGCCTGTCAAAGCCCAATGAGAGGCACCTTATCAGTTCCCTGGCAGACGGATGGTGGTGGTGCCTTGTGCATGCACTGAATCACTGATAGGCACACGTGCAGAATCAAATCATGCACCTTTAATGAACCACAGAGTCTCGCTGGGTGCTATGATAGCGCTGGTCTCAACGATGGGCCGCATCTTCACATGGGCCTATGAAATGGCAGATGGAGAACTGGATGGGGTGGATTGGGGATCATTCACAGCAGTTGCCCCTTTTTCTAGAACCCATTCTCTATTACTGCCAGAGCCTGTTAAGCATCTAGCGGAGGCCAGATTTGATGCTGACTTTGGTTCATACCCAAAGAATGGATAATGGGTGTCCACATCCTAGGTGCTGGCTGAGGAAGTCTGGCTTCGAAGAGGCCTGCATTTGAAGGCAAAACGTGTCTCAGACCTGGGCCCTGCTCCTGGATGATAGAAGCTTTGTTATATTATTCTCCTTTTCCCAGCCCAGGGCTTAGCAGCAAGGTGGGGAACAAGTGGGTCTACTTTATTTCCTTGGGCCTGAGTTCAATCCCTGGCATCACCTCTGACTCACTTTGTGATCTTGGGAAAATTATTCAGTCTTTCTTGATTCCCTCCCCTGTGATATAGGAACAGGGCAGAGCTCTTTTCTGGAGATGCTGCTGAGGAGGCTGAGTCCTAAAGGAGCTGGGAGGACCATCTGGAGCACTTTGAGGAGGAGAGTGACATCTGCTCCACAGACCTGTAGCTGGTAGTGAGTAGGTGGCTGTTTGCAGTATCCTTAAGGGCTAGATAGGCAGATGGCCAAGATAGCCAGGCACTGGTGACTGGATATGGAGATTAGTTAGGAAAGCCAAGGGGATCAGAGAAAGAACTATTTAGAGAACAGGAACAATATCTCTTGCATGAAGAGTGGCAGCAGGGGGCGAGGGGTAGTCAGAGGAAGAAATGCCATGAGCAATGACAGTGATAGCACAAATCCCAAGTGAAATTTGGGAGAAATCCATGCTTATGCTTTACGCTTGATTCACTGGAAAATGTCCATCTTCTCTACACTTCCTAGATGGGTTCTGAAGCAGACTCCAAGTAGCTGCTGCTACTTGGCCAGAACAGGGAGGATGAAAAAGACTGGCTCACATCCCCCACATCTGCTACCCTGGGCCACATCCATTCCCTGGTCTCTTCCCTCCCCTGACTCTTCTCTGAACTGCCATGTCCCGCCCGGGCCTTACTGAGCCTAGTATACATTTCTCAGAGGGCTCTACTCTATCTTATTTCAAGTCCGATTGCTTTTTCCAGCACTCTTCTGTGATGATCCCAACCCACATCCCATATCCTCTTTATTGCTTCACCCTCTGCAGGCAGAGCCCAGCTCCATAACCCATGCATCTGCCAACAGTGTACCAAACACTTAACAGGCTCTTCCAAATCACCCACAAGCCACTCTCCCAAGCAGATTTAATGAGTATCTCGAGTAGTTCTAGCATGTACATTTTGGACATATATAATAAAGTTATATAATTAACATCGTGTACTACAATCATGTAAAGGATGGGTTTTACTGTGATGGTTTTTACTTTCCAGACTTTCGCACAAAACATCCCTTTCGTCAAATCCACATTACTCCCTTGTTGTTGCAATATTACTTGCAATTAACCATGTAAGTGGAATGTTTCTATGCAAACAAATAAAAGTGGCAAACAATAGAGTACATAGATACATCTTCTCTCCATTCGAGTGATAGTGTGGTTGGCCTTAATGAGATCTGAGCACAACATAGCGCTGTTGATATCTATCAAGCTTGTTACAGTGGGATTCTGTCTGTATTGGATTTCCGTAGGCTACGGCTATACTCTTGCATTAGATATATCATCCTCATGGTTTTGAAAGTCTGGGAGGCACCAGCTAGAAAATGTGCTGGTTTGGGAGAAGCATGGTATGCCTGAGCTATCTCTGGAATCTCTATGTCATGTGATCCCCTGGGCTGGGAGGAAATGGAATATGTCCTGCATAGGTTACCACAAGGTGTGTGGGTATGCAGGAGAAAAAAGCTCCCTATCCAGGATCCTCCATGGTGCCCTCCAGGACAGCAGGCTAACAGGACGTGGCAGGAACTTCCATTTTGTGAGAAGCCTTGGGGGCCAATGTGCTCTGAAACATGAACCCCGCAGTGTGATATGCCAAGGGTGCTCTTGAAAGGTGTTGAAACAAAGAGTAGGTTCTTTGTATAAATTATAAATACAAATCCAATCATGACACTGGTCTGACAGTGAGCTCATTGAGCTGATTGATCTGTCCGTCCTGCTTTTATGACCTGGACTAGTCCAGCCCTCTGTAGCCTGCCCACTGCCTCCTCGACCTTAAACACTGGCTCCCGTGGCCCTCAGTGATTGAGGCAAGTTCCTGATCTTGCTTGCCCCTGTGCCCAGTCTCGTGCTCACGACAGCCTCGAAGCCACCCTGGCACCCTGGCTGTGCATAATTAAGTCCCTGAAGGTTTGACAAAGCAAGGATTCCTTGCCCTACTCGAGCTGTGGGAGACCCCTCCATGCTTCCTCTCATTGTGGCATCTACCCAATCATACACTAAATGTGTCCTGATCTCTCTCGTACCTCCCTCCCTCCCTGTACTTTGAGCCGTATAAAGGCAGGAAGTACGCTTTATTGGACATTATTAGACTTCGCATTTCTGTACACCGACTTCAGTAAATATCTGAAGACTTCCGTAAATATCTAAATAATTATTTGTGATGTAAATATTTAAATGAGTAAATGAATGTAAGCATAGATGGTAAAATACAATACAGGGGTTGGTGAACTTGGGAAACTACTTGTGTGCTTATGGGATACTGTCAAAGAAGGGGTGCAATTTGTACATGAGCTGGAGACCTGGACTCTCCAAGACAAGGAATGTGACACACTCAGAGCCATCCAACTGCCTTCCCAGAGGGAAATGGAAGCATGCGGTGATGATGGTGGTAGGCTGAGGCTTCAGAGCAAGCTAGTGTCCTGGGAGCTGGGACTGGCAGAAACAGGATGACAGCAGATGTGAATGAACCAATATGACATGGAACCAATGTGGTCATTTGGCCAAGACTCCTGTCCAAGTAGGGAATGGGACTAGGAAAAGAGAGGTGTGCAGTTTAGGAAGGTGATCAGAACCCAGGATTTATTTGGTTCCATTGAAAGAGGCTAAGTGGGATTCTGATGACACAAGGCAGTTTGTTCTGTGCCAACCCATTTGGTGGCAGCCAGGACTGGTTAGGAAACTTAACAGGGGACCATTGCCTGGTCCCCAGTGGGTCCGTGGCTGGCAAGAGAACTCTCCTCGGTTCACAGTGACCTGTCTCCTGCTCTAGATCGCCGTCTGTGGATGGATTTTCAGAAAGGCAGCTGGCGAAGGCAGTGCCTTTTAATCTGTACTGAATGGAGCCAGGGGTGGGGGTGGGGGCACGGTGTCCTCAGGGTAGAATAATGTGCATGCGACACCATGTGCCCCGTGCACAATGGCACGGGAGGGGAACGTGGGAGACAGCTTTGGTTATAGAATTCTTTTTCTCTTGGCCCACACTGAATGAGAGCTTGGAATTGTCACAGTGACCTTCGACAGCAGCACAGGGTGAGGCAATTGTGTCGACCGGCAAACCTTGATGAATTGAACACGTGGGGGAGTCCAGCAGTGTCTGCTGTTCACAGAGCAGCTTGCTTGGGCCAGATGCTGGGCTGGGCTTTATATAACTGACTTCGCTTCATGTGGGAAGAAATACCTCCCCCACTTTACAGGGATGGAAAGTGACAAAAAAAAATTCCCCCCAAAGCCAAGTAACTTCAAAGCATTTAGCACAATGCCCAGCACAACATTGTAGCAACAACAGCAACTGAAATTCAAGATTAAGTATGCTCTGTGTCAGATATTGTTCAAAAGGCTTTTACAGATACAATACATTTAGTGTAACCACTGCCTATTAGTTCCACGAATATAGCTCCATTTTACAGACAAGAAAACGGAAGCACAGAGAGGTGAAGGAGCTTGCCCAAGGTCACACAGCTAGAAAGTGACAGAATTGAACCTAAGTAGTCTGACTCTTAAAGTGTGAGTGCTTAATGATTTTCTATGCATTTCCTATCCAGAAAGAGCACTCAGTAAGTCAACTGCTATTCTTGTGACTACTCTCTACCCTCACCCCAAAGGCACACAGCTCTGAAAGCTAGAGCAAGGACTGAATACAGCATTTAATCAAGGTATCTGCACTGAACTTCAGTAAACCTCCTCTGAGGGATTTGTAGATATTTTTCCAACTACTGCTTCAGTACTAGGATCTGTGCTCTCTCCTTCCTGGCCTTATAACCCACATACCTCCCTCCCAACTTCCTTATGTAGCAGCATCAGTGTTCAGCCAACAGACTGTGTACAGAAGGGGATATACGCTTTCAGACTTATTTCTATATCCTTTTCCCCCCCACTCCCACCAAATAGCTCCTATTCATGATCCTAGAGATCCTAGTCAGGTCCTAGATTAAAGGAAGGTCCTAAGATAGAAGATCCTGGGGTACATGGATGACAACATGGAACAGCGCCTCTCCTCCCCAGCACTGGAACGTGATGCAGACAGTAGGTAGTCCTTCCTTAAGCGGAGGCACTGAGATACCAGTGCTGCGAGAGCGTTCAGGTCCTCCCACTTACACAGTCTTTGTTTAAAAAGCCTTTGAGCAGTGCCCTGTTTCTGCTTCTCTACTAGTTCTCTACTGGAGTGGAGACAGAGCTTGGAAAGAACACAAGCGTTAGCAATAGTTGGTCCCAAGTTATCACTTAGCCGTATACTTGGATTTTGATGAACCCCATGTACCTGGATTTTGATAAATCCCAGGGGCCTCCTGTCTGAAATCAAGGCAATATTACCCATGCTGGGCTTTTGCTAAGAGTGAGAGGGGGATTCTTACTCCTGATACATGGGGAAAGATTTTCCTCTCTTTTCTTTTGCAGTGCTGGGGATCGAACCCTAGTCTTAATGCATGCTAGGCAAGTGTTCTACAACTGTGCCACGCCACTGGGGCTTGAGTTTCCTTTTAATGAGAAAGTAATTGCTGTGTCAAACGAAAAACCTTGCTGGTGACCCAGTAGTTCTTCTTCTAGGAGTTTATTTGAAGAAAACAACCATGGATACTCAAGACGTTGCTAGTAAAATATTTATCCTAGTGTTGAACATTTAGCTCAACAGTAGGATGATCTTTATCCAATTAAGAACCATTTGGCCATTAAACATCATGTAATCAGAGACTATGTCAGGACCTGAAAAGGATAGTTAAAGTAAAAAGAGTAAAAAGTAAAAAGCACACTGCAAAAGAGTATACATTCTATAAGCCCATCTTTTTTACAAATGAAAACTAAAATGTATATAAGCAGAAGAGAAAGATGAAATGGAAAAAGTTATTCCTTTTTTTTATGCCAATGCTGAGGCTTGAATTCAGGGCCTGGGTGCTGTCCCTTAGCCTTTTCGCTCAAGGTTGGCACCTGTACATTGGGGCCATAGCTCCATTTCTGTTTTTGTTTTTTGTTTTTTTGGAGGTTAATTGGAAAGAAGGGTTTCATGGAATTTTTTTTTTTGCCCTGGCTGGCTTCAAACTCCAATTCTCAGATCTCTGCCTCCTGAGTAGGATTATAGATATGAGCCACCAGCACCAGGCAGGAATACTTTAAAATATTAAAATGTCTATCTCTGAATAGTGGAGATTGTCTTTTTTTCTCATCTGTATTTTCTAAAATGTGTATAGCAAACAAGTATTGCTTTGGTAAAGATGATAAAGTTACAGAATTTATGTTTTGACCTTGCCTGTATTAGCTGTGATATTGACCATCTTCTGTCACCTTTGTCATTATGTAACTGGTGACTCATGAAGTATGAGAGGCAGAGACAAATCAGAGTTGACAGGGGGTCTCTGTGGAATATCTAGTGCAGGACTGGGTTGCTATCTCAGGTGGTTTCGTCGGGTGCTGGTAGTTGGTTGGACATTCAGTATTGTGAACTCCAGTACCTGTGGATCTCTCTTTACCTCCCCTACCAAGGTGCTGCTTCTAGTATGAATCCTGTCCTTCCTGGAACTATGTGTTCTCTGACATGCTCCAGATTCCTGGGAAATATATGTTTTCCAGATAGACTGGGGACCACAAGATGAAAGCTGAAAATTCTCAGCCTTAATATAATAGGCCTGTCGTGTGCAGGTGTTGTAGAGCGGTATTCTCAGATACTCTTAATGGTCAGCTCTATTACCCCTGAGCTGAGGACTTGAGGGATATTAGGAGTCTGCCTTCAAACTTGTCAAATACATGCTTTTGTAAGAAAAAGTGAAGCCTGGTCAGGGAGAAAATACTTGCATTGCAAATATCTGACAACAGATTCAAGTCCAGATTATTTAAAGATTTCTTCCAAGGTCATAATAAAAAGGTGACTCCAGTGATGGACAAGGGCGTGAACAAGAACTAACAAAGAGGATATAAGATGGCTAATGAGCACATAAATCTTCCAACTTCAAACCACAGCGAGATCCATCTCAGAACCTCTAAGATGGCTAAAATAATGATTCTGAGAGTTCCAAAAGTTGGCAAGAGCATGGAGCTACTGGGATCTAGCTCAGGGCTGTTGTAAAATCAGTTTAAATGTCTGTCCATGTGAAACTCTGCTCAAAATTATCTAGCCTGTATGATAAAATAGTTTCTGGATAAATATTGATTAAGCATGAATGTACTTTCTCAATGATTAATATACTTATAATTCATGATGGGTCAAACAAAGTCTATGCCTTCAAGGATCAGGTAGACAGCCTGCAAAACGAGGCCCTGTTAAGTCAGCTGTCACATAATGTTATTTACTGTGTTTTATTGATTCTCAGATACACACAGTATCTTAAAGCCAACTTCAAAGTTAACCCAACAACTGAAAAAAAAATGCTTTCATACCAAAAATGGAAGTCTTATAATACACATGTCTGTCATTTTTTAGAGTTAGACCTGGCTTCTCAGGAAATATGATTTTGTAAATATATTTCTTATTATTAAGTGTTGTACAGAGTGTTTACCATTTCATAAGCCAGGAGATGAGTACAGTTCTTTTTGAACAATGTCACCGCCAGTTTTCCCATCTGGTCCCCCTGCCCACAATTTGCATAGTGCATTTTCCATATAGTATGTACTGAACACCACGATGGTATTTTTTCACCCTTCCTCCCCCAATTTCTTTGCCCCCACTTTACTTCCCTAAAAAGACAAAAATAATCCAAAAGCATAAAGAAAGACCACCTCTACTGACAAGAACAATTACAAAAAAAATGCTTCCATTTCCTGGATTTTGTTTTGATAAATAGTATTTTAAGTGTTCAGAGGTATTATGCCTTTGGGTTCCTCCTCCAAGGATACGCCTAGAGTCCTATATAAGTTATCATGTCCTTAAGTTATAGTTTAGCTCTAACATCCACATAATGAGACAAAGAGACTGGCTTACCTCACTTAACCTGATTTGTTCTAGGTCCATCCATTTCTCTGCAAATGACTTAATATTACGCTTTCTAATATTATTCTTTCTAATAGATGAGTAAAGCTCCATTGTGTATATGTACCACATTTTTAAAATCCATTCATCTATTGTAAACTAGGGCTGTTTCCATCATTTGACTACTGTGAATAGTGAAATAATGAACATGGATGGATGTGCAAGTATCTTTACTGCATCATGATTTATAATATTCTGGGTAGACGTCATAGGGAAGTTCTTTGTTTAGTGTTCTGAGGAACCTCCAGACCTCCATCCAAAGTGAATGCACTAGTTTACATTCCTACCAACAGTGTAACAGGATTCCGTTTCCCTTAGTTTGCTAATGCTGGGTTTTGGATTTCTGTGTTTTGAGCTCTCTTGAGCCTGGTTTCTCAGCAATCACTCTACTGCTTGAGCCACTCCTCCAGCTCAACTTTTTGCTAGTTATTTTAAAGATGGTGTCTCACAGAATTTTCTGCCAAAGCTTTCCTCAAACTGTGATTCTCCGTGTCTTGGTCTCCTGAGTAGCTAGAATGACAAGTGTAAGCCACTTGGGCCCAGCAAGGAAAGAAAGCTTTTTTCTTTTGTTCCAGTACTGTGGCTTGAGCTCAGGGCCTTGTACTCGTTTGCTTGGCTTTTCCACTCATGACTAACTAGTACTCTTCCACTTGAGCTATGACTACAGTTTCAGGAAAGATGATTTTTTTTAACCTCTTGGCATTTGTCTTCATATCTAAGGTCTTTGGAAAGAAATCTATATGAATGTATGTAGTATTAATAATGGCCTATCTGTTGAATATTTTGGACTTTTTAAAATATAGCTGTACCTTTACCCTTCAATATAAAAATGATATTAAACTCTTCAAGTATTTAGATAAGTTGCTGTGACTTTGTTCACTAGCTCCAAAGCAAAATGTCAGGCAAAGATGATAATAAACCCATGTAGTGAATATTCTTCATGCTAGCATTGAAGCAGCCATTGTGTGACTCTAATGTGAGAAATATAGCATTTTGTAATAAAAAAGAGCTCTGAATTTAAAGTTTTGGGAGCGAGTTGAACAATGGCCTTACAATGTCTTAACTATGTGATCTTGGGAAAGATACTTTAATCTTCTGAGCCTGTTTTCTGACTGAGATGGCTATAACAATACCTGTCTTATATGGTTGGTTTAAATAGATCATGCAAAAAGAAAGAAAGAAAAGAAAGAAAAGGTTAAGTGCTTAGCAAATGCCAGTTGAATCTGAATCTCAGTGGAAATACACAATGTACTTGAAGACTCAGAAATAACAGGAGACAGTGAGGAGCCTGCATGATCAAGTTCAAGTTTGGACTGGCACAGATTTCAGGGTATCTCTCAGATTTTTTTTTCATCACTTTTCATTGAGCCATAGTACATCAAGAGAGATGTGGCTAACTTTGACCTTGGTTTGATAGGCAGAAAAACATGACTTGTCAAAACTAAAGTGAGTTTTGAAACATATCCTAAACTAGCTCTAGGACTTGAAAAGACAGTGGATGAAGGGTAAAGAAAGTGAGAAAAGACATGATTTTTAGAAATATTTTTTGAGAAAGAACCAAGTTTGAGGGAGGCCGGAGGTAAATGCAGGGAGACGGGTAGGTTAGTAGAGGTTCTTTACCACTGAAAAAATATTGAGGCTCCTTCCTTCCTTCCTTCCTTCCTTCCTTCCTTCCTTCCTTCCTTCTTTTCTTTCTTTTCCTCTCTCTCTTTCTGACTCTCTTTCTCTTTTTCCCTCTATTTCCTTCTTTTTTCCTTCCTTCCTTCTTTTCTTTCTTTTCCTCTCTTTCTGACTCCCTTTCTCTCTTTCTCCCTCTATTTCTTTCTTTCCTTCTTTCCTTCCTTCCTTCCTTCCTTCCTTCCTTCCTTCCTTCCTTCCTTCTTTCCTTCCTTCCTTTTCCTTCCTTCCTTTTCTTTCTTTTCCTCTCTTTCTGACTCCCTTTCTCTCTTGCTCTGTCTTTCTCTGTCTTTCTATTTCCTTCCTTCCTTCCTTCCTTCCTTCCTTCCTTCCTTCCTTCCTTCCCTGATAAAATGCAGGTAAATGTATATGGGGGTGGTTCCCAGGACAGATAGTGACTAACTTGGCTCCTGGTGAGAACTCACAGTTCATCCCCCAACTATTTTTTGTCACATTTCATAATTTTTCCCCCAAAGACATCACTTCTTGGCTTATCATTTACCCAGCAATGATTCCTAGGGTAAGTGGGAACAGCACAATGAATAAAGGAAAAGGTGTTTTGGCTGAAGGGCAATTGGGGGAGCAGGAACTGCCTTGAGACCTGAGGAGTACTGGGTTGCAGAGTACCTGTGGCTCGGGTTGCTGGAGCCTGGGCTTGATGTAAGCTATGGAGCAGAAGCTGTTTTTCCCCATGGAGTTAGTTCTTTTTCCACCAGACAGTTTCTTTCCTTTCCCAATTTTGCCAACCAAGTACATCAGAAGAGCATGTTGTTCCTTACACAAATAGAGAGGGACTGAGTAGTTGGTTGGTGTTGGAAGGCTGAATGGTCGCAGAAAGCTCTTAGGCCCACACAGTAGGAAAGAGCAGCGTCAAATCTCAGGGCACCCCCATCTAGATGGTCCCTGAGACATCAGGGAGAAGAAGGAGGCCCTTCTGGATATGACCAAGAGCTGCGAAGTCATTTATTTTCTCCAAATCGTGCTCTTCATTGTAATTTGATTTAAAAGAGTTTTGTTTAAATTTTGAAGCCTAATTTCATTTATAGCAAAAAGCCATAAAAGGGGAAAAATGGAAACATTTAGTTCCCTTTGATGAGCTCTAGGCAATGGCATTTTGGCCGCTTGTTTCCTCGCCCCTCTCCGCCCAGGTTCGCACCTCTCACCAGCACTGGCATCACTTAGGAGCTTATAAGAATGCAGAATCACAGGCCTTACTTCAGATCTTCTGAATTAGAAGGTATGAAGGTTTGCAAACTCATCAGTGGATGCTAATACTACAGACCATAGCAATCATTGAAATAATAATGAACTTTCTAAGCAGTGAAACCTTTCAAATCCCAAGCTAGAAATTTGGGGACCAACGGAAAAGGGTTAAAGGATTTTAGAAGCACTGTATATACCTGTGCCAAGCTTTAGGATTAAAACAGCTGATTATGGACTACATGTTGGAGATTCTCAGGATAAAGCTCAGGTGCTACTCTCCTTAAAAGACCGTAACTTAATTGTGAGGAAGCATACATGAAGATGGCTTTCGCTAGTCATTCGAAACCTAGAGAAACCAGTTTAACATCAGATGTCTTGGGTCTAGCTTCAAGCCTCATTGGGAGTGTTCAGATCTTGCCTAATGATTCTCATTGTGAAGATTTTAATTGCTACATGTTAAAAACCCTTGAGTATTACGTATTCCAGGAATCTGTTTTTCCTCAACAGCCTGTAGTGTAATCTTCACAGGGAGATTGAACTTCACAGGAAGATAAGCCTGTGGGTAGGAGAAAGTCTTGGAGACTGAGGGTAGTAGGTTGATTTCGGTGGACTTGGAGAATGGCACTTAGTCATTAAGTGCTGCTTTCCTAGTGACTTGTGAAATAAACAGTAGTAGTATAGGTATTCTGGTTACAACAATATATGGGAAATCTTTTAAAAAAGTTATTGTATAGATGATGAACACAGGGGTCACAGTTATATAAGTAAGGTAACGAGTACTTATTTTTTAAGCACTGTTACCCCCTCCCTCATTTTTCTCTCACTTACCACTCCCCACTCCCCTCTCCACCCCAAGTTGTAAAGTTCATTTCCAACATAGCGTCTAATATCATTGTTGCATCAGTTCATCCTTTGTCCTGCTGTTTCTGTGATTCCCTTTCCCTTCTGTGGATCAGATAAGCTTATATGCAAGACAGATGTTAGAGAAAACTAAAACAGAAAGAAAAAAAATAGAAAGAAACTGTATACAGAAAGAAAAAAAAGAAACAAACTGTATACAGGACATAATAAGAACCTCTTGTTTCCAGTTCTTGGAGTTCATTTTGATATGCTTTGTTATATATGGTTCTATACCCTTAGCAATTGGGCTATTGTGATCCCCTGCTAAGAATATCATAGACATATTCTAGTTATTACAAATGAGGGAAACCATGAAACCTATATTTCTAGGAAATCTTGCCATTTGGTTATAGGTATCACACCTAAAGTTCATAATAGCTTTGTTATTCAACCCCAATTACATATGTATTATAAATAGATGGACTTCTCATACATTGTTTACACTCCCTACATCAACTTCATGAAGCAGGCATTATTAATAATAATTGCATTAGTCTCAATAACAGCTGAAGAAGCTGAAGCTCAGAAAAATACAGTACCAGTCCAAGGCCACAGCGCTGACCAGGAAGCTGGTATTTGGATCCAGGCTTTTTTGCTCTCAGAGCCCATGCTTTCTCTGCTCTGCCCTCTGTTGTCCATTATGAGCCAGGCTTATTTTAATTTTAACATTTTGGTTTGCTGCCGTGGGACCCACTGGGCAGCAAATGTGTTATGTTTTGTGATCCGGCCCAGTGCTGTCCCTGATGCCACAATTGATAGACATGAATCTCATGAATTTGTTCATCTGTGAACAAGTAGAGGATAAACAGTAACAGGCCTGCTGTCCATCCTGTCTGGTAACAGTCAATCTACCAACTGGTCAATTAGACCCATCTTTGATAAATAACTCTGATGTCCAAGGCTGAGCTCTGAGCCCAGGGAGGTAGAGGTTACTAAGATAGAACCCTTGGTGCTCGGAGCTGGAAAAATAATTATATGTACCACTCACCTGCACATGCTATGGCATACACTGGTATCTAATCCTAACATATCATAAAGGGAATAATATTCGGATTAAAAATGTCTGCATTTGAATCTTTGGTCTAAGTATCCTCATTTAGGCAGGAAGATTTTCTAGAGTTGGTACCAGGGTTCAATGCCAAGGGTATGTGAATGGACCAGTACAATGCATTGGACATGGTAGGTACTTCAAAGATGTCTATGCAGCTGCAAGGCTTTAGTGCTTACTTTTTTTCAAAGCTTACTATTCCCAGCTACGTCATCTAAGTTCCTATGGTGTGAATGCATTACCCAGGCCTTTTGGACTTCTCTGAATTCTGCAGTCCAGCCCATAGAGCTGAGCTTCAGCAGCGAGGGACTGACCTGCTTCCTACATTACCTGTCAACTGTACAACCTGGTTGTACAGGAACACTGTGGTCAAGGCTGATCAGCAGAATCTCTTTGGTTTCTATGCTATGACCCTGGCTGCTCTGTGATCTTAACCATGTGGTATTGTCCTTTTGAAAGTTTTGTAATATGACATTCCAGGAGGTAATTGTGTATACAGACTCATAGATTTGTGGAATAGTTTGCATATGGAGCCTGATTAAATGATAACCTTCTGGGGCTCAGAGCCCAATCTAGGGTCCTTCCCATGGTCACTGGTTTGTTTTGGGCCCAGCTATGTAGCTGCCCAGTGGCCTGATGTGGTGATGATTTTTCTTTGGCCCGCTTTACTCCTTTTTCATCTTTCTCTCTCTGTGGCCTTTGATGATAGACAGTCCTGGGCCCAAAGTGTTCTGTCTGTTGCGTTTCCCCAGGCAAGGACTCATCAAACTGCTGCTTCTACTTTTGATCTTCAGTGCCTAATCCTGCTTCCCTGCTTCTAAAATAATAATCAGTATGATGCAGCTCTTTGAAAGCATTCATTGAGCTCCTACTGTATGCTAGTCCTGGGAATTCAGGACAATTCAAAGACAAAGCTCATGCACAGATGTAGCGAACAAGTAAGACAAAGCAGCAAACCATAAGCTTCTGTTGAGACTGGGAGAAAAAGAAAATAAATATTCAGGGAATGGGAGATTAGTAGATGGGTTTTGCCATAATGAGAGACTAATGCGCAAGCCCTCTGTTTTGCCTCTAGAGGACAGTTAAGGAAAGTGAGGAGGGTGCAGAAGTGGTCAGGGACAACTAAGGGACATGACTTTGGTGGAAACAAAAGAGGCACAGAGTAAAGAGGAATATGCTAAATTTTAGGAATGGTCACTATTTATTTATTACACAGTAACTACATACCAGGTTCACCAGGTTCTAGGTGTGGTTCTTAAATGCAGTGTTTTAATTGTGATGTGTGGTAGCACAAATCCTTTCAAGTATCCAAGCCTCGTCCCTGCCTTAAGACTGAAGATGCTGAAAGATGAAGAGGCTAAGTAATTTTCCTATGGCATTCCCTACTAAGCAAGTGTCAGCCCAGCATTTCGTTTGATTCATGATATCCCAAGATGTGTGTTTTCCAGTGCTTATTTGTACTCTGCCTCTTTTCAGCCCCACCTTCCACTCTGATTAACCCTGGCCCCTGGTCTCCTCTACAATGCCCACCAAAGAGATGCTACCTTCTGTGCCTTGTCCATCAGAGCTTTTCAAGTCTGTCTCTGGCTTGTCCCTCAGCACCTACTCTGGTCTTTATCACCTCTGTCCCTTTCTACTTTCCATTCTGCATGTTCCAAAAGCCTGTTGAGCTTGATTTCATCCTCTGTCCCTTTCTACTTTCCATTCTGCATGTTCCAAAAGCCTTTTGAGCTTGATTTCATCCTGTTCTGCACAATGATCCTTATATGAAACTTCATCCCCAGCTTTGGATGAAATTTTCAGTGAGTTTGGGTGCTCTGAACTTCAAAGGAGGTTAGGTAATTTAACATGAAAATGGCCCCTTGCATTCAAGGACCCTGGGATGGATGGACTCTCTTAATGTGAGCCTGTGAATTTGGGAGTTCCTAATGGCATCAGTAAGAAAGTAAAGAGTATTTTAATGTCTTTTAGTGGGGTTGGAGGGTAGTGGATGAGGAGCAGGAGCTGGTGTGGGGGAAGATTATATTCTGGGTCTTGTAACAAACTTCTGGAGTTGGATATCAACCAACTACGACTTTTCCTTTTTAGTTTATTCTTCCTCAGTGCTTCTAGAATCATGAATGACTAATACTGAGACAATGCCTTAGACATAGAAGATGTTTCTTTCTATATTCTCATCCCCAGCTCCAGAAGTTCAACCCACAGGAGGCTAACCAGGACTTCTAATCTGTGTAATTGTTGCTTTCCCTGAGAAAATGATATTTAAATTAGGCTAAAAATAAATAATGAGCATAATTATTTTAGAGGAAGGAATATATTAGACTTTTGATATGAATGCCAGAGGATGGAGAGTTTAGAGTTTTCTACCAACCATACTATCTGTGTTTAAGTCTTTGTTTCTGTGGTATATCATCAGTCTAAGAAGGTATGTGGGGTAGTGGTTATAGGTATAAGCTTTGTCAGTTGTGCCAGTTGCAAGCTGGGTGAAAGAAGCAACTTTCTTTCTCCGAGCCCCAATTTTCTCATCATCAAAATGGATATAATAGTTTTTATTGCTATATAGCAAACCACCCCTATGCAATGACTTAAAACAAAGACAAACATTTATCTTGCTCACAACCCTGTGCTTTTGAATGGAGTTCGGCAGCGTTCTTTCCTTTGTTACATTTGGCGTCAACTGGAGTGATTTGAAGCTGGAATAATTTAAGGACTAACTCCCTCCCTCCCTCCCAGCTCTGAGAGTAGATGCTGTTAAAACATCTTCCTTTCTTTCTGGGTTGTTATTAGCCACATCCAAATTCAGATCCGTAGCCCTCTGTCCCCACTGCTTTACAGGCTTAAATTTATGGCAAATGCTTTGCCCATCACAATGTCCGCCTTGGATTCAAGTGTCCATTCTCTATGTTAGAAATAAGGTCAAAAATTCTTGACCCCTGAAATTCAGAGAAACCAAGCTCACTGAAAGTTTCACTCAAGGCTGGGACATATCTGAGGACCAGTCTTGCTGACAGGAAAGGTGGAGAAGGAAAGGGAGAGGAGAGAGAGGCAGAGGGAAGGCCAAGTAGGGGTACTGCCTCAGCACTCACTCAGTGTTACCTCTACCACCTCCCATTATTCCGAAGTGAATCAAGAAACTTTCACACGTAGAGGAGGGGGATTGATGGCGGAGTGGGAAATAATTTGCTTCCGTGCTTAAAACTACTACTATGTAGTGGCTGTTTTTGTTTTTGTTTTTTACCATTCCTACCTTGTCAGGTGGAACTGAGGACAGCAAAGCAAGGCACCATGCCAGACATGAATGTAAAAGTCTTATGCTCCTATGTTCATTAAATTTCTAGTTTGCTGTTGTGGAGATGGTGGCTCGGAGAGGTCATATGATAGCTTAGGTCTCCCAAGTGTCAGATAGGGGTTTACATGGCTGCTTCCAGACCTCCCCAGGGCTCCTCCTGGGGCTAGCAGAAGGCATAGATGCCACCCAGGATCATCAGCATACTGTTGTGTGTGGAAAATGTCATGTGCTGGTTACAGGAAGGAGATGGGTGGGCGTGGTGGATAATCTAACCCCTGCAGCTTCCCCCCCTTCCCAGAATCCATACCTTATTGTGCTTTGAAAGGAGTCTTAATGTTTACAAATGAATTAACTGAAATATAATAGACTTTATGGAGAGCTCAAATCATATAATCTTTTAGAAAGACTAGGTTCAAAGTCCAACAAAATTAACACCAAGGAAATGGGTACATCCAAGAAGGGGGATGGGGCCAAGGGGGGAGGGGAAGACTAATGCATTGGGAAGGTGGGAGAATACAGTCAAGAATTCATTGAGAAAATTAAGGGAAGGGTTGGGTTGAAGGGAGTGAGAACGTTGAAGGGGTGACACTGATCAAGATGCATTACATTCATAAACTACTTTGTTATATGGCTCCTTTGTACAACCATTTAAAAAGATAATTTTAAAAAATAAATAAAAAGGGGACTTGAGGGATGATTACCTAGGGACCATGATATTTTATTTTTCATTTAAGTTCATTCTATCTGATAGAGAAAAAGACATAAAACATTACTATGGGATTTTTGACACATGTGTGCATTGTGCAATATTTCAATCGGATTAAATATATCTAGGGCTTCAAACACCTTGGGAGCTTTCAAGATCCTTCCTTCTAGTTTTGTTTTGTTTTCATGATGTGTACAGTTTGTTATCATCATCCTACTGTGCAGTAGCACAGGGGAACTTCTTGTTCCTCTCTAACTGTAACTAATAATTGGTGATCAACGTCTCTTCATCCTTCCTCCGAGGCCTGTGACATTTTCTCTTGTCCTGCACATAATGAGGACTGAGGGCTGACAGTTTTCTTTCCTCTCAGACTGTCCTTCTCTCCACCCCGCCCCTCTGCAAGTATTGTATAAAGATGCTAGACAGGCCTATATGTCACAGCCCCCACAGTGCCCTGTAACCTCCCTACCCTTGTTCCCTGGGAGGTCTCTACAGTCTCCTGGTTTGCCCTGGAAGCATCTATCTTCTACTTTGGTAGTTGATTAAATTGGGCTGATCTGTAGCATTAAAACACTTCCTGCTCTACTCTGTGCCCCATTGATTTAGAAGGAAGGTGTGGATCTCTTTGTCTGTTTACAGAGCTTATAAAATATGAGCTATATGTATGTAGTGTGAAATTATATGTGTGTCAATAAAATATAAAAACCTGACAAAAATGTGTTTTAATTTTGAAATGTGAATCATATCAGCTGTCACATTGAAATTTATTTCCTCTTCCTTGAAAAGTACTTTTTGTAGACAAAAACACTGAGGAAGGAGACAATTGTAATTGGACTATAACTTCAGGTTAATCTGGATTTTCTCCCTCTCCTCCCCCCCCAAGCCTGGTAATTTTTTTTTCTGGTAGCAATTTGCTTGCGTTACACTTGCAATGTACTGAATCCTGTACCATTTCTTCCCACCACAACCTTCATTTTAAAAAGAGGATTTATAATTTAAAATTTTAATTCAAATCTGTTTTGGAAGTATGAAACTCAGGTAGATTGGATATATCAGGAACTTCTCTTTCTGTTAGAACTATGAACATGAAGCGTTTTCAGAGTCAGGGAAGCTACGACCTGCTTTCTAGGCAGAGGAAATAGGATGAAATGTCAAGGACATGGACTGGGTCTCTCCTTGAAGCTGAGCGCCAAACCTCCCAGCTCAGTTTTGCTCCTGTGGACCACAGCCAGGAAGCAATTCTAGGTGCCAGGAAAGGGTGTGTTCTCTACCATCTATATACATGTATATGGTCTATATTTATGAAATATATAATATAGATGTATATATATATTTGTGCTTGTTCTGGGGCTTAAACTCAGGGCCTGGACACTTGCCCTGTGCTTTTATGCTCAAGGCAAGTGCTCTACCACTTGAGTCACCGCTCCACTTCTGGACTTTTGGTGGTTAATTTCAGGGAAGAGTCTCATGGACTTTCCTGCCTAGCTGGCTTCAAACTACAATCTTCACATTTCAGACTCCTGAGTAGCTAGTATTATAAACACGAGCCACTGGCACGCAGCTTATCTACTATATTTTAAGGGTATACATTATACTCTTATGATGAGAGGGCCTTTGATTTAGCCCCCTTTCCAAAGACTTACTGTTTGGAATAACTGTTCTCAGGATTGTGCATTCATTTACTCCTCAGGTTCAGTGCTAGAATCCTGGTCACATAATGATAAACATAATAGCCATGAGTCCCTGTGCCCTTACTATATAGAGCCTTGTGCAACAGCAGTAGTAATCCTAGGGGCTCATGACCATGGAATGACTAAACAAGAGCATGGTGCCATTGGAGGGTGGAAGGTGAGAGATGACTTTCTCCTACGAGATCTGTAGGTAGAGCTACTGAAGGGGATGAGAGAGGGAAATACTCCTCAAAGAGAAAACAGCATAGGCAAAAGCTCAGCCAGAAGTCAGAGATGCTCAAGGGCCTGAAGGATTCAAGGTGGATATGAGTAAATTCCTAGCTAGGAGGTGGGACAAGGAGGTTGAATCACTTCCATGAAGGCTGTTTTTGTCTACGAATAAACCAAGGAACCACTTGAGGCAAGCTGCAGTGCTATGGATTGAGAATCTTTTTCTTTTTAATTTTTTTTGGGGGGTCCGGTCATGGGGCCTGAACTCTGGGCCTGGGCGCTGTCCCTCAGCTCTTCAGCTCAAGGCTAGCACTCTACCACTTGAGCCACAGTTCCACTTCCGGCTTTTTCTTATGTGGTGCTGAGGAATCGAACCCAGGGCCTCGAGCATGCAAGGCAAGTGCTCTACCACTGAGCCACCTTCCCAGCCCCATGGATTGAGAATCTTTAACCTAATGAAGACCAAAACACAGGAAGCACAGAGCTGTTGAGCCTCGCTGACGGAAGGCAGGTCTTTCTCTATTTGTGAAATGGGAAGAGAAGTCAATTTCCCTGAAATTCTGTGTATGGACAATTGTTGTATCTTCAGATCATACAATAACTTGAAGTCTGGTGCTGCGATTGGGATCATAGAGGAACAGTTAGACTGTGTTCACATGTGCATGCTGATAAGTGCATTCTCACATGTCTGTCTGTCTGTACATGACTCAGATCTGCTCCTGTGTTGGGTATATGCTGGCCATTAATGCAGGGAAAGAGACGAAGCCCTTCAGACAGGCCCAGCCCCCATTACCTTGAACAACACATAACATACCAAATACTACACTATCTTAGAAGAAAAGAAATTTATGTTTTTTGTTTCTTCTGGTAAGTCTGTATATAGTCCAGGCCTATTTTTCTGATGGACCCTTGCTGAAGTGTATAGAGGAACAGAAATCACATGGTAAGACAAAATGTTCTAGTTTAGGTCTCATCCTCATAATAAATCCATGATCCAGGCTGGACACCAGTGGTTCACACCTGTAATCCTAGCTGCTCAGGAGGCAGGAAAGTCTGAGAGACTCTCATCTCTAATTAACAGAAAAAAAAACTATGCATGGAAATATGGCTCAAGTGGTAGAGCACTAGCCATGAGTAACAAAGTTAAGGGAGAGTAATCAAGCCCTAAATTCAACCCCCAATAGTGATCTAAAATAGATGATAGACAGACAGACAGACAGACAAACAGATAGATAGATATAGATAGATAGATAGATAGATAGATAGGTAGATAGATAGATAGATAGATAGATAGATAGATAGATAGATAGATAGATAGACAGACAGACAGATAGATAGACAGAAGATGGATAGACAACTAAAATAAGGCCTCAATTCCATTAGATTGGGGGTCCTAACTTCATGGCATTATTTACTTTAATTCCCAAAGGTCCCACATCCAAATACTCCTGTCAGATTGCTTCCCTGTTACCACCTCACAATGGGAATTATACATTTCGAGATCAGTTTGGGTGGAGACATTCAAAACATACAAAGGACTGAGAACACCTCTGCAGGCATGGCTGCCTCTAGCTGTTTGTTCAGAGCCAGTTGTGGCAGGAGTAAGGCTGGCCAAAGGAGCACCATCTTCACAGGATTATGAAAGAGCACCAATAGTTTTCTGGGCAGACACAGAGACCTCCCGGCCTCTGTGTTCAAGGCAGTAGGATCCTTCAGGGAAGAAAGGAGGCCTACCCGCTGAGCTACTGCTGGTTTCTGGTTGTCCTTTGCAAGCAAACTCAATACACCAATTACTATGGTAATCGTCTCAGTCTCTGTCCTTGGTGCTGCCCTCTTCCCGCCTCTCTCCCTCATGGCCCCTGCTTTTCTTTCTGCCTCTTCTTTCCCTAACACCCTTGGATATTCCTGTGCCAGACTGGGTCTTATTTCTTACCCTTTCCTGTAAGTATAATCAGAGAATTAGCCTTAGGCAGAAATCAAGAATTTCCTCCTTTGGACAATGGGTTAGTAAAGCTGATATTCTGTGAGGGTTCATTGGCATAATACATGTCAAGTGTCCAGTGCACTCCCTGGAGTGGCCCTAATAAGTCACAATGGTTATTATGTGTATCTAATCTTAGCAGTTTAAAGAGGGCAGGGGACAGAGGGCATCTTCATATCATTACAGAAACTAGCATTTAAGCACCTACTCCCATCCCTAATAATCTGTGAGCACTTTATATGTGCTGACACGGGACAGGGCAGCCATCTATACTGTTAACCAGATGGCACAGGGAAGAAGTGTGGGGAGGGAGTCATACACACATAGTAAGGCACATGCGTTGTAGGAGACCAGGACTTCGCTCTCCAGCAGGGTTTGGATTAGGTACCTGTGTAATGTGTTAACAACTTAGCACCAGCAAGGGGTTATCACAATGCAGGTTTTCTATGAAAAGGTGCTTTATTCCGAGTGTTTTCTCCATGCCCTACTCTTGGCCAGGCTCCCCAGGCCATATTGTGGGACCTCTTAAAGGAAGTTCTGGTGTTCTCCTCTGAGACCTGACTGGGGGCGAGGCCTCCATCATATGCCTTTTCTCAGGTTCTTCAGTGCATCTTTGCTTAGGTATTTCTTTCAGAAGGAGGAAAATTGGGTTCATAGGAAGTGAAACCTTGGTCCAGAGGCCTCCATTTCTTGTCTTTTGTCAATGCTTACTCGAACTCCAGCAGAACACTCTAGCTTCACTTTCTCAAAGAATTTTTTAATGCACTTTATCAAGAAAAAAAAACACTTTGCACATGGAGCACTGGAAAAATGGGGTCCACTTGTGTTCACTAAAAGTGTCTTTCTGGTTTTGTAGGGAACACTGAAAGGCACAGGCATAAAATGTATGTTTCTCCCTGGAAGAGTTCTGTGGCTTTGGGTCCTTGACAAAACCTGTGGTGTTGGGAGATTCTGGCAGTGTTCTTTAGACACCATGGCCTAGTGAGGAAATATCCAAATGGGATCTAGGAACTATTTGTAGATACTCACAGGGCCCCAGAAATATAAGAAAGAGACATATTTGGGGGTGCCCAAACAATTAATGAATGGAAAACTTCTTATTCAATTAAAGGAAGATCTCTCAGACTTCTCAGACACCAGAACTGACTAAAATGGACAGGATACTGCACAGGTAAAGACCGCTGTCTGTCCTGAAAGAATACAGTCAAGATGACTGGTAACCTGCAGTAAAGGCTTCATGCTCAGGAGAGAGAGAGAGAGAGAGAGAGAGAGAGAGAGAGAGAGACTGTGTGTGTATTCATGTATGTATGTGTCTGGGTATGTATATGTATTGTTAATACTGCTCTTTATCTTGTCTCCTGAAGTAGAGCTGCAAACCCCTGACTCCTCCCATGCTGAACTGTTAGAGGGGCTACTGTTGCTGTGTGTTTGTGGGTAACTCAGGGGCTCATCATCACATTTTAAAATTTGCATCTACATTTATTTTTGAATTTTGGATGAGGAAATACTAGTGCATAATCAAAAATAGCTCAAAATATCACCTTGGAGCAAGATCACCTCTGAACTATGTTTCATGGAGAAGAGATCAGGTGAAGAGTCCTGAGGTCGAGCCTCAGCCTCGCTGCTGTCTTGCCATTGGACAGGGCAAATAATATCTCTACTCTGAGTCTCAGTTTTCTCAATCTGTAAAATATGAGGCCTGGACTACATATGTTAAGTACAGGCTCAAATGACTCTGCTGCTCTGTGTGGGCTGTGGTGTGGTATGGGGAAGGGAGAGAAGAAAAGGGTAATGTCAATGCTGCAGTGATGGCAAAAGTACTGGTACGTACAAAGGGACACATGGCTGTTCTGAATCGCCTTGGCACCCACTGGTTAGTGTTGTGTAGGAGGTGTCTGTGGAATTACAGATGCTCTAGAAGCCCTACGGTTCTAGAGGGCTGGCTTTTGGAGGGGCATGTCTGGCTTCCCCTGGCAGTCTTGTCTGTCCCTGCCCTTTTCAATCTAGCTGACTTTCCCAGTACCATGTGTTGCTACCAGGAGAGCATGTGAGACCCACAGCCCTCCCTAACTTTCTGGTATGTCATTTCTGGTATGCTCCACTAATCTCCTCTGCTCTCCCGTCTCCAAACTTCAGATCCCTACCTCCTTCCTAGTTAGCTTTAAGTCTGTTTCCCTTCTGACTCTCAATTCTTGCCTAGCCCTTTAATTCTGATCAGTAACACAGTTTGGTATTAAAGGGGCCTCTATCAATCTTGGACACAAGAGATAGTCTTTAAAACCTCCACCCCCACCCCACCCCAGCACCCCCATAGATATGATTGTAGTTGGTGGGTGAAAGAGCACCTTGGCTGCAGCTTCAGTCTCTGGCAAACACCTTTCCTGAACTCAGGGTCACAGTTGCTTAAGTCACAGCTGGATGCTGGCTTCAGAGCCCATTGATTTTTCCCAGGGCTTTAATAATCCTGAGTTTCAGTTTGCCTATTGGCTCTTTTGTAATGTATCAGCCTCATAAAATGGTCACTTTCAGTTAAAAGATCTTATTACTGCAAAAAGAGATGTTGAATCACACTTTCAAGGTCACTGGTGAAATGTGATCTAGGAGACTCGTTGGCCCTGTTCCAGGGCATGGAAAAGTGGATATTAAGAAGATAAATTAGAAGTCAAAACACAGTTCTGTTTTCCCTTGTGTCTTAGGCTGAGTGTCTGTGATGAATTTTGCAAGGAAAAAAAAATTGGGAACACACTCTCTCTCTTGCTCTCTCTGCTGAACTCCCTGCCACCTTCAGAAGCAACCCTGCATTTCAGCTCCGACATTTGCAGAATGTAATCTCCTTGGCAGGAATGCAGGCGCCTTCTTTCTCTGCATGCCTCTGTGGCTGGGTTTACGCCTCAACCCAGACCTTTTGCAATTCCATGAGGCTCAGCAAATCAGCACAGAAGAGCTCACACTCTGTGGCAGGCCAAGTAGAGGCAGACAGAGACAACAGAGGAACATGGCAAGGCTCCTGCCCACAGAGCCCACAGCCTCCAGTGGGAAGGAAGTGAGCAGATGAGATCAGGGTCCCCAGATGCCTTCAGTACGCTGCTGAGATGTCAGGCCATGCTCTAGGAACTTTATGTACAATATTTCCTGAGTAGTCGGTACTGTGATCCTTCCGCAGACAGTGATGAATCGAGGCTTAAAGAGGTTAAGATGCCTAGAGCCAGTGGTGAAGCTGGTTCCTGGTCTCCAGAGTTAGCCAGCTCCTTATCATATGTATGGTACTTCCTCAGCACCTGGAAAAGCCCCGGGCTCAGGATTCAGAGGATGGAAAAACGCATTTGTAGTTTATACAGCCAGACCCCTGGAAAATGATTTCCATTTTAATAAAAGAAGACCCTGTGACTGGGTCTCAGCAGGAGGTTTATGCTCTTGAATGTCAAATTTCTCCATCCAGGTGTTTTCCCTAGGTGCATTTAGAGAAAAACAGGCACATTCTTGGATGAGTCCAGTGGTAGCAGTGCATCCAGGTACTGGTACCATTCAGGAGACCAGCAAGCATCCCAAAGACCATCTTTTCTCATGTTTCCATACTAGCCTCTCTTTTTCTTTCTCTATTCTTCTTTTATGCATGGGGATAGGTTCCCAAAGACTACGTTCTTGTAGTTGGATGGATAGGGACTTCCCTGCAGGAGAAATGGCAGAACAAAGGGGAGAAGAGGTTATTTCTTCTCCACCCTTCCTGCTGATCACCAATGAAATCTTCCTTCAGGCCATTAGGGCTGTGTGTTATGGGATATTATAATGACCCATGAGATCCATCATGGCAGCATTTCACCAACATCACTTCTAGAAAAGAGCTAATGAGAGTGTTCAAGGTTCATACTGTAATAGTAAAGAATTACCTACAGGGAAGGACTCGGCCCTTCCTCATGCCTCATAGCAGCAGACACAGGATGGATTAGACTACGAGCATGCCCTGTGGGACTCTTCCAAAACTCTGAGCTACTTTTTGCCTGGGAAGTGTCCTTAGTTGGTTTTTTGAACCTCTAATGTGTGTCCTCTGCTATCATTCATGTACGCAATTATTCACTCATTAGAAAACAACTTAACTGATGCCTACTGTGTGGCAGCCACAATCCTAGTCATTGAGGATATTCTGGTAGGCATAAAGGACAAGTCCTGTCCTGATAGATCTGGCATTCTCTTAACAGAAAGAGCTGGTCAGGAAAGCTAAGATCAGGTTCAGTGGCTCATGCCTGTAATCCCAGCTACTTGGTGGGGCAGAGATCAGGAGAATTGTGGTTTGAGGCCAGTCAAAGAGTTAGTGAGATCCTGTCTCAACAAACAGGCTTGGAAGAGGGCATGTGGGCCTATAATTTCAGCTATGTGGTAGGCATAATTGTGGTTTTCAGCTAACCCTAGCAAAAAGTACAAGACCCTACCTCAAGCATAGCTAAATTGAAAAGCCAGAGGCATAGATAGTTTAAGTAGTAGCTTAGTGAGCCTACCAAACACAATGCCTGAATTTTAGGCCCAGTGTTGCCAAAAAATGAATAAAGCAGAAATGAGTAAAACATGTAGCATATCAGATGGCTATAGGTGAATACCAGTGCTATTAGATTCAGAGAAGAGAAGAATGTGATGGGGTGGTGCTCGCATACTCTGCAGAGGAGTTAGGGAGGCCTTCTTCATGGGGTCACATCTCCAGAGTCGTCAGGTGAAGCCATGAGACATGAGCATTCTTGAAGGAAAAAGAACAGCAAATGCAAAGCCTGGGCACTGAGAATGGATTTGGCATTCTCAGGAATAACGGGGAGCTGTGATAGGAGTTGAGGCAGAGCAGGGGAGAGCACCTTGGGGATAGTGGTATATATGCTGAGTGAAATGGAAAGCTGATAAAAGTCTTGGAGCAAAGGAATGACAGGGTATGTCATTCTCAGGATGTGCTTGGGCTGTGGTGTGGAGGGTGGTTGGGATGGGAATGAGGGCAGAAGCAGGGGAGCAGGTGACAGGGGCTTACAGGGACAAATCTTACAATGAGGGAACTGGGTCCATGATTATAGTCATGGAGGTGGAGAGAAGGGGTTCAGTT
Organism: Dipodomys ordii; assembly: GCF_000151885.1. Lineage (NCBI taxonomy): Eukaryota > Metazoa > Chordata > Mammalia > Rodentia > Heteromyidae > Dipodomys > Dipodomys ordii. Next base: position 961,456 of record NW_012267262.1, read on the forward strand.
CTGGATATAAATTGAATATACAAAATAGAACATGTCAGATCTGCCATCTGATTAGCCCTGGCTTCTGAAGGAAAGCAAATAGAGTTAAGGAAGACTCTAGAATTTTGACCTGAATTTTGAACTAAGGTGAGCTAAGGATGAGATGACTCTGGTAGGTGTTTGCATATAGGAGTGAGAGGTGAGAGGAGAGATCCAGACCTGTTGTACACATTTGCAAGTCACCAGTGTATAAGCAGTGCTTAGAACCATGACAGTGTGAATAAATATAGATGGAAAAGTGAGCCAATATCTACTGTCTGGGACACTCATTCCAACCTGTCATGCCAAGATGCCAGAAGAGGTAGAACATCAAATGCAAGAGACAGATGAGGTGGTCAGCAAGGTGTGAAGAAGAAAAGGAGATGAGGCCCAGTGTGACTGATATTAGAAAGCCTTGGTTTCTTGACACCCACTGCTTCCTCCATTTGTGCCAGCTCCCCCACTTTGGGCTTCCTCTACAAGGCAGTCAGACCCTAGGGCTCACCTCATGATTATGCCACAGCAGATCCAGACAAGCCCCAGAGTCCCGGCCCAGAAAATGACCCTAGTGGGACCTTAAAGGGAGAAGGAGTCTTTCTGTGAGGGAGAAATCAGAACTACATTTAGGGGACAAGAAGCTTTCTTTGACCAGTCTAAGAGTTAAAGACTAAGCAAGTTTGCTTGTAAATGAGAGGGCTGACACTCTCTGAATCTTGAATTGCAAAGCAAGAACATATGGGAATCGTTCATTTGGATTCTGAATTGAAGGTCTGGTCTTGGCATAGAGACTTAATGAAACCTGGTGATGTTTCTCAGGATTGGTTAAGGACCCAGTTCTTCAGTGGTTGTTGGCTATAGAAACTGAACTGCTTTGACTTCAGCAGAGAATATCAGAAAAAAGAAAATTATTTTGCTTTAGCTCAGGATTCAGCCTGAGCTGAATCTTACTCTTTTTTTTAAAAAAAGAATAAGAGACATAGTCTCAATTCATACCCAGCCTGGCTCCTAACTAATTGTCTGTTGTTTAAGCAATTTGGGTCTCAGCTGTTTTGTCTATAAAATGGACACAAGTTCTCAAGTCTTGCAAAGACATTGTAGGTATTTAATATTATGAAGCACCTTGCTCATTATAGGTCTTCATTAGGGTAGAATGCTTCTTTTTCTTCTTTTCCTCTTGTGAAGATAATGAAAGTTTCTAAATGTGTGTGTGTCCCCCAAATTTGGAAATCTGTTAGGTGTCTGGAGATACTGCTTTTACATGAAAGCTTCACTTATAAAACCCTGTGGATTTTTTTATAAGTTTTATAAGCCTGAGGGGAAGAGGAACATTTAGAAGATGAGTTACAGTCCACACTAACCCAGATGGGCAGAATGTGGATGGGTAACTTGAAGAAAAGCAGTCTCAGACTTGTCCAGAGGCAAGAGAGCGGAATGAAAATCCAGTTGATTTAGAATTCACTCATTCAATAGAAACCCCTCTACAGTTATGTTAGAGAATGCAACAAAAGAGGCTCTTGAACTGCCATTCCATCCTTCCACTCTTGCTTTGATGAATTTTGCTATTTCAGATAGCTCATGTGAGTAGAATCATGCAGTATTTTGTCCTTCTGTATCGACTTATTTTGCCTTGCACAATGTCCTTGAGGCTCATCCATACTGTACCATATGGGAGGATTTCCTTCTTTTTTTCAGAGACAAGCCGAACAGTATGCCTGTAAATTTTTAACAATACAGTATTTTACCCTTATGCATTTGCTAAGAGGTTAGATCTTAATGTTAAGTGTACTTGAAACAATAAAACAAAATTAAAGACAAAATTAAGAGCTCCCAGACCTGCAGGGTGTTTGAGACATATTAGACGTGTAGATACAGTGGGGTTTCCGGGTTCTCTGATGAGAGAAAGGGCTAGGAGAATCCAGCATGGGGGTGAGGTGAGCTTTGAGAAGGCTGGGGGGGATGACACTTCAGTGGGTCCTAAAGACTGAGTAGACATATTTATGGCTTTTAAGAAATAGGTAGGAAGTCGGGCACCGGTGGCTCACGCATACAATCCTAGCTACTAGGAGGCTGAGATCTGAGGATCACGGTTCAAAGCCAGCAGGGCAAGGAAAGTCTGTGAGACTCTCTATCTCCAATTAACCACCATAAAACCAGAAGCGGCACTGTGGCTCATGTGGTAGATCACTTGCCTTCAGCTGAAAAGCTTAGGGATAGTGCCCAGGCCCAGAGTTCAAGCTCCACAACACCAGAAGGAAGGAAGGAAGGAAGGAAGGAAGGAAAGAAAGAAAGAAAGAAAGAAAGAAAGAAAGAAAGAAAGAAAGAAAGAAAGAAAGAAAAGAAAGAAAGGAAAGAAAGAAAAAGAAAGAAAGAAAGAAAGAAAAGAAAGAAAGAAGAAATAGGTAGGAGATAGTGAGCTGAGAAGGAATACAAAAGCTAAGAACTGACCCTTTTGAAGATGTAGCACATTTGGGAGGTTTTAAGTCTTCTAGAGCATAGTGAGGACTGAGGAAAATAGGAAAGTTCATCCAAAGAAAAGGACAGGGAAAAGACTGAGATCATCCCAAGGATGAGACAAACCTTATGGTTTAACTCAGTAAGACCTCTGGAAGAGGTGGTGAACTGTGAGACATGGAGGTTACGAGGAAGGGGCCTGCCGTGTTCCAGATGGAGCCTCTGATGATGGGTGGAAGGATGAACTGACCTGACTGCCCCATCTGTTCCAGCTGGCTTCTTCCTTCAGACTTCTGGAGTCATATTGGACCTTCTTACCAAGCCAGCTTATTGGTCATCCAGCATTGCATAAGGGGATAACCCAGGATTTGAAACCAAGAGGACTGGGTTTGAATGTCACCATCAACCCTAGCTAACCCTGTGTATGGGGGGTTTCTCAAATGTAGACAAGACATCAGAAGACGAGGCTGTCACAAACCTAGTGCCTTTGTGAGAATTAGAATTGGAAAGAGGCACCCCTTTCTTAGGGCTCAACTTTGCTGTCGACTTTCTATGATGTGAGCAGTGTGGCTCCTAGGGTAAAATAAGATGCATTATCCATTGTGAAAACGACCATTTCTATGGTTATAATTATTATTTCCTAAATGGAAGATGGCCCAACCTACCTTTGGGCAGAGTAAGTTGGAAAGCAGATTAATTCAGATTTGATCAGTTAGTATGCAATTGTGGTAACTGCCAGGGGTATGCCAGGAGACTTAACCTTGTTAGAGCTTCTTTTGTACTCCATGTCAAAAGTTGAAGGTCAGCAAAACACTGGGCACCTCTAAATTATTGTGTTGCCTAAATAACTCTTCCTACAGAGCAGCCTGTCTCCAGACACTGAGGATCAAAATAGAACCTAATGGATTTAGGAAACAATCAATGCTATCAATGTTCCTGAAGACATTTGTGGACTATTACCCATAAAATATTAATTCTTTCTATTTGTCTTTAAGAATATACTTTATATGTTAATGCATTATTGAAAAATGCTTATAATACTAAATGACTTAAGATCCAAGCTTTGAACAGCCAAACTTATTTTTCTTTAGAATATCAGTGTAAAACATAACCACCACCACAACAAGAAAACCCCATATTCTCTCAGATGGCGCCAGTAATCACAGGTCTACAGCTGTGGAATCAAACTATAACCTTGTAAAAATGAAGTTGTTTTATTCATGTTTTGATGGGCAAATAAATAACTTATGTATGGCATTTCCCACCTAATAAAATGTTTTACCGTCAGATTTACTGCGTATATTTATGAAATCACAACTGTGCAGCTCAGCTTTATTTGGCCTTAATGACACGAGGGCAGGGGAGGGCTATGTGGATCTTCAACGTCCAGTACGAAGCAGCGAAGGGAGTAGAGCTCAACAAATCAAAGGATAGCTCAGAAGACGCAGGGAAAAGCCATTGAAGATTGATTCTGAGTTTACCCTCTACACAGGGAGCACTGTATACACATTTGGAGTCTTCTGCACATCAGCACTAGTACTTTCACAAAAGTACACACCATATGTTTCTTGCTATATTTCATGGAACACTAAATTCTCCATGGAATAATTTTGTGTGCATATGTGTGTGTGACATGTTCATGCCAGTTCTGAGGCTTAATTCAGAGCTTGCTTTTTAGTAATTAATTGGAGATAAGAGTGTGTTGGAGCCAGGTGCTAGTGGCTGACACCTGCAATCTTAGCTACCGAGGAGGCTGAGATCTGAGGATCACAGTTCAAAGCCAGCTGTGGAAGGAAAATCAGTGAGACATTCTAATCTCCAATAAACTACTCAGAAAAAAGTATCAGTGGGGGCTGGGAATGTGGCTTAGTGATAGAGCACTTGCTTTAACATGCATGAAGCCTTGGGTTCAAGTCCTCAGTACCACATAACCAGAAAAAGCCGGAAGTGGTGCTGTGGCTCAAGTAGTAGAGTGCTAGCCTTGAGCAAAAGAAGCTCAGGGACAGTGCCCAAGCCCTGAGTTCAAGCCCCAGGACTGGCAAAAAACAAAGTATGATTGACTTTCCTGCCTGGCCTGGCTTTGAGCCACGATCCTCAGATCTCAGCCTCCTGAGTAGCCAGGATTATAGGCATGAGTCAATGTGCCTGGATCCATGGAATAATATACTATATTCTTTGACTAGTTGAAAATTTTAAATTATGGAGCCACACTGAAGAAATATGGACATGTTCATATGCATATAAAATACTCTTCAGGATTTCTGAAAGTCCTTTGCTCCTTATGGAAGACTATGGGATTTGGGCAAGTATAGTAGTTTTTTCACCCAAGATGCTTAAATCCAAAAAGGTGAGAGCCCTTTCAGGATCACTTAGCTTCCAATATCTTGTCTTTATCCTGCTCCCCTAGATGTAAGGCAGATGTTAGAGAAATACTGAGTGGTGTGGGCTCAAATTTACAATTGCTATTCAACCCATGGTTTGACCTTAGAAATTCTAAGAAATTACTTGTGACTCACACCCCTTTATTTTTCTGTGCCTCAATTTCCTTCTGTGTTAAATGAGGACAGTAGCATCTTCAGCTTAGGCCTCTTACAAATAATAAACATCTGATATATGCAAAGCTGGATGCTTTGACAGTATGGAGGTTCCTGAAAAGACTTCACATAGAACTCCCCTATGACCCAGCAATCCCACTTTTGGGCATTTACCCAAATGATCACAAACAAGACCACACTAAAGCTACCAGCACAACAATGTTTATTGCAGCACTATTTACCATAGCTAAGATATGGAACCAATCCAGATGCCCCTCA
>NW_012267262.1:967232-1019100 GCF_000151885.1 Dipodomys ordii
TATCCTGCCCATGTAATTGTAACCCCTCTGTACAATATCTTCACAAATAAAATAAAAAAAAGAAAATTAAAAAAAAAGCTGGATGCTTTGAAACATAGCAGAGACTTCATGAGTTTTCTGCTGTTGATGGTCTCGGTTAAAGGCACCTGCTACATCTTCTCATAACTCATTATACTGAAGGCAGAATTATTTATTTAAGGCAGGATTTCACTATGTATTCTAGATCCCAAACTTGGGCTTCAGATTCTTAAATGCTGGGATTCCATGCATGAATTAGCATGGCAGACTAATTTATATAACTTTGAAATGATCTTAATTGTTGTGTACTTTTATTTTGGTCCATTTGAGAGTGAGTACACACAGCTTTATCCTCATGGTCTAGAATGTCTCCAAACATACAGGAGGCAATTGATAGGCAGTGGATAATGGCGTGAATATCTTTGTGTGTGTGTGTGTGTGTGTGTGTGTGTGTGTGTGTGTGTGTAAGAGAGAGAGAGAGAGAATGAAAGAGAGAGAGAGGAGAGAGAGATTGGAGAGAGAGAGGGGGAGGGAGAGGATTTGCCCATGCCTACCCATGAGAATGAAAAGTTTCTGTGTCCCTGGAAACATTGTTTTCTGTTCCCCAGCTCATTCTCTTGGCACAGTGCCTGGCACATTGAAGGTTCTCAACAAGGACTTACTAATTAAATTTATAGGAGACTATATGGATCAGGAGAGAGTGGAAAGTAGGGCCACCACTCACCCACTCATATTGTGTAAATCTGGTACAATTTGTTTCACCTCTCTGAGCTTCTTTTTCTGCACCTGAAATATGGGGTGATAAAAGAACCTACCTGATGAATTAATCTCTACAAAAGCTTCATGAAAATGACAGGCAGGGAAGTGCTGATTAGGTGTCATGGAATAGTGATAATTTGGTAACCAGCAAACATTTATGGAATCAGGCTCTTGTGGGGGTGCTTAAGATATATAGGAAAAAATAATGCACTCTCCTAAGTAGACAGAGCACAAAACATAGCAGTTACACTGGGGAAATACAAAGAGGTGGTGAGCAGTGTAGATAGAACCCACACCCTATCCAGGCCTGGGTCAGAGTTCGAGAAAGGTGGAGTCACAGAGAATTTCCTAAGAAGAGGGCAATGGAAAAAAAGCTCTGGGTTAGCCCCACAAAAGGCAAGGGAGTTAGGATATTCTCTATCAAAGGAAACATCTACAAATACCGTAAGGGCATGCAGCAAAACTCTAGCCATTCATTTATGTAATTCATCCTGTGAGATGACCGTGTGTGTGGCAAGCACTGTTGAGTGCATGGAGGATGATGTGCAAAACAAGATGCCCAAAGACCCTGGTCAGTATGAATCTTCTATTCTGGTGTGGGAAGGCAACTAATAACAGATGTGGATGCCATGCAAGGCAGTCATGTGCCAAAGACTATGAGGTAGAAGCAGGCTAGGCCGATAAGGGACTAGAGAGGGAGATCAGGCAACTCATTGGCCAGATTCATGGGCCTTCCACAGACAGGGTAGAGGGAAACTTTTAGAACAGAAAAGAAGACCAGGTAGTGCTACATTGGGAGTTAACTGGTGGAAGAGGCCAAGTGAAGAGCTCCTGGGTTACCTGGATGACAAAAGGGGAAGATGAAATTTGGGAGGAGAGCCGGGCGCTGGTGGCTCACGCCTGTAATCCTAGCTACTCAGGAGGCTGAGATCTGAGGATCGCGGTTCAAAGCTAGCCCCGGCAGGAGAGACCCGTGAGACTCCTATCTCCAATAAACCACCAGAAAACCGGAAGTGGTGCTGTAGCTCAAGTGGTAGAGTGCTCGCCTCGAGCTGAAGAGCTGAGGGACAGCGCCCAGGCCCAGAGTTCAAGCCCCACGACCGACAAAAAAAAAAAAAATTGGGAGGAGAACAAAGCTGATTGAATACATACCTGACTTCCTTCTGGCTGGCTGGGGCTTCACCAATGCCGCCCCCAGCACCAATATCTCCTGTAATCAGGTATGGACAACAAAGGCCAGAATTTATTTGACTTTTGTTACCAAATGTTGGAGAAAACAGCTTCCAGCTTTCCATGGATGGATGCTTCCCCAGATGCAATGTCTGCAACTCCCAGCCCAGGTTCAAAATAGTGAGAGAGACATTTTTGTATTGTAGACTGCATTGCAAATCAGATTACATTTTAAAAAAATTAATGGCATCTGTCATTTAGGCAAATCTTAAATGAGCCTCTGTCTCTCTCTTAGAAAATACTAAGTCTTAATTTTTATGTTAAATCAAGTGATCATAACCCAAGAGCTCAGCAGTTTTGCACTTTAAACATTTACTACATGATTTATTTCCTTCCAACGAATTTATGATTAAATTTTAAACCCACACTCATATGCAGGAGGCAATCACAGAAGGGATGGTAACATGCTTTTTCTTGTTTTCTAAGTTTTAATTTGGAAGTGCTGTCTGTCTGTCAGCACTCTGCAGCTGAACCTCTGAGCTACTGCTTTCCTCCCTCTGTGCTTGGCACACAGGCAGCAGACGAGGAATGTAGACTCAGGACCAGAGGCATTGGTGGGTAATTGTCCATCATAAATATTCTGTCCTTTATCTCCAGGAGATAGCAGTAGTATTAATTATTCTAGAAGAGCCCAGAATCCTGATGCTACTGGACATTCAGGAATAAGAAGAGAAATACTCATTGACATGTACAGAGAAGGCTGCTGCCTTTAGACCACCAGGTTCCCCCCAAGCGCAGAGAGAAGCAGATGTTTGGGAGGGGCCTGACTGGATATTGATTGTTTTTCACCCAAATTCTGACATTGGAATGACTTCCCTCCCATGCCCCTTTACCGTCTGGGTTTCCTTCCCCCTCTATAATGAATGGCCCCTCCTATCAAGTTCCTCCCTCCCTCCCTCCCTCCCTCCCTCCCTCCCTCCCTCCCTTCCATCCTTCCTACCTTCTTCCTCCTCCTCCTCTTCCTCCTTCTCTCCTTTTCATTCTCTCGTTCTCTCTGTCCTTCCTTCCTCCCTCCCTCCCTTCCTTCCTTCCTCCCTTCCTTCCTTCCTTCTGAGCCTTAACTTGTCATTTTGCTCATGGCTGGTACTCTACCACTTGAGCCATACCTCCACTTCCAGATCCCTCCTTTCTAGAGCTTTTTTTTTTTTCTTTACTGAGATTCTTTGATGCTAGGGTGTATTTTTCTTTGATGCTAGGGTATGTTTTTCTATCCATGAAGGAGTGATGTCTTGAAAACATCTCTTTCTCTACATGCCTCTACAAAGCCACCCCTGATGACCACTCTGGCACAAGTACTTGGAAAAAATGAGGAGCTATATTTGAGATTCAGACCAGCCTACGATGGAAGCTTTGCTCTGCCACTATCTATGGCATCGGATGAGTTACTGAATCTTTTGGAGCCTCAGTCCCCTCAACTATGAAACAGGCTTGACAACATTTGCTTTGTAATATGTTTTCTGTGCACGTGCCCAGCACACAGTGGGAATCAGAAGCAGTGACTGTTCTCCTTTTCCTTGCTTTTCTTAAGCTTTCAAGTAAAGGAATTGGGTTGCAAGAAGAGCCCCTGAAAATGCCAAAGTATTATTTAAGAGGGAAGCCATATGATATTGGCAGCACCCATAATTACTGCAGGATGTGTTTCTTATTACATGAATAGGATGAGCCCACTGGACCAGGTAGTAAAAGCCTGGCTTTCAGGAGGAGGGCTGCACTTTGCTACTAGGTTCAAAAAATATACAAGGAAAGAGTTCCTAGGTTCCTACAGAAATTAGGAGACATCTTTTTACCAACTTCTGAGGACAAACTAACCTGGCTTGGCTTCTGTATTCTCCCCCTACATTACAGCTGTGAGGGTAGGGGGGAACTTGGGACATTTAACTGGTCTGTTGAATTAGAGGACACATAGACTGGACTTGGGCTGTGTTGGACTCTTAAGTATGGCCATCCACTCAATAGCTGGGCTTGGACCAGTTGTTCTATTTTGCTGATCCTCATTTTCTTCATCCTATCTATTATGATGTGAGGGGAACAATGTACATAAATAGGGAAGCTCCTGGAGGTAGCAACTGCTAATTGTTAACAAACCATGAAGGAAAGTGCTTTCTAAAAGAGAAAGGGGAAGAAGAAGGCAGCAGGTGGCTTGCCCAAAAGTCACAGGATGGACACAAGTAGGGCCACAGTTCTGTGATCTCACAATTGGCCTGCTCAGACGCTTCCTAATCTTTCCCTGGGTATTCCCCAGATTCACCCATTCCCTTGACAGGGGCTTATGCCATGGGGAGTCGCTCCTTTCCTGTACCCAGACACCTTTCTCCAATTAGTCTAGCTTATTAAGTTCTCTTGGAACCTGTTCTCATTGTCATGTGGAGGAGTGAGGCCCCTCTACTCTGTCTCCTTATAGCCATTAGGGTCTGATTTGTTCCTGGCCCTTAATATGCACTCACTCATGAAAGTGACCTGGTACATTCATGTTTGTGAAGGACATTCTTTAGGACCATCTCTTCTCCTTGTGCCTCTGGCCTTCTGGTACCCCCTTTCCTCTCCCTGAACCCAAACTCCTAATATACTATATTCCACATCCATCTCTATTTTCCTATTTTGGGGAAAATTTCCAAACTCCTTTCTAGAGATCTTATTTCCAGTGTTCTGTATGGTTTTTGACTGTTAACTCACTTAATCTTTGTCTCCTGGTGCCAGATGGAAGCTCATTTGGTTGAAAGCAGGGGAGGAAATAGGGGTCCTGGCCCTATTTGGCAGGTTTGTGTGTGTGTGTATGTGTGTGTGTGTGTGTGTGTGTGAATCCATTATGACTGCTACCTCCTGCTGGTGCAAAAGTTCTTTATCTGAACATTCATTCATTCATTCTTTAGCACAGGCTGGCCTTGAACTTACAGTCTTCCTGTCTCAGCCTCATGAGTGCTAGGTATTCATTTATTCTGTAAGCAGTTTTGCAGCATCTGTTTGAGGCATACTTGGGCAGACCCTGACCAAGTGCAGTTATAATCTAGAGCCAGTTAAGGCAATCCTGGCAATCCAGGTGAACAGGGCTATGCAGCAAGGGACCAGGAAGTGGAACAAATCCCAACTGGATGGTGATCAAGGAAGACTTTCTAGAAGAGGGCAGTCTCTGCTGAGATGTGAAGAATGACTGGGAGTTAGAACAAAGTTCAGAGAAAAGATTGTAGCTGGTAGAGCTCAACATGCATAAAGACCCAAAGACACAGCTAGAATATGAGTAGCCCAGAGGAATTGAAGTGGAGGAAGAGGAGCAAAGCGATGAAGGCAGAACATGGAAGGGTTTGTAAGTACTCTGAGTTTTTTGTATTTTGGATCTCTGTGTCTGCTGTGCTACATGATAGAGCCAATCACACAGGCTTTGGTATTCATGCTCCGCCTTCCTAAGGGAACCCCCCCACCCCAATTTCAACTTGCTGCTTTTAAAAAGTGGTAGTCATCCTCTTTGGCTTCTGCACTTGGTGTTTTGTATGTCCTGGGCTTTGTCCAATCAGTGCTGGCTGGCAGAGCGCCACTCCCGTTCTCTGGCTGGGGCATGATAATGCGTGTCGTCCTTTGTTTCATTGTTCAAATATGTGTCTGCGATGTGGTTGGGACTGATAAGTAAAGAAAATTGTGTAGCTTAACAGCAGACATTTCATGACCTCAGGAGTCCCCCAAGATGTGTGCTCCCAGCAAATCGTCAGCAAGCTCATTTATCACCGCGCTGACCTGAGACTCGGTGCACATTTCCCTATGAAAACAGCCCGGCGCCGTCAGCTCCCATCTGCCCCGACGCCACCATAATGAAGCGAGCTTTAACTAACCCTGGTACCCACTGAGCAGCCCAGCACAAATGGCTTTTGGAGATGCAGACACCTGCACGTGGGATGCATCCTGTTTCCTAATAGTGGATTCTGGTGGAAATCCAATGCACCCTTAAAGCTTTATTTATTTATTTATTTGGGGCTTGGATAATTGGAGAGCATTAATTATTTATATTTCACGTTGGCAAGCGGGTGGGGATAGAGCAGGAAGGAGGGAGGTTGGGAGGAGGTCTGTAGCATGCAGCTGAGATATTCTAAACCCTGATTGTGCCTGGGGAATTGTGTGTAGTCACCCTGAGTAGTTGTTGCTAGAAATAGTTTGTGCAGTTTTTCCATAAACTATTTTGTGTACAATTTAAGGGCAAAATGATCACTAATCAGTTCAGTTCTGCTCCCTAAAACTCATTGCCCTCCATCCTTTTAGCAAGAAGAGCAAACCACAGACCTTTCTAGATTACTTACCAAATGCTGAGCCCAGTGCTAAGTTCACTCTTTTGAACCTCACAAATCTGCAATTTGCGTTATTATTCCTATTTTACAAATGAGAAAATTAAGGCTCAAAGAAATCAAGTATCTTGCTAGAAGTTACAACTAGTGAATGGCAGACCCAGGATTTGAGTCCAGGCCTGGCTAATTCAGATTCAGCTTCTTTTCTGAGAATGTAAATACCCCAAACTGGAGACAGCCCACTCTAGAATGTGTGAGTCCTACTGTGGTTGGAAGCTGACTGGCAGGATCTAGTCAAGAACAAGGATAGAGCTCCGTTTTATATTGTCTTTATGTGTTGTGAAGCTAAAGGTTACTTTGTTAATTAAATGGGGAGGGGAAGGGTTGTTGCAAGAACAGTGGCAAAGTGACTCAAATTAAACCCTTAATGAGAATATTAAGCCATGTAAATCACATGCCTTTCTTTCCCCCTTTGGGAACATTAGCTTCCCTTGGTCAGGTGGGCCCTTGGGAAACTAGAAAGACAGGTTTATTCTGTAAAGGGGAAAGGTGAATGGGGCTTGAGGCACATTTTAAAAAGAGGAAGACTTTCTCCTCAATCGTGGTGTTTTACTAATGGTGACTTCCAGATTTAACAAAGCCTGGAGACTAATTTAGGCCTAATCTTTCCTAATTTTTCATTACCAGGTCTTGGTTTGAATCACCTTTGGCTGCCTGAAGGAGAAGGGAAAGCGGAATTTGATGCTAGCTACATTCACAAATTGCTTGAGTCCCAGACTCATTCTTTCCTTCCTTCAGCAAAAATTCACAGAGATCTTATGATGCTTCAGGCTGCCTGACCAAGAATTGGCCTTCATTATTTAATTTAGTTCTCTCAAAAATCCTAGGAGATGGACTTTATTACCCTACCTGTACTTAAACAAGCAAAAAAAAAGACCTAAGATTCAGAGAGGAGTAGTTATTTAACTTGACCACTGAGAAGCTGGTCGAGTTTGGTGTTTTTAACCGGGCACAGCGGTGGGGAGCAGTGACTGGTGTTCTTGGTGGGGCCAGGAGTTCCGTGTTCAGCTAAGGGTAGTGGAGACCTGAAGCCTGGACCTGGAAGCTCGCCTGGTGTGCAGCAGAGGACGTGGGGCCTCGTGGGGAGAGGCTCCAGGATGTTTGCAAGCATCTCCTCACTCCCACGCTCTCTGGCGCTGCCTCCTGCTCTGCCAATCCCACAGCTTTATTCTTGGGTACAGAGGAGGAATTTTCCTCAGTGGCGGGCATCTTTCCTAGAACTGTGAAGCAGGTTTGGGTCAGCCTTGACTACATTATACAGGTGGAAGAGGCTGACCCCCTCGACCGAGCCCTTCCCCCCTCTCATTGTCCTTTTCAAAGGCCACCTCATTCTGACCCTCTGCTGCTTTCCCTCTAAGCCCTTCCTGATCATATTCAACACACCAGGTAAATAATGGTAGGTGGGACAGGTGCCATTCTACGCATTTAAAAAATATTAATATACTTACTCTCCATACCACTTCTACTAAGTAGATGTGATTATCTCTAACTTAAAAGGGAGAAAAATCAAAGCACAGAGAGGTAAATGAACTTATCTAAGCCTGCACAGCTTACTGCTGGTTAGGGAGGGGGTTAAACTCAGGGGACTGAGCTCCATTATCTCTCAGGAGATATGTTCACTGTCACATTAAGACGTAACTATTGGAGACAAATAGATGGAAAGGATAGGCAGAAGAGTTGATGTGGGGAACCAAACTCTCTGTCATTCTCCACTTTGCCCTGGAGGGTATGGGATGGTCTCACAGACTCCTTAGTAAAGAAAGGCACTTTCTTTTCATTGCTTTTCAAACGTGTTCCTGAACACCTAGTGTTTGCTCTTTGCCGGGAATGAAGGGTTCAAAGCAAAACCTCCTAGGAATGTCATAATTGAGTGCAGAGGACAGAGAAAGGGATGATGTGTGGTAAGACCTGGGAGAAAGAAGCATCAGTGGAACTTGATGGGTAAAATAACAGACTTCGGCTCCATAACTACCTGGGATCAACCTGGCTCTATTGCTTACCAGTTAAACCTGTGTCTTCCATCTATGGAATGGAAATTATATCACTATTTAGCTGTCATTTCTCCTTTAAACCTAGTCCAGCTTCTAATAGATGAACAATGAAATGCTGCTGCTGCTGCTAAGAGATGAGCAGAATGAAACAACCTGATTTTCCAAAGACTCAGAGAGATACAGGAGAGGAACAGATATCTAGGTCTAAGTTGGGTAACTTAGCTGAACATAAGAGAACACACCCCAGCACTGATACGTTCCAATGAACAGTTAATCTCAGACCATCAGAGTTTTCCAGTCACCTGATCATAAACTCTATAATAAACTATGATAAATATAATAAACATAAACAAATGCCACTTATCAAGAGAGGGCCTAGATGTACATCTTTTTATTTAAGTTGTAAAGGTGATGTCAGAGGGGTGACGGTTACATAAATCAGCTAATGAGTCCATTTCTTTTTCACAGGCCATCTCCTCTATGGAAGCCTGTCCTCTCTGGCTTAGACAGAATGTACTATGCCCAGCACATTTTCCATATAGCTCTCCAGTAGTACTGTGGTTGTCAGACTAATAAGCCACGCTCTAGTAGTGGATCATTGTTGTATCCAGGGTTGATGATCAAAATAAAAATGCAGAAGTCATTAACCTCAAATTGTGAAGCCACTGAAATCTAGTAACTCCTCTTCCTCCGGGCACTACAGATGCTTGTGATCATCCACCACAATCCTTGGCAAAAGAGCCTTTCTCCTCTCTCCAGTTTCCTTGTATTCGTAACTTATCTCCACTCCTCTATCTATACCTTGCTCCAAATCTTATTATACATGGTAGGTTGTATCACTTCCTCTTTCTATTTTCTAAGACACACACACACACACACACACACACACACACACACACACAGAGAGAGAGAGAGAGAGAGAGAGAGAGAGAGAGAGAGACTTAGTCTTTCACCTGTGAGTGGGACTCTTTTAAATGGAAGGAAAGGCACCAAGAATACAATCATGAGATTTTCTCTTAGTACACAAAACAATGTACTTCGTCCTGTAACTCATCTTTATTCTCCTGCCCAGTTGTGAAACTGAGCAGGGATGGAGAGGTTCATTTCTGTAGACAGTGTCCAGAGCAAGGGGGAAGGAAGCAGCACAGGTAAGCATTAGTGTTGTTTTGTTTTGTCAGTGTTTGGTACAGCATCCATGAAGCAGAAAGGACAGGTTTTCATCTTGCTTGCAAAGATGAAAAATTGAGGTACAGCAAGGTGAAATCATCTGCCAAAGGTCACAAAGCTTGTGGTTTCTGGGCTTGCAAAGAAATCCAGGAGTCTGCTCTAAGACCTCTGACTCATTGAATCTGAATTGCTGAAAATCAAGCAATTGAAACAAGACTTAATATACCTCCCAGTCCCTCAGTGTTCATCGACAGCCTCCTGTTTGGCAGGCTGCATATTAGGGGCAGAAGATGGGCAATGAAGAAGACATACAATCCTTTGGCCCCAGAAACTCTGGCTCTCTTTGGCTGCATCCCAGCTGGAAATCATGCTTCCTAGGGTTCTTAGCATTCAACTTCTGCCTTCGTTGCTTACCTACTGCAGGCCAGGCTTTCAGCATGGCTGATTCCGCACTAGCACTAACCCATCGCAGAGGATCACAGCTCACAGCTGTGAGACGACACAGGTACACACACATCCATGCAAGGGAGGGGGAAGAGACTCTCAGAACTCCCCTCACCCAAGACTCACAGGCCTCTCTGGAGGGATGCTGTGAGCTCTCATTGAATGAATGGTTTGTAAATGAATTGCTATCAATGTATTTTGGTGTATATTAGGAAAGAATATGATCAGTACATTACACTCTTGATTATATGTATTTTGTTGCTTAGGATAATGTTCATTTTAAATAGATTGATTTAAAAACAAAGATTAAGTATTGAGCATTAATATATTACTCATATAAGTGGTAGGAGGTCACTGCAACTACCATACATGGCATATGGGAAACTGAGGCCAGCCAAGGGTGCTTGGCAGCAGCGAGGCAGAAGGTGAAATTATCAAGGTCAAGCCTTAGAGGAGTTAACTAGTCAGGTGTGAGGCCTTTGAGCATCTTCCCTTTACCTTCCTGTTCTCTCTCTCTCTCTCTCTCTGTCTCCCTCTCCCCTCCCCTTCTCCCTCCTCCTCCATCTCTGCCTCTACCTGCTCTACCTTTCTCCCCTCCTTCCTCTTTCCTCCCTCCATTCAGTGGTTCATCCATTGAGCTAGCAATGTAGCATATTTGGGGCATGATGTGGACAGGCCTTCTTAGGTGGAGCCCAGGCCTCCATTTTCAGCTCTACCCATTTGACATAGCCATTGTGGTATGTCCTAAAGGATGAAGAATGATGGGCAAGTTACTTGTTTGTTTTTCTGAACCTCAGTATCCCCACCAGTAATTTCACTTGTTTTCAAGGATGTAATATTGAAGTTATAGTACACATAGGATATTTACTTCAGTGCCTCACACATTGTAAATACTCATTTGTATTTTCGGAAGATGGAATTTAGACAGTTTCATATGGCTTAGCTATTATTTGTGTAGCATCAGTGAAACTACCACACTAAATGTCTTCTTGTTCTCTTCTATCTTTAGCTGTTCAATAGAGTTGTCTGACTCATAGGGTTGATAGATTTTATGAACTAACATGGGTGAACTGCTATAGGTAGGTTCACAGAACAGATAACTATTTTCTTCCATCCCTTCATTCGTTTATTCTGTAAACATTTACAGATTGTGTGCAAGGTACTGTGTGAGGTCCTGGCAGTACATGAATGAGGGAAACACAGCTCCTAGTTTCAATCATTCAGCACACTTGACAGGCAAGGGACTTGTGGATGTTTTATGTTATCAAGGAATGAATGACGCTGCTGATCTTTCTGGTTTTGCATTAAATGGTGAGAGCATTTATTAGTCAACTACTCCATTCCAGGTACCACATTATCTTATTTAGCTCTTGACATAGTCCTCAAAGGCAGGTATTTTGTATGGAAACTGGCTCAGAGGTAGAAAGCTGTCAACATATAACTCCGGGGTTCTCTGTCCTTCTACTATGTCTAACTACTCCAGGGAACAGAAGTGACCCAGAGCACAGAGCTAGTAGTCAGTATAGCCTGACTGGCCAGGATTCCTCTTCCTGATTGATCCATGAATCCAGGACAGGTTTAGACTTCTTGCCTAGAATGGGCTATTTGTGGTTTGCAAGTAACTAGGTGCCTCTCTGGGGAGTGATGCTTGGACTGAGCATTATAGAATAATAGCACCCAGTCCATTGAGAGTTAGTCCCCCCTCTCCAAAGATGACAAATTGATGGAGGGCCAACAAACCCACAAAAGGACCCCCTACGCCCTTTGAAAGGGAGTGATCTGAAATGCTGTTGTGTGCAAAGCTATGATAAACTAATGCTCTTAGAATTTTAGCTATTCATTGGATGATCTGCTTTGGTGGGGAAATTAGACATGCAGAATTTTGATATCTGGTCTTATTCAATTTTTAATTAATTTTTGTGTAATAAGCTGTAAGCACATTAATATCAATGAGATACCTTTTTCAAGTGGGGCTAATCAAAAGCTTTAAGGAGACATGGGTATTGTTTTCTCCTTTTATTTGTATTGAAAAAAGATTACTGGTTTTCTAAGTATTATATTTGATTCCTGGGAGGTGAGGTTTTAAAGGAAGAATTAAATTTTCCCACTAGGCTTGAACTGAAGTGTTGTCACTGAAAGCATCAAGAAGAGACTTGCATGTGGTACTCATCAGAGATTTAAGTTTCCTCAGAAACTTAAAGTTTCCTCAGAAATTTCAGTTTCCTCCAATGCTAAGAAGTAGTCCAATGTGGGGTCCAGAACAAAATAAGCTGTAGGATGTGGAATGGGCTTAACTCTGTGTTTTTATAAGAAGATATAAATAAGAATTTCCAAGTAAAAATATTTTGAGAATTTAGATGGGGCAAGTTTGCTGTGTCCAGATAATGTAGTTTCCTCCCAGTCTTTCTTTCAGTCAAGCAGTTGTTCTATAGTAATTTGAATACTTCCCACGCACAGAGATAGGAACCACCTTGTGTTTGGGGGACTTCATGTTGGCATCACATAGTTTAATATAAGCAAAGTGCCAAGTCTCATGTAGAGATTCAAATCAGTTCTGGGATTTTCAATGAAAGGGTTTATTCATGGAAGAGTTATTAAGGATCTTTAGCCATAAATAGAATTTAGATATATTCAGGAGAAAGTAAATGCTAGCCCAAACCCAGGAAGAGTGCAGACAGTCACCAAATCAAATGAAAATGACAAATATGCTTTTCTCCCAACATGACTTGAACATGCTCTACCCTTCTTCAAGAATACCTTTACCTTCTTCTTGTTAGACAGGTGCCAGGTGCCCTGTTCATCTTTCTACCTGTCCATCCAAAGATATGCTGAGCTAATTCAACCTGCACGCCTTACAGGTGTGAAAGTTGGGGCCTAAAGTAGAACTAGATTTTTAAGTTTAGCCTTCTATGCAATGTATGTGATTCTGCTTCCTAGGGTCATGGCTAATGTCATTCAAAGGTATAGTGCAACTTACATTGAGGACTAAATATGGGAACTAAAGGAGTTCTGGATAATGGAGGATTATCCAGAAAACCATTTTAAGTTTCTACTCTTCACAGTTCGGAGTTATTTTTCACACTCCAATAGAGTATAAGACACATGTCAAATCCATTTTGGATGACTGAGGATATTAAAAGACCCCAGGCTTGTAATTCTGAACCTCAATTCCTGAGGCTCTTTTATTGTTGATTCCAAGCTCCAGATATCTGCTAGAAGTTACTGTCCAAAGCCTTGAGGTGGGATGGGTGTCTTATTTCACAGAAATTGGGGAGGAAGGAACTAACTAACTTTCAAGTCACTGAGGGCTTAGACTTAGCAAGGTTTGATTAACTGGACTTGATCCATTTCACAGAGATGCACTGTTTTCACCACTCTGGGGAAAGGTGAAAGAAAGCCCACGTTTGGGTTTGGAGAGACTTTGGGAATGTGGTTTTCTGCAAATTGGCAGGTTCCTGTCTGGCCTGTTCTTTTCTCAACGGTACTTAACCAGCATTCATAGTCACCCATGAAACCAGTTCCCATCACTGCTCTGACTGTGGGGTTGACTCTTCCTCAGGGAAGAACTCGGAGAAGAGCTAAGGCAGGCCTGGGGTACAGAGAGCTACTGGTAGCCTGAAGGAACTCTGCTTTCCCCTTGCTCTTCTCAGGGAATTTCCACCATCACAACCTGATAGTCCACGAAGTACTCTGTGAAGAAATAAGTCAGGGATGCTCCTTGGTTACAGAAACAAAGAACATTGGCATATTCTCTCTAATCTCTGATTTACAAGGATATCCTTTCCCAAGGGTAATAGCGTCTACCCACAAATGGTTCCACTAACAAGCAGGGACCAGTCATCAGAGTTGGAGTGTCTCTCACACTAGACTGGTCAAGGAAAGAATATGATTCTGGGAGGGAGAGGGAAATCTGATAGGTTGTAATCACGGGGAACCTCTCTGCAGGCTCACAGTGGATAGTCTCATCATTTTTTTTTCCTCATTAATTTACTGGCTTGTGGACAGTGTAATCACTTTTTATTTTCTCATTAATTTACTGACTCCTCTCCCAACTGTGATATCATCAGGATATTCACATGCTTCCTGAGATCTACCCCCCACCTGCCTCCGCACACACTCACTCACACATATTATTCAGGAATATGGCGATGAATACAGTGCAAAGACCCAGCCATACTTTCTCCTCTAATCAGAGGGAGCAGTGGCACTTGATGAGTTCACTGCTGCCATTTGTTTCACACAGAGCAGCCATTTAGAACTAGTTTGGTCAACTCTCTCACTGGAGAGAAGGATTAAATAAGAGCACAAATGAAATTCCAGTCATGGAGCCCTGCTCCTGAGTGACTGAGACGTCTCGGCAGCTGACCAGGACGCCAGTCACTTCCCTTTGTTTTCTTTGATCCATTAAACAAAAACCATCCACACCAAAATAAGTTTCTATTCCAAGGCAGGGCTGGGGGCTGGGTAGGCAAGCTCTCTGCCATTCTTTCCAGTACACATCTGACGAGGAAGTCTGAGTGACTCTGAGTCTTGTGCCTCTTCTGCAAAAAGAAATTGGCAATGTGCTTAGGCTTGTCTCAGGCTATAGGTGAGATGCTTGAAAGCTCTGTGTGGCTTCTATCAGTGCTACTTCCTTTCTCCTGGTGTTAACCCCTTGCTTTTCATCCTTCAATAAGGTTCAGGACACATGCAACTACGATTGCTAAGGAGATCCTGTTATTGTGAAGTAGAATCTTTGCCTAATTGTAGAGTGACATGTTCAATATCAAATAGGATGTGAACAAAACTCTTGTTTCCATTTTCAGGATCCAGTCTTTAGGACATATGACTAGAAGTCAAATGGTTTCTGGTCTGTACTGTAAACTCTCTCTCTCTCTCTCTGTCTCTCTCTGTCTCTCTGTCTCTCTGTCTCTCTGTCTGTCTGTCTGTCTGTCTGTCTGTCTCTCTCTCTCTCTCTCTCTCTCTCTCTCTCTGTGTGTGTGTGTGTTTAATTTCCTGAGGGGGATTGCAATCTCCCACAGACACGTCAAAAGCGTATCATCAAAAATTTGGGTATTTGCTATTCCAATACATGACAGATGGACATCTCAATGTAATTTAACTTTTTGTTTTGATGGACATCTCAATGTAATTTAACTTTTTGTTTTTAACTTCTGAGTGAAGCTGAGCATCCTTCCTGTAACTCAAAGCATACTGTCCTTTATTGTCTGTGATCTGTCAGATCTTATCATTGGGTTATTTCTTAGTGGGTTGCTGGTCACTTATTTATTGGATTCTCGGACACTTTGTATTTTAATGAGATTATCTTTCTCTAGTACAAATTGCAGTTTTCCTCCAGGTTTATTATTTGTCTTATTTTAGACTTGATGGTGCTTACTATTTTATTTATGTAGTCAAATTTATGAATCATTTCCATTATAACTTCTGGATTCTGGACCCAATTAGAAAGGCCTCTCCTATTACTTCTTCTGTTATGAAGTTTTTCTTTGGTATTAAATCTTTGAGATATTGCAACTTTTTAAAGAAAATCTATAAATTAGCTTTTGGTTGTTACTATTAAAATGTTTAATATTGGCACAACTAATTAAAATAACATGCACACACTCTCACACACATACACACACTCACACATATACTGACAAGTCCCAATTTGCTCAAGAGCCTGTGTACTCTCTCCCCTCTTTCTCCTAGCATATTTGGTTAAAATGAGAGCTAGCCTTCCAGAGTTTTGTAGATGGGAGCTGATCTGATTAACTATCACCAGGAATTATCTCCTTGACTATTAAAACCTCTGTACTGCCTTAGCTGCATTTAATTGGTTTTGTAGCCACGGAGGTAAAGTCTTATACCTGATACTACTTATATAGAACCGTATTTGGATTATCTGAGTTTAAAAACCTAGAGTCTAAAAGCTTTGCGATCATTTGGTCAATATTTCTACTTAAATGTGAGACTAAATACCTTACACAGGAACTGAGCCTTGAATTCTGTTCATTTTGTCCTCTTCAGGGTAGTCCTGTGCCTTAATGATCTTTCTTCTATGTCTCCCACCCATTTGTCTTCCAGCCATAAACATAAGCAGACAATCAGGGTGGAAAGAAAAGGTCACCTCTTTCCTATGTGAACTTTTCTTCCTCTTGCCTAAGAGCCTTGACATGTATGAACAGCAGTAAGGTACTTGGAGGCAGCAGTGAGATTAGAAAGGACTCCCTGCTCTTCTGACTAAAGAACAGGAAGCTCAACTGGCTACCAAGGGCAAAAGGGAAAAGGGAAGATCCTGTGTGGACCTCTATCTTTTCTTGCCTCTTGTTAGCCCTCTGCGAAGCCTTTCTAGATGCATCTAGGTACATTGATACTCTTTCTTTGCTGTGTTTAGAGCTTGACAAATGCAAAGATGGGGGCTTCCAGATCCATCCCTAATTCTACTTCAAATTCCTGGCACAGGACTGATGTTTGGGCAAGTGAAAATGAGTACCAATCCTTCATTTACCTGATAGCTTCTTACTCTACTAAGGGGCCAGGGTCAGGTCTAACAGCCCCTGGTTAATCTTCAGTCAACCCATCAACAACAAGAGCAGTGCCCATAGGTTGAAAGCTAAGGCTAAGCTGAGGATAAGCAGAGTTGAGTCCTCATTTTGACTCTGACATTGGCCCACTGGGTAGCCTTAGGCAGCTGGACTCCAGCCTCTTTCAACCTTGGTTTCTGTAGGTATAATGTGAAGATGCTGGATTGCTGCTCTCCTCGGGCTCTTCAGCTCTGCTCTTCTAGAAGTCCTTGTGCCTAAAGGGCATAGAGAGCAAGCCCTACTCCATGGTGGCAGACAGAGCAGAAGGAACACCATGGGCTGAGCACTGTCAAGCAGTAGACACTTCACATAATGTTTTCAATTCAAATCATTCAGTCTTCGGATCTCCTCTTGAAGGTGGACTGTAATGTCCATTAAGCACAGGAGGAATCTCAGGTATAAAACTACAGAGTTCTGAGAAGCTGTGACCAGTTTCTCTAGCAGCCTGAAGTCATCAGGGTCTGCCAGGAAAGCATGCGCTGCCTTTCCCACTATGCCTTCAGACTCACTTTCCTGTCACTTAGTGACACACATTATTTTCAGTCCCTTCCAGCTATTAAAAAGAAGCAACCGCAGCCCCATCTTCAATCACATAAGCCAGTCCATCTGAGTATGAACCTGAATTTCATGGTTCAATGTATAACTTTAGCTTTCCCAGCACAGCAAACCTCACTGGACCACTGTGGAGAAGGAGGGACCCATCTATCCTTCCGCTATCTTTCCTGTGCACTTCTTACTCACCCGTCTCTGCCCTTCTCCCTCCCCCCACCCCAGCCCTCAGTTCTGGCTCCTTGAGGCTGGGGCTTGGGGGAGTGTAGGACCAGAGGCCTCTGTGTTACCTCTGATTCTCTTTAGACTTCTTGATTGGCCATCTGCTGACCTTGGTCATGTCAATTTCCCCAAATCATCTCCATGGAGTATCTAGTGGGTTCTTTGGGATCGTTTATACATAGATTGTGTCATCTAACTTTGACCTCTCTGGTGCCTGAGCCACACCTCTGGTCCCTGCCTCCCAGCCTTTTTGGATTGAGTCCTTTTGAGATAGTTCAATTCCAGTGACTTTCACCAACATGCGTGGTTCTGGGGTATATTACGTCCTTGCCCTGCTGAGGGAGGTGATATTTGCTATCCCAGCCATGGCTCCATCCTGTCCGCCACCATCACAACCTCACCTCCTCACAATATCCTTCACACCACAGCCATCACAGCCTGGCAGCTGTCGATCATGGCAGCATGATTATTTATTTATTTATTATTATTGACATATACTTTTCAACTCCTAGAGACACTTAAAGTTCCCCAAGACTTCTCTCCATCTGTTCCATTAATGCCAGTGGTAGTTTTCACAGTTTCTGGAACTTACCACACATCCAGTAAAGGAAGTAAGAAGCCAGTCTCCACTCCTGCCTAGATCCCCAATCTCTGGGTGGTTCTTCTGAGGGCCCCTCAGGCAAATGAGTAATGGGATAAAACACTTGGGCCTGCTCCTCGGGGAAACTGGGCCTTCCTCTGACAGGCTCAGGACTAGCTTCATGACTTTCCAGTGTATATTGCTGAGCTTGTGCATTTGTATCAAGCAACAATCTGGAACATGGATTACTTGCTACCCATTATCTTTAGCTTGAGGCTTTCAGCCAAGATTCAGACCCAACAGAAAAGCCCCCTTCTTGGCCGGTTACAGCTTTACAACATATATCTTTACTAGTTCCTATTTTTTAAAGCAGCATGGGCATGCAGGGGCACCTTGCCTCCTGTCCGGAAGCTGCCCACAGCCAGTATTCATGTGCTGTCCTTCGGCCCTGGGTCTGTTGGTGCCAAGGATAATCAGCACCTCACTTTAAGTCATGCTGGATAAAGCCTGAGGTGGGAAATGACCCAGCAGGCCATTGTTTCCTAGAGCAAGCAGGTCAGAAGTCATTTTTCCAGCTCCTTGCCACATTTAATGATGGCAGGAGTGACAACAGAGAGACAGAGGTGCCCATATCAATCCTCCCTGGGAGGAGGCCTGAGGGACTGTACAAGAGCTGCATGCACTGGAAAATGAGACCAACTGCTGAGTATCACATCTTGAGAAAGACGCGCCAGGCTCTATGGTTTTCCAATTTTATTTTATTTTTCTTCAGAAACTATTGTGCCAAGAAATTTTCACCTGGAATTCCACTGTGTTGAATATATTTTTTTCTGGCCAAAGCAAGGCTAGACCTGGATGATGGTTCCAGTTTTCTTGGTCTGTTTCCTCTCCTCATGGTAAAACTTGGAGGACAATTGGAATTTGTATAGCAAAGATGAAGAAAACTTTCCAAGTGTCAGGAGATTAAAAACCAAAATAAGAGCAAACTTATAGAAATGGGGTCTTCCGCTACGGGAGTAACTGCAGTCATGTACTGGTTCAGGGCAGAGTGGGGAGGCTTAACCGCAGTTAGGAGAAGTACAACTCTGGGATTTTCTATTACTGGGAGAGCTACAATGTGACACTGCTGTAAAAGGTACTGGTAAGCTATGATTTATAACTGTGGTATCCGTCAGCTCAAGCCGGAACAGGGCCAACTTAATAAAAGTCCAGAGTTTCTTTCATAGAAACTGCCCAGCTCCTATCCTTTGGCCTATTCTATCATCTTCGTTGATAGGCCAGGGGAGTATGTTTCAATTCATGTGTAGGCTAGCCAGAAGTTGCTGGTTAAACACATTGAATGACTTAGTTGATAGTAAGTGAAAATATCAAATTTCTCTCCCTGTAGAGAGAATTCAAGTCATGAGCACCACATGTGACACACTCACAAAGGGGCAGGGGAAAGCCAAGAGGTGTCCTGAACAGTGAGGAATTATGAGACTAGAAACAGCAGCTCCACCTAGGCCTGAGAAATGGAGAGTCAGAGGATGGGCACTGTCAATGTCCCTATTTCTGAATTTGTTTAGAGTTTTTACTGCATGTCCCAATATTAATCTGTTCCAGGGTTTCTTCTCTTCCTCTTCCACATTTGAATCACATCTATAAACCTCACTGTGGAGGAGAGAAGGGCTGTTATTGCTCTGAGGACATTCTTACTTTTCCAAATGCTTTATACCCAAAAGTGCTCAACTCACCCAGATCCATCATGTCCTAGACAAATGATGTTGACCCCTTTCTTTCCCAGATTGCTCATACCAAGGCCAGTTCCTGGCACTTCAGCTTTCACAGGACAGTGACAAGCTAGAATGTGTTCTGAGAAAGGGCCACAGGACATTATATCCTATGAAGAAGAGAGAAATTAAGAGTCAGAGATTGAAGCCTCCAATTCTTTAAAATGCCTGTAGGTATAGGTATAGATGGGACTAAGGTTTTGAGGAAAATGCCTCTACAGAGTAGACATGGGACTGAAGAATAGAATGTTGTGGAAGTCAGTTTCAGCTTTCTAATTGGCAACGTACATAGTAACACTGGAATGTATTACTTCATCAAGTGCTGAGCAAAGAAAGCAAGCCAGTATAGGTTGGATACTCCATCTAAAATGCTCCAGAGGGACTCTCTCAATCAGAAGTAACACCAACCAGGTACAGCCCAAATACTCATACAAGTTCCATGGATTTATTCCTGTACTTTTAAATAGGAGATAGAGGTCTGATTTTGACCTGTGTAAAGGAAGAGATAGAACTTGTTCACTATTGCTTTTTAAAACTGAATTTGGAAGCAGGCAAAAGCAAATCTATTTTCAGAACAACAAATGCCAGCACAATTTATATCAAAAATCCCACCTGCTTAACTGAAAGGCAGTGGTATGGATCAAGCATTTTATGAATGGGCAACAGGCTTGCTTCTTGAAGAATGTTAGCTCCATAAGGACTACTTTTGCAAATCTAATTGGGACCTTTGTATTACCCCTATTAACCCTTTGCCATTGTTTGTGATCTCCATTGGCAACTTTTATTTCCCTCTGCTTTAGAGGCAGACCATTGCTTTTAAAAACTTATCCATATGTTGAAATGATTCATGTACACATGTACAAATTAAAATTTTCCTTTAGGCCAGGCACTGGGGGCTCATGCCTGTAATCCTAGCTACTCAAGAAGGCTGAGATCTGAGGATAATGGTTCAAAGTCAGCGATGTCAGGAAAGTCCATGAGGCTCTTTATCTCCAATTAACCGACAGAAAGCTAGAAGTGGCATTGTAGCCTAAGTGGTAGAGCTCTTGCCTTGAGATGAAGAGCTCAGGGACAGGGCCCAGGCCTAGAGTTCAAGGTCTATGACAGACCAAAAAAAAAATCTGCATTAGTAGCATCAAAAGTGGAAATATATTAGAGGTAAGTAATGCTATCTACTCTAACAGATGAACCTTAAAATCTCCATAGCTCAACACAATAAATGCTGGAGCTCTGTTCCACATAAACACAAGGATACAGACTTCTTTCATCTCAAACCTCTTCCATCATCAAAGGCCTCAGAGTCCTTCATGGTAGATATCTGTAGCATCTGGTGAATAAGCAAAGGAAGAGAGCCTAAAGTGTCATGCAGGGGTTAGGTGCCAGGCTTGAAAGGGGACCATGTTACCCACACTTCATTGATATAAACTAATCACAAGGCCTCTGTGGGATGAAAAAGATCTGAGAAATGAGCCAAAGAAAAGAGAAGACAAAGAACATTGGTGGACACAAGTAATTTCTGTCCTAAGAAACAGAAGATAGGATTTTCCATGTGTCTCAAGAGATGGATGCTCCCAATCTATTAGAGCTACCGAAGCCAGGCATCACATTTAACTTAGTGGCTGTTAATGATATGGACATTAGCATTGAGGGTCATTCTGTGTAACTTGCCAATGAGGAAATAATGGATATTTCAGAGCAGAGTTAATGTCTGAATGGCCAACATTCTATTATTGGTAGAGAAAGAATAATTAATAACTTAGAAATAGAGAAGTGAAGAGTCTCCCAGGCAACCTGAGAACAAGTTGCTGGGCTCCCACTGGAAACACAGGACCCAGTATCAAGCAAGAATTGCCTTTGCGGACTCTCAATGAAGTTACAAAGAATGGATAAACCATGGTAGCTTACCTCTAAGTTTGGAGACATTTCTTTAATCTTACCTTCCTTAGGAGTTAAATACTCCTTTAATAGGTTCCAAGGTATGCTGCCAAATCAATTGGAAAGTAGAGTTAACATCTTTGCTTTGTTAAGAAGGAACTTTCAAATATACAAGACATTTGTTAATCTTTTACATAGAAATATCAGTCATCACTTGTATATTGCATGTGGTTTGTGTGTGTGTGTGAGAGAGAGAGAGAGAGTGAGAGGAGAGGGAGAGTGTGAGAGAGAGAGAGAGAGTGAGAGAGAGAGAGAGAGAGAGGAGAGAGAGAGAGGTAGTCCTGGGTTTGAATTTAGGGCATGGACACTGAACTTGGGCTCTTTTTGCTCAAAGCTAGTATGCTGTGCCACTTGAGCCACAGCTCTACTTCCAATTTTTTGGAAGTTAATTGGAGATAAAAGTCTCACAGACTTGTCTACCTGGGTTAACTCTGAATCATAATCCTTAGATCTCAGCCTCCTGAGTAGCTAGGATTACAGGCGTGAGCCACTAGTGCCCAGCTTAATGTCCCATACTTTTATGGTCAACCTCCCTCAAGGAAAAAATAATGTTAGGAAAAAATTAAAGGATGTGGGGAGTTTTGCCAAAGGTCTTTCAACAAAGATCAAAAGGTTCTTTATGTCCCTCAGATCAGTCCCAATTTCTTGTTTGTTTCCAGTTCTAAATCTTGGTGGTTCCTCTTGTATGTAGTAGAACCAGGAAGTTGAAAGTGGGAAAAGGGAGTCAGTATGTTCCAGGTGATACAGTCTGTCAACAGAGAGATAAAGCCATCATCAGCTAGACTGTCTGAATTTCACCAGTTTCCAGTTTATGAGGCTATTTACAAAAATAAATTGTTCTAAGCCTCGGACATTTGTCAATAAACTCAAAATCCATACATGTAATCCAGGTTCCCAAACACACCTGGTAAACACAGTTGAATTTAAGCTTGCTGATGGGATTTTGGTGTCCTGGAAGTCATTCTTAGGATGTTTATTCCTATCAGGCTGGCCCTGTCCATATGTTAATTAAATGAAATTTGCTTTCTAGTACCAGCCTTTTACCTTGCTTCTCTTTTTCTCTTTTTCATCCCTGCTCTCTTCCCTCTTGTCTTTGTCCCTTCATTTTACAGCAAAATTAACTCTGGGAAATACAATAGTCCTTTATACCTCAGAGTGAATTCTTTCTTTACATAGTTAAAGCTTACGAATGGGTCATATACCAAAGTCTGTTCATAAGTGAATTATCGCAATTCATCAAATCTCAAATGCCATTGGTTGTAAAAGTCACTGTGATTTTATGTTCCACTCAAGGGGAAAAATACTGCCAATTAAACTATGACATAATATATTCTCATCACTTAGAATTTGTCTACTTATTAAGAGTTCTCTTATATTTAATGAGACATAGCTTTTTATCACATCATTCTTGTGCATGAATTAAAAAGACACAGGCAAAAATAAGTGAAACTAGATTCCAAAATTCACAATTAAACACTGAGATTCAGAATGTCTTTTCGAGTCATCTATATGTGTGTTTTCCCACATGGTGTCATTCCTGGTGCTAGCATAAAAACTGGTCATTTAGTGTTTCAGAAATGAACATAAAAATAATAAACAGCTTTCAGTTGTTCTAGGCCCCAAGCTGCCTGTTTGGCAATCCATAAAGGAAACCAACTTTCTGTGTGTGTGTGTGTGTGTGTGTGTGTGTGTGTGTGTGTTGTGTACATGCATACACACATAGACTGGAGAATAGAAAAACTCAGAGTCTCCCATATGCTAGGCCTAAGCTCTACCAACTGAGCTACACTTGCAGCTCCTACTTTTGACTCCAATTTTACTTGACTTTTGATTTACCGCCAGCCAGCCATTGTCAGGAATCATTTGGTTCTTGGAGTTTAGCAAGGATTTTACTGTGATCTCAGTATTGTATTTTGCTATGTACCAGGGACCCTGACTGAATTATCTCCTGGATTCTTATAATAATTCTATGAGGTAAACATTATCATCCTTGTTTACAAGTGAGGATCAAAGACCTCCAAAAGTTAAGGACAGTGTTTAAAACACAGTGTTTTGCATGTCCATATTGTATTACAAATGTTGGCATTATTGACCACTTCCCCATAGTAATCACCCATTATGTGCAGGGAGAGTAGATTTAGATTCACAAATATGTAAACTCAAATTCTGTCTCCTACCTTTATCAGCTGTATAAGCCAGGGAAACAATTCCATTTTCTGGGGTCTATTTTTTCAAACTATAATGATTACTTAAACTTCTAACATCAAATGGATGTTTTGGTCTGGGTTTTCCACACCGAAAATCAATTCTTCAACTCACCAGAAATCAATTGTTAGACACATCTAACAATTCAATTCAGTTTTGACACTATCTGGAATTAGTGACACTGACCAATTGCTATAAATTAGGGGTTTCCATGACCACTTTCTTGGGCTTGATAATTTGCTAGGATGATTCATAGAACTGGGGAAAGCATTCTACTTATGTTTACTGGTTTATTATAAAAGAATTAGATAAAGACATAACATAGGGAAAGGTCTGGAAAGACCCTGAGTGCAGGAGCTTCTGTCCCATAAAATTAAAGTGTGTAACCTTCTGTTATATAGTTACCTTCACCAATCTGGAAATTGTCAAAGTCCCATAATTCAGGTGACTGTATGTATGTGTGTTTGCATGTGCATGTGTGCATGTGTGTGTGCACATGTGTGCGCATGCCCGCACCAGTCTTCAGAGCCTGGGCATTGTCTCTGAGATTTTTCCTTCAAGGATAGTGCTCTACCACTTGAGCCATAGCTCTACTTCTAGCTTTTTGGAAGTTAATAGGAGATAAAAAGTCTTACAGATATCCCTGCCGAGGCTGGCTTTGAATTGTGATCCTCAGATCTCAGCTTCCTGAGTAGCTAGGATTACAGGCGTGAGCCACCAGTGCTTAATCTAATTTAGGGATATTTATGGAAATTTTATTAAGTAGGCATGATTAATTAAATAACTGACCATTAGTCATTGACTCACTCTCCTGGCATTTTCCTTTCTCAGAGGTCAGGGGTAGGAATAAAAGTTCCCTCTAACCACAGGACTGCTTTCTTTGCCAAACAGTGCTTGTTTTGATACTATCTAGAGGCCCACTAAGCATCATCTCATTAGCATAAGCTCATATATGGCTAAAAAGGGCTTTTTATGAATTACAGAATGTATTCATCTTAGGGACTCCCAAGGGTCTCAGAAGCCCTGTGGCAGGAGCCCAGAGCAAAGGCTAAACATCTAGCACAATATTACACCAGCTATAAAAAGTAGCACAATCACATCATGCTTACAGAGAGATTGTGAGGTTTGAACAGGATAACCTATGTAACAGGACCAACATGATGTCTATGTTTATTTCCTACCTTTGCTCCCAATGTGATCCTTCATATATTTGGCCCTTAATCATCCTCAGACTACATGATCAAGAAATGTATTAGTGTGAATGAATGCTATGATGGATGCGATTTGGTAGGTAACTGAGGGTTAATTACAAATCCTCTTTTGTTCCAACCCTTGTTAAAAATCCTTAGAAGATGTCAGAATCCATTTTTCTTACATGCTGTGAGTGTGATTTAATCTTCCATTCATTCTGAACATCAGTCCTCATTACTCAGGGCTCCAGGTATAGCCAAGAATGATGTAGGATATTGTGAATAACATGCAAATTAGTCTGAAAAATTAA
This sequence comes from Dipodomys ordii, assembly GCF_000151885.1. Classification (NCBI taxonomy): domain Eukaryota; kingdom Metazoa; phylum Chordata; class Mammalia; order Rodentia; family Heteromyidae; genus Dipodomys; species Dipodomys ordii. Next base: position 992,497 of record NW_012267262.1, read on the forward strand.
TTTCAAATGTGAATTTTTAACAGGTAATTTTTTGCTCAGAGCTTCAGCAAAATTCCCATGTATTTGAACTTACATAATTGGAAGCCAGATAGTGAAATCATTCTTTATATGCAATTGCCACTCAAATATGTATTCAGTCATTCATTTCAAAATATTCATTCAAGCCAGGAGCTGGTAGCTTACACCTGTAATCTACCTACTCAGGAGGCTGAGATCTGGCTATAATCTCAATATTGTAGTTCAAAGCCAGCTGGGAGCAGGATAGTCTGTGTCATCTTAACCAGCAAAAGCCAGTGTGCTCTACCACTTGAGCCACAGCTCTACTTCCAGCAAGAGACCAGCAAAAAGCCAAAAGTGGATCTGTGGGCTCAGGTGGTAGAGCACCAGCCTTCAGGGGAAAAGCAAGGGTCAGCACCTACCCCTGAGTCTAAGCCCTAGTACCAGCACGAAAACAACAACCAAACTTATTCAAACCATACTGTGTGTCAGTCAATGCTATGGTAAACAAGGTAGGCGTGGTTGCTATCTGTATAAAGCTATGGACCAATGGGAAAGTAAAGAATTATAGAGGAAATCCTAGGAACTATGGAAAGCAATGACAGGAATCCAGAACTAGTCTGGGTTTGGAACTGGTATAGGAAATGACCAGAAGAAGGAAGTCATTCTGGAGGAAATGACTGTAAAGCCACAAGCAGCAGGATGAGCTGGAGTTAGGCCAAGGGAAAGGTTTTCTGAGTAGGAATCAGCCTGTGTGAGGGTACCTGGTATCATGCAAAGTGCTGAGATCAGGACAGTTGTACAGAAAAGGCAAAGAAGAAGGAAGGGCCTGGAATGTGGTCTTGGCTGATTTTCTAGTGGGAAACTTGTATAGCTTTAATCATTCATTGTTTTATTTTTGTTCGTTTTGTTGTAGTACCAAGAATAGAACCAAGGGCCTTGCTCATGCTAGGCAAGTACCTTACCACTTGAGACATGCCCTTGAACAACTCTTGGCAACCAGGAGTGCTAGAGGCATTGACTGTGTTAGGTGCCTCTTAAACACAATAAGAAGGTAATAGCAGTGGGCCTCACAAATCACATAGTAAAATGTAAGGCAATGAGGTATGGTGGGAGGTGAGAGATAAGTACAGAACATAAAGAGGGAGCCAGGCATATCTTGGTAACTGCGAGTTCTGAGTCTATCCCACATGAGTCTGAGCATCCAGCAGGCATGTGATGAATATTTAATGATTGACTGGATGGATGAGTGGAAAACTGGCTTAACCATTCCTACTCAACAGCTCTTCAAGCCATTTTCTTTTGTCTTGCTTCATACACTTCTTGAAACACCTCTGTCCCTTCACAAAGCAATCTTAACCTCTGATAGTGCTATAGAACCCAGTACAGGAAAAATGTAATTGACCTCACTGTCCTGGAACTTGAAATTTAATGTGGATGACAGGCATTAAATAACCAACCACACAAATAATTATGTATCATAATTAAAAATATGGCATGTAATACAAAGATGATGTACAAGGTGATGTGAGAGCACAGAAGAGGAGGTCCAGGAAGTCTTTCTTGAGAAATTGATTCTTGAACTAGACTCTGAAGGGGCAAAAGGCAGAAGGAAGTGTAGATGCAAAGACTCCCAAGAAAGCAGAGGGTTTGATGTGTTGAAGGACATGACAGAGGTCAGGATGGATGGACTCTGGGTTTAGCTAAGAGGCATGGACAGAGAGTTATAGTATAATGGAGTTCTTCCTACATAGTCTCTCAGCCACTTCAGCAATTTTGATCTTTGGCCTGAAATACTAGGAATTCACTGCAAAGTTTTAGATAGGGGAGAGATGATCAAATCACACTGGCTGTCAAGAAGAGAATGGATTGGAATGGGGCAAAAGAGGACTCCCCCCACTCTCTCCATTAGGCTGACAATGCCCTGATAAAGACAGGAGCAAGAACAGGAGACTGAGGTCTTATTATGAAAGGGCACATTATTTCTAATGACTCCTTCATCCTGCATTCAGGTGGGCACTGGTAAGAGGGCTTGCTATTTATTGTTTATCCAATTTTGTGACACAGTTGGCATGGTGATTTTCTTGTGGTTGGTGTTCTCTAGGAGAGGACCAGCAGATAATTTACCTGAGCCCATTTGCTGAGATGGCTGGGGGTTGGGGTGCAAAGTAGGGCAGGATTGGAATCCACCGTCTGTCCGCCATTGGCTCCAAAGTGAGCATTAGCACATACTCAGTTTGGTCTGGGAGTTCCCCTTTGGACATTGAACTGGTCCTTATCTCATTTTCCCCATTAATAATGAGCTGTTAAATTACATTGCTCATGCCATTTGCAGAGATAGCAATGTGCTGGCCTAATTGTGGCTGCCCTGATGCCCCATCATCTCAATCCAAGCCATTAGGAAAGGGAGCAGGGCTGCTCAGAAACTACCCACATGGCTGTTTCCTGCTCTAAACCAGTCTCCAGTTTCAGAAAGAGGGTTCATCATAGCTGAGGGTGAGGGCACCAGGCAGAGACCACAGCTGCTTGCATCTGTCTTTCCCTCCCCCCATCTCCTTGGAGGCCCTCTTAGGAATGTTAATAGGTTATGGAGGGGACTCTATTCCTTTTGCTTCTCCTAGCTGTATGAGCCTTCCAGTCTGACTCCCTCATGCCTATCAAGTCGAGTGTGTGTGTGTGTGTGTGTGTGTGTGTGTGTGTGTACACAATACATACAAGCTGCTGACTTCTTGGGGTGAGGCCAATTGATAAAGACAATGACATCTGTGGGTTTAGAATTAAATCCAAAGGTAAAGCGATGTGCTGCAGAGAAGGGCTTTCCCCCAAAGAAATGGCTGTTAGATTTATTGTGGGAATGGGTAGAAGTGTCTGCATTTCTTAGACACAGAGAACTGATCTTTCACTGTTGTTGCTAAGGGAGCCTAGGTGTTGAAGGGCTCCCAGAATTAGAAACCAGGGCAGGGGACAGCTGCAGAAACCTGCAGAGACATTGGGGAAGGTTTTTTTTGTAGAAAGGGTCCAGATCTCTGTCCCACTTGTCCACCAACTGGCTGAGTGGTCTCAGACAAGTCTCCGCTGTACTGCTTAGGCATTGGCATCTCCATCTTTACTATGGGAATGACAATGGGTCTTTCCTGTCAGCCATCAGCTTCAGGCAGGCATCTTATTTCCTGTGGCTAATGAAGTTCAAATATTAGGTGTACCTTCCAGTGAAAAAGGAAGAATTTCTCTTCAGAGTGAGATTTGAAATCCTGAGATTTGAAATCCTCTCCTTCCTCAAAAGCTCTGCTGGTCTGTCCATTGGAGTCCCTATTTTGATCTAATTTGAGAGAGAAGACCACATAGTCTGTGGCAAGAGCATGAGCCGCTGGAAGGAGACATGAACCTTTAGCATCGTGTATGATTCACACCACCTCTTTCCCAAAGGCGCAGTGGAAAGCCTCCTAGCCCCAGCTGCCAACCCCACTAGTACCTTTGCTAGACTGAGCTGAAGTCTTGGGACAGTATGTCCTTCATGCCCTGTAATCTGGAGACCTTAGTTCTCTTTGTTAAGAGCCCCTGCTTCCACTACCCCAGAATCATAGCTATGGCTCCTAGCACCCTCCATCTTTTAAAAGACAGGGGAGGAGTAATCTAAATGCTAATTTTGCATCTTTTCTTCCTTTTTTCACAGTTCTTCTAGTGTGTGTTCTGTGTCATTAACCAAAGACAGCCAGCAGAGAGAGGGGGGGGAGAGAGAGGAGAGAGAGAGAGAAGGGCTAGGGATTGTTTGGGTTAAAGAAAGTTGACACAACTCTGTCTCAGTCTCTGGACATGGGACATGGGGTGGGATTCTGTCTTTTAATGAGCTATGTCTAGTCTTCCAGGTGTTAGCAGGTGGTTGATTGGTGATTGCTTTAGGAGATTTGATAATAAGAGTGAGGATTGTATTTCATACAGTGTGCCTGCCCGACACTCTCCCAGCAGAGTTAACGATAATGCAAGCTGCTAAACTACTCGTCTCCCCCCTGAGCATAGAAGCCTGGTATAGAGAAATAAGAACAAGGTCATTGGAAGGGCCAATGTCCCTTTGAATATGCCTAACTCATCTCCTAACTGGAGATTCCATGGCTCTCAAAACTGGATCTGTATGGACACCTGGTGGAACAGATGTTGACACAGCTTCAGGCTGGTAAAGGGAGACCCCAACTTGGTCTAGCTGTGATGCGTACTGTCTCCTAGGAGAGGGAATCAAATTGAGCAGAGTATACAGCATGAGCAAGTGAAGTGATGGGGCTGTGGCCTGGGCCTGTGTCTCCACCACCCAGACACAAGAAGGCTTTACATGAAGCAAAGCCTTCACTATACAGTCTGAAATACTGAACTCTGCTGAGTCTCGGAAGGCCTATGGTGAAAGAGGGCTATCTTCCTTCCCATCCTAACTGGCTTCATGGTTCCCACACTTCTACTCACCTCATTCAAATAGGCAAGGGGCTGGCAAGAGTTCAGAGACTGGGTCCTGGAATCAAATGTAGATTCAGATTCCCAGCTCTACCACTTCCTGGCTGAGACGCCACAGGAAACAAGTTCTTACTTCTGGCTTCTTCATCTTCCCAATGGTCATAAAGATTTTGCATGTAACGCCTTTAGCTCAGGCCAGGCTCTTTACCTCAGGCTGCTGTTATTCTTATTATTGCTTTTCCCAGCACTATGGTGTAGGAAGGGAAATATTAAACACCCCTGACTTAGAATCTAAGTTTGCCTTGCCTTGTGGGCAGACACCAGATCATTTCTGTTTTCCTCACGATCATAAGAAGATAAGAAGCTCTCTTTCTAGACCAACTAGGAATTGGGTCAACTGTGAAAGCATCCTCAGAAGAGTAGTGCTTCTGCCTTCCTGTCCTGTCTCTTGCTGTGAGACATGAGAATTGAGGCTCAGGGATCCTTTTGACCCCAGCTTCCACCCTCAGCCCCCAAACTGTTCAGAACACAGAATTCTAGACTTCTGCCTTCCTTTCTCTACACTGACCAAACATCTTTGCACCATACTTTAGCATGCACTGTTCCTCTCCATGCCCACAACAAACGATGACAATAACTAAAGGGACTCTGGGTGTTACTTTTGTGTCCTCATCAAGCCTGTCTCATTACATGTATCAGAATATGAACAGTAGCCTCAGTGGTGACTTCCAGAGATAGAGATAGCACAAGGCTCCAGGGCCAGGGCATGCTGGGAACATGGCTCTCTCTCCTCCATCTCAAGTTTATTTTATACTGGGGTCCCAACACAGATTCTCTATGGAGAGGCCATTTGCTATTTAGTTGAGCATTTTGTTTCAGGAAATCTGGGCTATATTAGTTATACAAACTTAGGTAAATACCTAACCTCTCTCATCTTCCATTTCTTCACATGAAAAAAATGGTATATATCTTACTTTGTACTATGAGTGTTGAACAAAATCACATGCCACCGACTGCCTAACATATAGCCAACACTCAATAAATGACATCTATTTTTTTCTTTGTTCACAAAGTAATTAGTTTTTATAAATAAAGCCTCTTTGGCAATAAACTTATGGTCTGTGAAGGGGGAGAGAAAGGAGCCAAAGAGTCAATCTGCTCTCTTAAGAGTAATTGCTAAGGAAACAGAGCTGTTTAGAGTACCGTTATTTATTTGTAAAATAAACCACCCAGGATTGCACACAGTGTGGGATGATTTTTTCAAACTGTGAAATGTAATTTGTATAACATGATCTATGGATTATTAAATTCACTTAGCCCTGAGCAAGCCTGAAATCAAGCGATTATTTTTGGTTCTCTGTACCCCCTGTCTTCCAGCCCCAGCTCCTGGGTCTGAAAAGTCATTGTGGGCTTTGTCCCTAGTTTAGGAAGCTGGACCCAGCTGGGCTCTGTGCTGAGCAAAGACAAATGAGACTTTGTCCACAGTAGGATAAATAGCCCTTAAAACACTTTCCAAGTGAGGCCTGGTTTGGAAGGTGGGAGCTGGGAAGTGAAAGCCTTAGTACTAACCCCACAGGAGGGGCTCGCTAAGCTCAGGGAAAGCTTTTCCTATTGAAACAGACTCCAGCTTCCCCGGCAGAGCCTGTCACTTGGTGTCCATTCTCTGTCTATGGCCTGACTTAGAGGTAGAATTGAGAGTGTGTGTGCGGGGGGGGGGGGGATCTGAGGAGGAGCACAGGATATGGGGGCTTTTGCAGATCCCTTATTATTACAGTTTGTTTCCAGGTTCCCCTCTCCAGCCACACTGTGCACTCCCACTCCTTCTGTGGCAAAGGCTGAGCTGTAATACTGCCTCCCATGTTCCCAATGCCTGGCCCAGAACAAGACACTGACTGTGTTAAGTAAACACTGTGGGCTCCAGCGACCCTCCTCTCCCCTCTGCAAATCTTCCCCTTACCTTGAAGTACTTCATGCTGTTGTGAGAACTAACCAGATATGCACTGTCAGCTGGAGCCTTTCTTTGCTTTTCTAGAATAAGACATGACAGGAAGGGATCAGATCTGAAAGTTATGTCATTCCCAGCTCACCCCTTAAACCTCATAAAAATATTGTTTTAAAACTGCCTTAAGGGTCTGGAATGTAGGGAAAAGAACTGCAGAGAAGACATTGGTGGCCTGTCCAGGGAACTGGGGAGTTCTTACAGCAGCAGTGTTGATGGGTTGTTTTTTTTTTAATCCCCTTCTGAGCACTTGGGAGTCACCTGGCACCTAATGTCCCCTCCCAGTATAGGCTGATTGAACTCCATGGTGATTCAGGTTACTGGTAATCAGCAGTATTCAGAGAAACAGGCCAGCTAGTCCCTTCTCCTCTCAGTCCCCACTTTCTCAGCATCTAAAACCAACTTCTCCGAGTCATGGAGCTCTGAAGGAAACCACTTGGTAGCAAGAAAATTGCTTGTTGCATTCTTTTCTGACCAGAACCAGCCCGGGCAAATTAAAGATGCTAAGCTCTGAAACCATTTGTTATGTCCTATAGCATAAACAGAAAAAAAAACCCAACCCTCTCCTAATTCATTAATAGCTTATTCAAACAGTACATAATTCAGAGCCTCTGCTATTTTCAAGCTGACAAAGATGTCCTATTCATAAAACTATAAAAAAAATCAGCACCTTCTCATCCTTGTGTTTGACTTTATTTTTTTCTTTTCTTTTTTGAAATCTATTTTTATTGTAAAGGTGGTATACAGAGGGGTTACAGTTACAGTTGTAAGTCAAGTAATAAGTACATTTCTTTTTGAACAGTATCACCTCTTCCCTCATTTTCTCCCAGTTTTCCCCTCCTGCCCCCTCCTCCACAAGTTGTATAGTTCATTTTTAACATAGTGTCTAATGAGTATCACTGCTGCATTTGTTCACCCTTTGCCCCTCCATTTCTATTCTCCCCCTTACTCTCTCCCAAGCAGATTAACTTACATACAAGACAAAAGGTACAGAAATTTTTTTTAAAAAAATGAAGGGGAAGTGGCGTTGTGGCTCAAATGGTAGAGTGCTCGCCTTGAGCTGAAGAGCACTGGGACAGCACCCAGGCCCAGAGTTCAAGCCCCATGACCAATGGAAAAAAAAAGTGAAGAAACAACAACAACAACAACAAAGCAAAATAACAAAAAGCCTGTTGTTTCCCATCTGGTCTCCTGAGTTTTGAGTGAACAAGATTTTCTTGCCTAAAGTTACATAAAGGTATGTAACTTTATCATTCACAGCTAAATCAAGCAGTTGGGTTGGTTTAAGTAGCGTGGTTTGAGGCAGGGCTGTAATCAGAAACCATTTTTACCAAGTGATGTGGGTTCTCTTTTTTACCAGAGAGGCCTGTGTGCTACACACAGTGACTCACACCTGTAATCCCAGCTACTCAGGAGGAGTTGGATCCCCAGGCAAATGTGTGAAAATCTACATGAAAAGCAAGCAGCAAGCAAAAGGGCTGGGAGGTCAGGAGACTGAATTCAGGGTACAGTACCACTAAATGAAAGAGCAGGACCAGGTATGCGCTACAGAGAGCCCTGCCTCATCTATATCACCTGGGTTTGTGGTGCCCGCTGGTGGGTGACTGTATGGGCCTGCTGGGTGGGAAAGAGGTCTGTAGTCATCTAAATGAGGTGTGGAGTTTGGGCCAGAGGGCATAGAATAACTTGGAAGTTTCTAATAGGAGAGAATCACCAATACCTGGCTCTTAAATGAATTCTTCAAAAAGAGTTACTTGAATATGCTTTAACTTGGACTTAGTTTTACAGGACAAATGACTTGGGCAAAAGAATAGAAAGGAAATGAAGAGGAAATACTCTGGCTTTCTTATGTGGAGGATTATTTTTTTCCTTAATATATATTTTTATTGTAAAGATACTGTACAGAAGCGTTACAGTAACATGAGCAAGGTAATGAGTCCATTTCCTATCAAGCATTGTCCTTTATTTTTCCCCTACCATCCCTTTCTTCCCACCTCCCCACTTCTCCCTCTCCTCCCCCCACTCCCTCCACTGCCACAAAATTGTAAAATTCATTTTCAATATACTGTCTTATACATCTCATTGTTACAGTGAGTCATCCTGTATCCTTATTTCAGCATTTTGTTATTTCCCTTCCCCTCCCCAAATTAGAAAAATGTATATACGAGATGCAGGGGGCTGGGAAGGTGGCTCAGTGGTAGAGCGCTTGCCTTGCATGCATGAGGCCCTGAGTTCGATTCCTTAGCACCACATAAGCAAAAAGAAAAAAGCCGGAAGTAGCGCTGTGGCTCAAGTGGTAGAACGTTAGCCTTGAGCTGGAGAGCTGAGGGACAGCGCGCAGGCCCAGAGTTCAGGCCCCACGACCGGACCCCCCCCAAAAAAAAGATGCAGGGCACCAGAATCAAATGCAGTGACAACAAAGGTTATACCATGGGGAAAGAACATACAAAGAAACAAACAAAGAAAATTACATAGTACATTATAAGTACATTAAAAAGAACAGCAACATAGATAAAACCTCTTGTGTCCCTGTCTTGGAGTTCATTTTGCTTAGCATCAGGTTATATGATCATATGTACATAGCTTTTGACCTCTTCTGCCTTCTGCTTGTCCTAGACATATACTATTTATTGCAGATAAGGAAAACCATGGGGCCTATGTTTCTTTGGGCCTGACTAACTTCACTTAATATAATTTTTTCCAAGTCTTTTCATTTCCTAACAAATGGGGCGGTGTCATTCTTCCTAATGTTGTGTGTGTGTGTGTGTAACATTTTCTCGAACCATTCATCTACTGAGGGGCATCTGGGTTGGTTCCATATCTTAGCTATGGTGAATAATGCTGTGATAAACATAGTTGTGCTGTTAGCTTCAGTATGGCCGTGTTTGTGATCATTTGGGTAAATGCCCAACAGTGGGATTGCTGGGTCATAAGGGAGCTCTATGTGGAGTCTTTTGAGGAACCTTCATAATGCTTTCCAAAGTGGTTGAACAAGTTTACACTCCCATCAACAATCCAATAAGGTTCTCTTCTGTCCACATCCCCTCCAGCATCTATTATTACTAGATTTCTTGACTATAGGCATTTTAACTGGGGTCAGATGGACTCTCAATGTTGTTTTGATTTGTATTTCTTTAACAGCTAAAGAAGTTGAGCATTTCTTCATGTGTCTATTGGCCATTCTTATTTCCTCTTCAGAGAAGTCTTTAGCCCACTTATTAATTGGGTGGTTGTTTCTTTAAGGATTTGTTGTTGGGAGACTTCATTATTTGAGTTCCAGATATGTTTTAGATATGAGACCTTTGTCCATTGTATGGCTAATGAAGATCTTCTCCCAATCCGTGGGCTTTCTATAGATCATGCTTGCTATTTCCTTTGCCATGCAGAAGCTCTTCAGTTTCATGCAATCCCATTTGTCCAAACTTTCTTTGATTTGTTGTTTCTGGGTCTTTATTAAGAAAATTTCAGCCTGTGCCAAGGAGCCCGAGAGTTTCTCCTATTTCTTCCTTTAATGTTTTCAGGGGGTCTGCTTTGACTTTCAGGTCTTTGATTTGTTTGGAGTTGATTCTGGTGAAGGGTGATATATAAGGATCTAGGTTTATTGTAGTAGAGTTTGAAATTTGATATTGATATTCCTCCAGCACTGTTCTTTCTGCTAAGGATTATTTTTACTATTTGGGGTCTTTTATTGTTCCATATGAATTTTTGGATTACTTCTTCTATTTCCTTGAAGAATGAGGTTGAGATATCGATAGGTATTGCATTGCATTTGTAGATAGCCTTTGGAAGTATTGCCGTTTTCATGATGTTAATCTTCCCAATGCAGGAGCATGGGAAGTTTTTTGTCAAGGATATTTTTTTAACATAACATTGTTGGAAACACAGTGACCTACCAGTATCCAAAAATGAATAGACACACAAGAGATATAGCAGATTTTATCAAGGCATTTTACTTTTCAACAGAAGGGTGGTCTGCTACTTTTCCCAGCTAGGCGGCCACATCAAGTGCAGTGGTTGCTCATTTTTTAATCTAACCCAAGGTGTGACATTTTCTCTTCTCCTTGCTAAGACAATTGGTAAACAATTGGTTTACTAGGATGACAAAGTAATACATGGACATTAGGAAGCACTCCTAAGTACAATGAAGAAGGCTGTCCTTTTGGAGGCAAAAGTGCCCATTCTCATCATGGCTGGCTGGGAATAGGGCTAGAAGTCAGACTGGTTACAGTTGGAGAAGGATGGTAAAGTCAGTGGAAAGTTCCCACTCAAGGTGAGGGTTTATTGTTTAACTCTATTGACAAGGACTCACCCCTGACATGTTGGCTAGTCACAGATAACACAGATAATAGTTATAAATGAAGGTAAATAATACCAGGATGTTACCAGTAAAGAGTGGTGGCTTGCTTTTTGTTTGTTTTACATTTTTAAATTTTAGTTTGACAGAAAGGATTGTTTCCCCCCTTTCCCAAGAAGACCAAGAAGAACCGTTGGCAGCTCATGCATGTAATGGTAACTGCTCAGGAGGCTGAGATCTGAAGTTTATGGTTCAACTGCAGCCCAGGCAAAAAAGCCCATGAGACTCTTGTCTCTAATAAACCACCAAAAATCTGAAAGTGGGTCAAGTGATAAAGAGCCAGCCTGGAACAACATAGCCAAACTAGAATGTAAGGTGCTGAGTTCAGAGCCCATGGCAGGCACATGTGTGCACGCCTGCATGTACGCACACACATCCACACCCACAGAATTCATTTAAGGCTCTACATAATAACTGAATACCTGATGTGTGATAGGAACGATGCTGGGGCCTGAGACAGGGAAATCATGAGGAAGTCACAGCTCCCAGGTTGAAGAGATGACCTCTAACAAGTGAAATTCTGTGTCTTCCAAAAGTTACTGGCTCCTCTTTGAGGATAAAGTTCTCCAATCCCTCACCTCCCCAGTCCACTGTCTGGGTGATTGATGCTCCTCCTCTCCCCCACCCCTGTATTTCTATGGTATGAGAGCAAGCACTCAAATATTAGTTCTACACACAAAAGCTTTTTATATGTGTTACCTGAATACAGAACAATCCTTTAACATGTCCCATTTTATAGTCTTCAAAGTGAGGCACAGAGAAGCTAAGCAAATTGATCCATACTACATGAAGCCAGAGTCATGTGGCTGGCAAGTGTCAGAGATGGGGTTTGAACCCAGGCAATCTGGTTCCAGAGACTGAGGTGGAAACTGTAACTTTCTACTGCTTGTATATTCAGCAGTTTACTGCTAATTTGACACTTGTCAAATCATGTCTGATTTGTTCCCCTTGAGCCCTAGGGTTTATGTAGATTGCACAGCACAGGTTTTCAAAAGAAACACATGGAGAATGGCCAACTACAGAGAAAGGCAAAGCAAAACTACAAACAACAAACACTGGGCCTGGGGAATAAATGAGACTTTGGGGATTGGAGGCACTCAAAAAATGGCAGGCGTTCTTAAGAAGGCTGTGGTTGGGATCCCAACAAAGTTCTAGTGGGCACCAAGATTTAGAACTCAAGGAAAAACTCAAGGAAACTTAAAATCGATATTAGATACGTATTTCCAGGATCCCTGAGAATGCTAATGTTTTGCTGAATGAGGTTGGCTTCCCTAGATGCCATCTGGATACCTCACAATGGGCTGCCTGGGTCCACCTAAAATGTACAGTGTTATGTGAGTAAAACATGATCTTGTCCACACCGGGAAGTTACCATGCTGATGCCACCATCTTCCTGAACACTGCTTCTCAATCTAGAAGAAGCCTTCTAACTTAGACCATCCTAGGTGGGTGCCCTTAACTACCCCTCCCCCAGCCTCCAAGACAGATAAAGGCTTCAGATTCCACAGGACTTGGTATAACTCTTCTACAAAGCACTCCTCCTCTCCTGGTAGGCATGTTTGCCCTGAATGTACACACACACACACACACACACACACACACACACACACATTTTGCTTCCTTCAGTCTGCAGGGGTCACTTGAGATCTTGTTTAACTCTCCTCAAACTGGCCTGAAGTACTCCCTGGTCTGTGGCTACTGTGATATCTTGTCTGAGACCCTAGTAGGCTGCTCCTGAGCCACAGGGACTTGAGAGGTAGTAGGGCCTGGCCTTGGAGTAAGGCTGAGCACTGCAGTCATGACCCCACAGCTCTCTCCTCCTCATTCTCTCCCTGAAATCCCTCTAGCTTTGAATCTAAACCTTTCACTGCAAAAAAAAAAAAAAAAGCCTTTGTCTTTTTAAATGGCTTTTTTAGGTTTTGTCCCCTGCTCAAGGCCAACATCAGCTGTTAGGAAAAGAACAACCCATTAGAGCCCTCCATCCACCTTACGGTCACTATTGTGACCCCCTTTATGTGCGGGAGGTCATTACAATCAGTTTTTGTTATTAATTGCCCATCTTGTTAGGCCTCTGAATAGCCTGCCTGGGCAATTTTGGGCACAATTCTCTTATACTGTCTGGAATACAGATTCTTCTCCTAGAGAGATGCTGGCTGCAAAGAAAATGCTGGCCTCTGATTCCACAGCTTGAAGTAAACTCTACTCACTGGGAGACATTGACCCTCAGAGTACAGGGAGATCAGACTAAAGGTCCGAAATATATGGACACCTTGGAAGCAGAAGAGAAGGAGGGCAATTCTCAAAAGGCTACACTTAACAGCTTAGGTGACTTGATGGTCCTGGAGCAAGTGGGTGTTTGCAGAGGACACCAAAGGGATGGGGGAGGAAAAGTCCACCACAAACAGCTGCCTTGATAGTGGCTGAGTAGGTGGATCTCAGATGAGCTCTGAGCGCACAACCTCTGTGGTTCCACTGATGAAGGATGGACATTTCCTACAGGCCTGGGCATCTTAGAAAAGCTGCCTTTCACCAGTTTGGCTTTTAAGTGTAATTGGAAGGCTGGAAAGCTTTTCAGCTCTTGGATGATATGATCTGATTTCTATTTTTGCAATGTTTGTGACTGCTCTGTGGAAAGATGAAGTTTGCTGTGAGAGATACAAGACAATTAGGAGGCTGTTTGGACCTCTGTAGCTCCTAAGATCACCAGTAATGCACAGTGAGTGTTTGGTAAATATTTATTTTAAAATTCATGTTGGCTTCTGTTTTGATTTTTTCTTTTTGTTTTGGTTTGGCAGTGCTGAGGATTGAACCTAGAACCTTGTACATAGTTGGCGAGTACTCTATCAGTAAGCTACATCCCTTAACCCCAGTAAAAATTTATTTTTGGGGGGTCTGGTTGTGGGGCCTGAACTCTGGGCCTGGGCGCTGTCCCTCAGCTCTTCAGCTCAAGGCTAGAGCTCTACCACTTGAGCCACAGCGCCACTTCTGGCTGTTTTCTTTTTGCTTATGTGTGCCTAATGCATGCAAGGCAAGCGCTCTACCACTGAGCCATCTTCCCAGCCCCATCAGTAAATATTTTTTGACAGGATTACATATTGGACTGTTATGTGCTCTTATAGCAAGTTTCAAGTGAGTTGTGCATAGAGATTGATCTCTGTTTCCTACCTGGCTGTATGTAATTCCTACAAGGCTAGAACAGGTACCAGACATAATGTGTGGCACTTAGGGCCTCAAAGAATGTTATTGTCTGAATAGTTGAATATAATCATAGCACCCTTATCATTCCAATTCACAGAAGAGCTATGGCAAGAGTGAGAAAATTGTCTTAGTATCCTAGAGCTAGAAACAAGGTTAAAATCAGACTCCATGCCTTTCAGAACTCTGATAACTCCCTTCTTTTTGTGTCCCTATATCTTTATTCTATTTCTTTTAAAAAATGCATCAGTAGAATTCCAGGATAGCATCTGTGCTGGGAGACAGTCCTTTTGTGCAAGGCACCAGAACCTATTGTGTCACAAGGCCAGGAGAGTTTGGCCCTCTCGGTTGCCATGGCATTTGACCTATGGAAGGCAAAGTCATCCTTCCAGGCTGCTGCTGAGGCCTGAGTGTGCATATTCATGGCAGGTCTGCAGGGGAGAGGGAAGGAGGCCAAGCCAGGCAGCACTAGCTGCACCTGCTACTCAGAGTCTGAGTGCCTCAGAGATGTGACCTTGCAACCTGGATTTCTCCTACCTGCTCTTCCAAACTGGGTGAAAGGTCTAGCTGCTTCTCCTCCTCCTCCTCCTCCTCCTCCTCCTTCTTCTCCTTCTCCTTCTTCTTCCTGTAATGGAGCTTGAACTCAGGGCCTGGACACTGTCCTTGAACCTCTCTGTGCTCAAGGCTAGTGCACCACTTCCAGGTTTTTCTGTTTATGTGTTACTGAGGAATCAAACCAAGGGCTTCATGCATGCTAGGCAAGCACTCTACTGCTAATACACATTCTCAGCCCAAGGTCTAGCTTCTGAAAAATTAGAAGGTTCTGATTTTTACTGCTGGAAGTGTGAAAAGTAAAAGAACATGCATTGAAAGGGTACCTGTGATGTGCTGAGTATTCCTGGGAGATTCCCCAATGTGATCCTTAGATCCTACCAACCATCTACAGAGGACCTACTGTGAGCCATGCTCCCTTTGTCTACGTGTGTGTGTGTGTGTGTGTGTGTGTTTGTGTGTGTTTACTTTCAAGCTCCTTTGTGAGATTATAATGACAACTGATAGTAGGTAATGTCACTGTGTGGGAAAACTCCGGGAAAGTGGCTCTTGATGTCTCCACTTACAGAAGAACATAACCAAGGCTTTGAGAGCAAATAAGTAATGTGTCCAACTTCCCAGGTAGAAGTGTCAGAGATGGGATTTGAACACAGATCTGTCTGACTTGCTCGCACCTTGCCCCAGTCTTCATAGGATGGCTTAATTGTCCCTTCTCAAGACTAGAGTGTTTTATGGGTGATCTCACCTACTCTTTTGCAGCATGCAGTCAAGGGAGGGGAGGAAATGCATGGACTTTCTACATCCTTTCACCTATTGAAACTCATCTACTTACTGAATTTTCACTAGGTGCCAAACCCTGCTCAAGGCTCTGGAGATGGGGAGGAATCAGCTTCTATGGAGCTTATATATCCTATTAGAGAACAGAAGCAGTGAGCAAAGTTCAAATAAGGAGGAGTAGGGAACAATAGAGAGTACTGGTAAATACTAGAAGTCAACATAAGATGGTGAGACAGAAAATGGTGTGTGGCAAGGTGAGTTCAGGCCATGTGTTCAGAAAGTGCACTTCTAGGAAGGCACTTGGAGACAACCAAAGCCTGTCTTGTGAAGTCCTGTGGATGTACGTGGTCTGTGTCAGGCAGAGGGAACACAGGCAAGTACAGATGCTCAGAGGCAGAAGTCAGCTTGATGAATGTGAGAAAGAGAAGATGGAGAGAATTAGGAAAGTGATGGAGGAGGTAGGAAGAGCCAGATACTGGAGGTTGGTCATGGTAGCAAGTTCCAGTGTAATTTTAATTCAGATGGAAAACCATTTGAGGGATTGAAGCAGGCGCTAGCACCCTCTGATTTGCATTTTTAAAAGGTCACTTGGGCTGCCACATGAAGGATGGATTGCAGAGAAGAGAGGGAAAGAGGAAGGCCAGATGTCCTTGCAGAAAAAAAAAAGTAGGCAGATTTTAAAGCAAGTTTGAACCAGGACTGTGCTAGGCAGAGGGGAGAACAGAAGTGTCTGTGATGAAGACTCATGTTTTCCCCACAAAGACTGAAGAGAAGCTGACACAGAAGCAGGCTGTGGACATGGGCTGAGGAGCAGAAGACAGAGAAGGCAAGGAGGCAGGTGGTCGTCCATTCCAGGCCCACTGGCGACTGCCTGCCTCTTTTCTGGCCCCACATTCTCCATCTGGTCCCTTGCCCCTGTCCCACTCACTGGTGCCTTGGTGATGGTTGGCACCTGTGGTGCCAGGCATCCCGCTCATACCAGTTGTCCAGCCACGCGAGAGCATCTGGGAGGCGGCAGAGGGGCCCAGTAGCGGCCCTTGGCCTGGTGCCCAGAGCTGCCATCCAAAGCGTGGCCTGGGCCTCATACTGAAGCATGTGACAATGGGTCAGCTCCGTGACAGTTGCGCTGCAGCTGGGAGAGGGCAGAACACACTCCAGGGGACCAGCCAGCTGACGCCATCCTAGAGCCCCTTCCCACAGATGTCTGATGTGAATGAAGGGGAAGCCTAGGTGGGATCTGCTCTGCACATGCAGGCTGCACCAAAGCCCCGCTGTGACTGAGCCTCACAGCAAGGCCTCATCCTTCACATGCCTTGGGAACTTGCCCCAGTCATTCTTTGGCTCCCTGTGACCTGCATATGAACAGTGAGAAGAGCTAAGACTCAGGTTGTACCTACTGTGTGTCAGACACAGAGTGCTTCATCTGCAGCTTATTAAATCTGTACAATGACCTTTCATGGCAGACTCTATAATGACCTCCATTCTATAGATCAGGAAACCAAGACACAGAGAGATCATGATGTCAAAGTCTCTTAGTCAGTAGGAAGTGGGGTCAGGATCTGAATGCAGCAGGTCTGGCCTTTAGCCCATACACTCAAGCAGCTCTCTGCACACAGAAGTAGAGGGAAGCTGCTGGGTGCCGGTGGCTCACGCCTGTCTGTAATCCTAGCTACTCAGGAGTCTGAGATCTGAGAATGGCTGTTCAAAGCCACCCTTTGTAGGAAAGTCCATTAGACTCTCAACTCCAATTAACCACCAGAAAATCAGAAGTGGTGCTGTGGCTCAAGTGGTAGAGCGCTCGCCTTGAGCTGAAGAGCTCAGGGACAGTGCCTAGGCCAAGAATTCAAGCCCCATGACTGACAAAATAAAAGAGGGGATGGCAAGCTTGGCTTCTCTTTGACCTGCAGTGTTTCTTGGTCCCTCATCTTTTTTGCCAATGCCTCCCCCACCTTGAGAGGTAAGCTCAGCTCCAGTCAAACCCTGATCCTGCACTGTGTGACTGGGATGTAAGTCTGAGTTAGGAAGGAGCATGAGCAATGCAGGCAGGATTGAATATGGGCTAGCCCAATGCCTGGGATGGGCAGAGATGAGACAAGCAGGTCCTATGGCTTCCTCAGGATACTGAATGTCATGCTAAAGGCAAGCAAGTGTTATGCCCATTGTAGCTTCCAGTATGGAGATTTCCAGTGTATGATACAGAAAACCCAACCCACACTGGCTGAACCATAAAGGAAATGGATTGGCTGATGTGGAGATTTCTAGGGATGAATCTCCTTTCTGGCCAGGCTGGATTCAGGGGTGACAGTGCATGTTGTTTAGAGCTTGCCTTCCTGTTTCTCTCCCTCTGTGAAATGCATGCTCAGATACAATCTCTCCTCTGGTGGCAAGGTGGCCATCAGCATCACTATGCTTGAACTCAGTCCTACCACAGAGATTGCTGTTGTCTGAGCCACAGTCCCAAGATTGGGGCAACTTAGATTGGCTTGACTGGGGCTACTTTCCATCATCACCTGTACCACTCCCCACCCATGCGTGCTACAGCCAGGATTGCAAAAGGCTTACCACAGACAGAGACTGAGTGGAGGATAGTCAAAGGGATCATGAATATAGTAAATATGGCAAATGTCTCCACGGAGCCAGTTAAGACATTTAAGCAAAGAACTGGCATAATTAACCAATAGTTTATAAAGAATACTTGTCATGTGAAGAAAGTCCTGAGTCAGGGGACGATGGAAGGTGCAGGTTTGTGCTTAAAAGGTAGTAGTGGAAATTAACACGAGGAAGGGCTGATTGGAGTCAGGATGCAAAGAGTCTGAAGCCAGGCAAAGGGACTTAAGCTTTCTTCCCTAGCACTTGAGAACTATAGAATGGTTTTAAGAAAGAGAGTACTGTAGCCTGAGTTCTGTCTTAACACAATCAATGTTGTCATGATAATAGGGTGAACCAGAAGTAGAAAGAAGACTTTTTCAGAATTTTCATCTGAAAATTTTCATTTACAATCATGCATCCCCTAACAAATAAAGTACTCAGCGTGTTGCCTGCCTGGCACAGAGTAGGTGACCCCGAAGAGTAGTTCTTAGAGATCATTAAAAGAATCTTTGGGGTGGCAGAACTTGCAAGATGAGTGAATATCTCTCCTGGAAGCCCTGGAAGAGAGGTCCCCTTGCTTGGTGATTGGAAACCCTTACCCTCCTCATAAGCTTCCTTCATTCAATAGAGAGAGTTGAGAGTTACAGCATCCTTCTGATGGGATTAATAATCTCAGGCATTTAAGATTAAATTCAGGGCTGATTTTCCAAGAGAGGACAATTAACCCTGGTAGTGGCTTCTGCCTGTGGAGTTCAGGTGCAGTCAATGTAATTTCTAAGCAGCACATTCCCATTTGGTTCCTCTGTGGCCATCCGGTCCCCTTAGCAGATATCTGTTTTGTTGGCAACTCTGGTGCTGAGTAAATGCCATGGGAAAGTTGAAATTTACCCATCAGAGCTCAGCACACCAGAGATTCCCTTCTCAGCCCCATAGAATGAAATCTCTGACACCCATTCCCTCTCCTGGCCCATTGCCAACATGCCTCCAGAGGGATTTCCTAGTGTTACAGTTATTTCATGCCAAGAAGTGGAAAAAGTATAACTAGTGGAAGGATTTTCTAGGAAACGATGAACTCAAGTTTACACATAAGCACACAAGAAAGGAGATTGAGGATTTGTACATTTTATGGGGGTGCAGACATTAACATCATTTCACTTAGAATAACAAGTCTCTACCTGCTGTAGAATTTATTAGCAGCAATGATAACGAGAGCTGCCTTCACCCAGAGCCTGCTATCCAGCAGGCAGCATGGCAGGTATTTTACAAACATCCCTTTCATCAGCCTGGCTCAGAAGGGACCACTTAGACTGGTGGATCTAAATAAATTATCATTCGTGAATGGGTCATGAAATGAATTTGGTATTTTAAAATCAGCATCTTAAAATGAAATAGCACACAAAATAATAAGGAATTGAATGGAAGAACAGATATCAGATCATTTCAAGAAGCAAGGGAAGGAATATTGCATGACACTTGTGTTAGAGAAGCAGGTTACGATGGAAAATACAATCTCTACTATAGGTTGTGCTGAAAAAACTTTAAAAGCCTCTGCTTCTCTCAGTACTTCCCAAACTTGAGTGTGTTTCAGAATCATCTAAGAGCCCGTGAAACAGTGATCCAATCCCTAGAGTTCCTGATTCAATAGCTGCATTAGTTACATCGGTGTCCCCATGACCAAATACTTCACAGAAACAAGTTAAAGGAGAAAAGCTTTTGGCTCACAGTTTCAAAGGCTCAGTCCTCTAGCTTGACTCCATGTGCCAGGACAGAATGCAATGGGGGTAGGGAGGTATGGTAGAGCAGGAGCAGTTTATGTCACAGAAGACAGGAAGCAGCAGCAGCAGAAAAGAGAGAGAAAAGGGGGGGGCAAAGAACAGGGGCCAGGTTTAACCTTCAAAGTTTCCAATGACCAACTTTCTCCAGTCAGGCCCACCACCCAGAGTTTCCATAATCACCTCAAACAGTGCTAGGAGTGAGGGCAAGCATTGAACACAAGGGTCTGCAGGAAATCATTCATATTCAAACGCTAACCTTGGGTCTATATATCTAATAGTGATGTCAGTGTTGCTAGTCTCAGATCACATTGAAAAACACTGGCCTGATAGTTCCTATCTCATAGATGAGGAAGCTGAGATTCAGAAAGAGAAATCACTCCACACCATAGCTGGTACAACTGAGAGCTAAGGTGCAGGTGTGATGGAACTTCCAAACTGTAAGCCATCTATGCTTACTCCGGTGTGTGAAGTAGTCTATCTTTAATGGATGCATTTAGATATTTCTCTCTCTCTCTCTCTCTATACATATATATGTTATGTTTTTATATTTTGTTTTGAACTCACATTCAACTGTTAGTCAGAAAAAAAACAGTGCTTTTAAGCCAATCTCCCTTTATGTGGTTAATGCCCTAATATCAAGATAGGGGAGTGATTGGAAGATCACACCATAATTTGAGCAGCACAGACTTAAAGAGAAGCCAGGCATCTACTTCACTCTATCCACTGCTTCTTCATTCTATCTGCAGTCACCTGGGTCTCTGTTGGATGCCTGATATATACATAGCTTGGTTTCATGAAGACTTTGAGGTTGGAAGAAAGCTCCACTGTCCAGGCATGTATCTTTTTTGGCTCCAAATGAACCTAAAAAATTGACAACTTTGGCAAGGGGAGTAGGGGGGAGGAGATGGGAAGGGATGGTAAGGGGAAACAAAGGAGGAGGCAACAAGGCTTGATAAGAAATGTACGGTATTTTCACAATTAAAAAAAAGATTGGCTCAGTGAAATTGCACCAGCCTAGCAAGTATAAGGCTCTGAGTTTATTATACCCCAGTACTTCAACACCAATGTTACAAATGAACTCCAACAGAGATCAAAATGTGTCTCTTCTTAGGCTGGAATATTAAGCATGATATTGAGAGAATATTTCTGGTTTGCTAACTTGAAAGAACAATAGCTTTGGGATTAGAAAGACTTGGGTCAAATCCTGGACCCACTGAAATGCATTTCTGAAACATGTGCCTAACTTTCTCCAGGTTATGGAGAAAGTCATCTTTTATGTAGGATTCAAAATATAGATAGGTGTAAAGATTGCGGGGGGGGGGGGATTAGGTTACACAAAGCACATAGCATGGTCCTTGGTACCTGACCAACCCTGAATAAATAGTAGATATTAAATTCTCCATTCATTCAGTCACAAATACTTATTGAGTATATACTCTGCTGTACTATGTGTGCCAAAATATAAAGAGTCTTTGGCAGTTCATAATCCATTGTTAAATTGACAAACCCTCTCCACTTCTAATCCTATGCCTGAAGCAGCCATGGTTAATTGATTACTGTGTTATTTGGCACAGGGTTCAGCATTCAGCTTCAATATCCTTCTCAGCATAGTAGTGTGGGCAGCACTGCCCACACACAAGAATATAAATCATGCTGGGAGCTGGTGGCTCATGCCTGTAATCCTAGCTACTCAGGAGGCTGAGATCTGAGGAACACGGTTCAAAGCCAGCCTGGGCAGGAAAGTCCGTGAAACTCTTAGCTCCAATAAACCACCAGAAAACCAGAAGTGGCACTGTGGTTCAAGTAGTAGAGCACTAGCCTTGAGCTGAAGAGCTATGGGACAGCACCCAGGCCCAGAGTTCAAGCCCCACGACCGACAAAAAAAGAAAAAGGAAAAGAAAAGAAAAGAATATAAATCACTAACTTCATTGCTTTCCTAGTTTAGGAAAACCCAGAAATAGACATTTACTTTGATATACCACAGGAACACTAATGTTCTCAGATACTTTATGAGGGATGCTTGATATCCTGGCTCTCCAGGATATCTCCTAGTTATGCAAAGCTTTGGGAAAAAGCTGAGCCTGGATGGACAAATAGAAGCTCATTGGGTTTAACGGAGGGGTGGCAATTGGGAAGAAGGGCAGTCCAGGTGAGAAACTGGAAGGAGGAGGGAGTAGGAATGCTGGGGGACTGTAAGGAAGACAGAATAGGGAAGGGTGCTGTTGAGAGCTGACACTGGAGAAGTATGGGGAGGCCAGACTGGATGGATCATACTGATCCATGATCATACTGATATCAGGGCACCATGAACATGCAGCCTTGGGAGCAGGCAGTGAGTGTCCCTGCTGAGCAGCACCTGGAGAGAAAGCTGAGCTAATGTGGCTTAACTTGGAGAAAAGAGGCCAACAGGCAAGAAATGTTCCTCCTGCGTGAAAATGCCTGAATCCAGTGAAAAGACTTGTGGGATAATGGAGGCCTTTCTCCATTTCAGACAGTAGTAATCCAAGTCTCTCAGGATCAAGTGCAGAACCTGATTAGTGCTGGGCCAAAGCAGCCCAGAGCTCCCGTTTCCATCACAAACTGACTGCAGGCTACACTCTGATGGGATTGTTTGTTGTTGTTGTTGTTTTAAAAAATGCCATCCTTGCTTTAAAAGAATGTCCTTCTCACCAAGCATGGGCTCTACTGTTATTGTGAGGAGTTAGAGCCCTGGAACAATATTTAAGGCCACGCTCTTGGGAGTGATTGGCTTTAAATTTGAGCTGTGGAACTTTCTCAATAATAAGCTTTAGAGTGGAAGGTGAATACAGGAAATGAAAGTGGATACAGGGGAATAGCCGATTGTTTAGTGCAGAAAGCAGTGCAATCAGTGTCCCTCTGTGAGAGGTCTTGTATTCAGATTGGGGGTCATACCCACACACCTTGGACAAGTCCTTTGCTCTCTTTGGACCTCAATTTTCTCATGTGCAGAATGGAAAAGTGAGCCTCACATTGTCTAGATTTCCATGTTCACTCAGGCAGCAGTTCAGAGGGAGTTCCATCAGCAAAGTTGCCATGCTCTGACTCATGCCTCAGAAGGTTCTAGATGGCAAGCTAATCTCATCCCAGTTTGCTGCTATGATCGAAAACCAATGGGTGCAAAAAGGTAACACTGCTGGCAAACCCCAACTTAGCAATGAGCACATTTCTACAGTTTGCTGTTAGGTTTCTAATATCAAAATCAGAGTGTCTTTTCCAGAGAATGTTTAATTTAAAGATAACTTACTAGGCCAACTCAGGAACGACCCTGGTCAGTTCTTATTGGAATCAAATAGTATTTGTTTTATGGAACCAATTTATGCTGTTATATTTTTATAGGAGTTATTTCATGAACTAGCAGTAGTTTATATTTTCTTTTGTTTTATGTTGTGTGTGTGCTATTAACTGAGGGTTGAATTCAGGGTCTCATGTAATTGTGCCACATCTCCTGCTTGGCATTTCGCTGGCTAATTGGAGATGGAGTCTTACAGACATTTCAGTGTAGGCTGGCTTTAAACACAGTCCTTCAGGTCTCAGTCTCGTGAGTAGCTAGGACTCTAGGCAGAAACCACTGGTGCTTGGCTTAGAATGGTATATTTTGATGGAATACTATGGAGTAGTCCAATTTTTTTGGATTAGTCCAAAATAATGCTGCTTTTTTGTTTGTTTGTGTTTTGGGGTCTGGTCATGGGCCTGAACTCTGGGTCTGGGCGCTGTCCCTCAGCTCTTCAGCTCAAGGCTAGCGCTCTACCACTTGAGCCACAGCGCCACTTCTGGCTTTTTTTTTCTGCTTATGTGGTGCTGAGGAATCAAACCCAGGGCCTCATGCATGCAAGGCAAGCACTCTACCACTGAGCCACCTTCCAAGCCCCTAATGCTGCTTTTTGAGAGGTTAACTTGCAGTGAAAATATCTTAGAGCCAAGCCTAAGAAACCAATCACTAAATGACATTATTCACTGAGTCTGGGTGAGATTCAACTGCTTCTGATTACCCAAAGGATAGAGAACCCTCTGCTATATGGGAGGACTTCCTGTGGCAGCCACCAGAATGTTAACATTTCTTTTTCAAAATTTGTCCTTGTTACGGACTCATGGAAGAGAATCAAAGATCTCAATTTTTCCTTTTATCAAAGAAATTCTTTGTATTCATAACTATTATCTTGTCAAAAGATTTCAATTACTTAAATTGTTATGAAATGAATCAAATTTAATTAACCAGTTGTTTTTAAAACCCTCTCGACTCAGATTTTTGAGAAAGACTAAGAATGAAAAATTAGACTTTTTGTCTAAATTTGTCTAAGTTGTAGAAAGAAAACATTGAGAACATGCCTCTGATCAGGAGAGAACATTACCAAATGAAATTTATTGCTGAACCCATAGAGCGGAAGACAATATATAATAAAACATATTATTATATTGGAGAATTTTCTGTGGGCAGCACACTTTATACCTACCATTGCACTTTATCTTCAGTTTGGGAAAAACTGAGGTTTAGCTAATGAGTGGTAGAGTTACGATTATCCATAATTGGACAGCCTGGCTGTCCAATTTGAATACTTAAGATTAGAAATGATCTTTTTTTTCCCTAAAAGATGAATCAAGAAAGGGCAAGAGGAGAGAAATGTTAAACAATTAGGCTCAGAAAGCACCATTGGATCCCTATAAAGTGTAGAGAGCTCTGGAAATATACATGAATACGAATTTCATTAAAATGCAGTTCCCAGCAGAGTTCATTTAGTTGAATTTCTCATTTCCATGAAAGAGTGATGATGCTGATAATGTTGGGGCTGTGTATCTTTGGTATTTTATTTAAATTTTATAGCCACACACCAGCTGGGAAGACAGGCAGCATATATAAAAAGCCTGTCACCTCCTACACTGGCCACCATAACAGTCTAGATATTTTGTTTTGTTTGTATTGGTGGGATTTCCCCTCTTCTGACCCTGCTGTAGAAAATCCATTTGCACTTGTCCACAATCTCTTATTTCCTCTACCAACTGCCTCAATCAAGCTCGTCTCTGAGATGTGTCTGGCTGCCTTGTGCTTGGGAGGGGTGATGAATAAGCTGGTTCACAGTTTCTCCTTGCTTTTGTTTCTGAAACTCTGGGAATAAGGTAAGAGGTGTGCGGGTGCAGGAGCCAGCTGCTGCTCAGAGCAGGTGAGTCTTTCTTGGAAATAGTCCCAGATGATGTCTGCTCATGGTGAGGAGGTCTCTCATGGAGAGAGGTGATGCGCTGGAAAACTGTCCATTCACGGTGACAAGAGCCTGACTCCTGAATGAGCTGATCCTCGATTAGTCTTTTGTTTCATGTGACTAAGGAATGAGGTCCACATGAGGGTTCCAGATGAGCCATGGGTGAAGACCCAAAGAATTAAAGTTGAAACATAGGCAGTGAGAGCAAGAGTCCTGAACATATGCAGTAAGAGCAAAGGAGGTGTTGTAGATGCCTCACTAGGCAGAGATGTTCCTGGCCTATCCCTTACTTAGTTATGTACAGTTATTACTGTTCACTATTATAGAGACCTTAAAATGCAGCGACATACAAGAAAAAGGAAATCATTTCTAGTCTTGCTAGCAAAATAAAAGGATTTTTAAGAAATATAGTTCCTCCTGCAATCTGAAGCTCTTTATTTCCTATCATGATTTTCTCTCTCCTTTCTCTCTCTCTCTGTGTCTCTCAGCCAAAGTGGAATTATATTGTATATTCAATTTTATAACTTGATTTTTCCCACCTACCTCTCTCAGATATTACATTTTCTTCAGAATTAACATTTTTAATATGCTAGATATATTATTTAAACTTTTGGAGGAGCCATAATTTATCCAGTCAATAAGATATATTTCCTCTATGACAATATCATAATTTAACTAATCTGACATTTAGCATGTTTTCTGTCTTTTTCAAAATGATAAATATTATTTTAATGTGTATATATGAACATAAATCTCATCTGGAATTTCTGATCATCCCCTTAGGGGAGATTTCTACAAATCAGTTAAAAGCCACATGCAATTTGCTTTCCTGAAGTTTGTTCAAGCACACCTTCCAGTTAGTAGTGAAAGAGCTTATTTTATCACATATTTTTTTCCTGAGAAGCTGAGCATAAAATTTAGACAGAGTTATAGGTATCTGATGTTCAAAGTTGACAGAAATATTCACAGTGCATCTTAGTCCCATGAGATCTGTGGCTGCTGCACATTTGCAGGAAAATCAGAATGGGCTCTTATGGAGTCAGCATCCTGTCTTGGGCGGAACAGTCTAAAGGTGAATGGGCAAGTTATGAGTGAACCCCATTCCCTGTCTATAACTCTGGGCAAAGAAGCACAGATCCGACCTTTCAATCTAATGATGGAAGACAGGCTCCATCTAACAACAAGGGATCTGCAGAGGAAGGCATTAAGGAAAGGTACTGCATGGCACTGGGGTGTGTGGAAGCCTGAGAGATCAGAGAGAAAAGTCACAAATGCAAAAGCCAACAGGGTGGTCTTCCAAGGGGCAGGTGGGTCTGAAGCAAGGAGGAAAAGGGTGGACAGAAAGAGCAGATAAAGAGAGGGACTCATAGAATGGAATGAATACCTGCTGAACCTAACCTAGGGAAAGCTAGGAGCACAGAGGTTCTGGAACTCAACAGACTTGTGTTCCATTCCCAGTGTCACCACCCATTTGCTGTGTGACATTGGACAAGTTAGTTCATGTCTCTGAATCTCAGAGTTATATTTTTCATTATTATTAAGTAGTTGCACGGAGTAAACCTCAGGTTCTTTTCATCTGTAAAGATTGAAAGGGGGGAATGGGGGGAGCAGGGATGGTAAGGGGAAACAAAGGAGGAGGCAACAATGCTTGATAAGAAATGTACTCATTACCTTGCTCATGTAACTGTAACCCCTCTGTACAGTATTTTCACA
>NW_012267262.1:1021280-1050483 GCF_000151885.1 Dipodomys ordii
TGATCACAAACAAGACCATACTAAAGCTACCAGCACAACTATGTTTATTGCAGCATTATTTACCATAGCTAAGATATGGAACCAACCCAGCTGCCCCTCAGTAGATGAATGGATCAAGAAAATGTAGTATATATACACAATGGAATTCTATGCCTCCATCAGAAAGAATAACTAGCATGCTATATTTTTATGGCTTCAATTTGAAGACTTGTTGCCCAGTTAGTTGGTGAATCCAGTCATTGGGAAGTTATTGGATCATGAGGACTCTGATCTAATCTTGGACTAATGCATTGATGGGTTCAACATTTTAATGGACTCTTGGGGCAGTGGTAGAAACTGTGAAAGGTAGGGTCTAGTTGGAGGAAGCAGCTCACTTACTGGGAGTGTACTTTAAATCTAGGCTTCTCCTTCTGGCTCCCCCTTCTCTGTTTCCTAGCTGCCATGAACTGAGCATCTCTCCTCTATCATGCCCTCTTTGTCATGATATATTGCATTACCTCAGGACCATAGTAATAGATTCAGCCAGCTTTAGACTGAACGCTGCAAAACCTTGAGCCCAAATAAATCTTTCCTTCCTTAAGTTGATTTTCTCAGGAATTTGTCAGCGATGGGAAGTGAACTGTCATATATACCACAGCCCCAGGAGAGGTCTGACTCTTAGAAGGTAGCAAGGAAGCAAGAATGGCAAGGCAGCTCCTCTGCTCTGTCCTCCCCTTGTGCTTCTCATTATCATCATTAGAGAGGGTGCCAGGGAGAACCTACAATTGGTTTGACAATGGTCTTCATCCTGCTCAGAGGTTCAGCAAGGCCATGCACACAGCTTTTCCAGGAGTTTGTTTCTGGAAGGGTTTCCTTTCTGCCTGGGATTGAGGTGCAGAATAAGACCCAGAAGAGCCAATGAATCAGTGCAGCAGAGCCGTAAGACTTCTAAGATCTATAGGATGCCCTGATAACTCACGGCAGGTGTCTAGGCCATCCTTTAAGCAGACTCCAAGTGAGCCAAAGTGGACTCCAGCAATGCCCTGCTACTATAAGTTCCCTGGAATCTTTGAAGCCTAGATTAGAGTTCCAATAGGAAGCAGGTGGCACACAGGACAGGGTAGATGCAGACAACTTAATGAAGAGGCTGTTTACAAAGGCATGGGCATGGAGCCAACAGGAAATGGCAAACTAAAAACTGTTCAGCCCCCTAGACCCAAAAGTCCAAATGAAAGAGCTATGCCCCAGGGTGATGGGCTAACCAAAAGCAGCTTGAGCCTAGAGAAAAGGAACAAGGTGAGCCTGGTGGGTAGGGATCTGGGGAATGCCACCCAGCCTCTCCTTTCTTCCAGGTCTTGTTAGTGCTGCTCATTGACTCTGAGGGTGGGGGAGTCTATGCTTGTGTGGCGTGTACTGTTGGATCAGCCTGTCAAAGCACAGAGCGGCACACAGCCCTGGAGAGTGAGACCATTGGGGCAAAAGGAGAAAATCAGTCTTCCCCCAATGCTCTTGTTTAATGAAGGGTTATTTGGTGCCTCCAGACTCAACAGCAGTGTTGTTGTAAGATCTTGATTGTAACTTACCATCTATTCTTTCAAATCGTCCCTAGCACCCAGGGCTACATCCTCATGTCATCAGAGCAGATTCTGCACTAAGGGAGCACATACCTAAAGAAAGTAATTGGTTCCCTTATGTAGGCTTCTTAATCTTTCCATGTCTCCATTTGCTTATCTATAAACTAGAGATAGAACTATCCTCCACAGCCAATGGTTAAGATGAGGAAATGTGTATAGTGCTTTCTGCTTGCCACATGGTCAGTGCCAGAGCCTTTATTAACATGACCATTGCCAACACAAAGCAGCAGTAATGACAGTCAAGAGCAATTTTTCTTTCTTTCTTTCTTTCTGTCTTCCTTCCTTTCTTTCTTTCTTTCTTTCTCTTTCTTTCTTTCTCTCTCTCTCTTTCTTTCTTTCTTCCTTTCTTTCTCTTTCTTTTCTTCCCTCCTTCCTTTTCTTCCTTCCTTCCAGTCCTGGGGCTTGAACTTATGGCCTGAGTACTGTCCCTGAGCTTCTTTTTCTCAAGGCTAGCACTCTACTACTTAAGCCACAGCACCACTTCTGGCTTTTCCTGTTTATGTGGTCCTAAAGAATTGAACCCAGGGCTTCATGCATGCTTGGCAAGCACTCTACCACTAAGCCACATTCCCAGCCCAGCAATAACTATTTCTTGAGCACTTATACTGTGCCAGGTTATTTCCTTCAGGGAGGAACATTGAGCAGAGAGGCCCTAGGGTTCAAAGGAGAAGCAGGTGAACTTGTACCAGTCTTAGGTTCAGATTCTAGCTTCAATTTCTATGTTTTGTATGACACTGGCCAATTATTTAACCACCACACCTCAGTTTCCTCATCTGTAAAGTGAGAATAAGGTTGTCCTAAGAATTCAATAGCTAACATGTGTAAAGCACTCAGAACAATCGTTACATTAGATGCAATGTAAAAATATAAGCTATGAATAATAGTTGGAGTCTTGATTCTGTTGTTGAGCTGAGAAAAATAAGGGCCGCTCTGAAGCCTCACTCTGTCAGTTGAGCACATTCACTCACTCCTTTGAGTGCTGATTTCCTCATCTGTATCATACTTGGGTCTTACAAGTTGTCAACAAGATTATATAGGGTGATGTTTGTAAACCTTTGGCCCACAATAAGCCCTCTGGAGATGTTGCTGCCTTCCTCCCTGTGTGCTCTTTCCCAAGGTCCTCACTTCCTGGCTGATTTAGGCAGTGCCCTTAATAAATGTAGTGGCACCTGTTGAGAAGATGAAATACCATGCAAAGGTTTGAGGTTTCAATGGTGAATCATTTATTCAGCAGAGACAGCCAACCCAATGCTCTCTGCCCACCATGATAGGATCCTAGCAGCTCAGCTGTAGGACTCACAGAGAAACCACAATGAGCTGGAGACTTTCGAGGGCTGGTGCAGAGCCCTTCCTTTCTGTACAGGCCAACAATGCCCATTTCCCAGGGAAAAAAAGACAGAGGATCCAGGTAAGCTTCCCTAGGCTCCTGTAGGCAGCCAGGCTAGGTATAGAGGAAGCCCAGGCATCAAAGCTCAGAGCTCTGCTTCAACCCCACACTGCTTCTTCAGTCCTGATTGTCCCAGCCAGGAGCTGTGTGGTGTTAGGTGGGCCTGTGTGGGTCTATTTCCTGCTGAGTTGGACTTTTTTGTTCTGTACATGTGACAGAATCCCTGCCTACTGCTAGGACCCTGGGAGGTTGGTCACAGTTGGGCCTCTGTGTTAGAGGGTACAGATGGCTCAGTACACAGTTGTACTCTGCAGCAGGAGCTATAAATTGGCATAGGTATGATTACAGTAGGGAGAGGCTTAGTAATATTATTTCTACTGGATTTATTCAAAAGTGTATGCCTAATGACCTCATGAATTAGTCAGTATATACTGTTTGGTCCAAGTAAAATTGATTTAAGAGGACTAAAATTGACCTGCCTTTCTTGCAAAGCATAATTTCATGGCACACTCTTTCCCTTTAAGGCACAACCCATGCTTATTGGTCAGAACCAGCCCATAGCTGGGAGGGATGCTGGGAGATGTAGTTTCACGTTTTTCTGCCATGCCCCTGGGAATCCCAAGTGCAGTGACGCTATATTGCAGTTTCTCTCGTCAGGGTGATGATCCCATCCTTTAGAAGCTGATAGTATACAATTGTGGCCCTTTGTGACTATTGCCTGGAACTATAGGAAATCTCACCCCAAATTCTGTTGTCTTCTAGAAAGAGCCTTTTTATTATTATTTTTTTTTGCCAATAAGTGGCTTCTTCAGGCATCACATGTCATGTCTCCCCTGCCTTGACTTGGAACAACTCTGAGGTCCCCCAGGGCCACTTCTGTTTCTTCCCAGTGAGGCCTACCCCATTTTCCAACATATATCACTCCCTAGAACACTCCTCAAGAAAGCTGCTCACATCATTGTGGCACAGTTGGGGGAAACCTAAGAAATCAGGGCCCTGTCTTAGAGGAGAAGTAGAAAGATACTGAGAATAAGTGGTTCTTTTTTTCCCTATAGCAACTCCTCATCTCACATCAGCTCTGAGGCAAAACTTGCAAATGTACCCCAGGAAGCAGCACAATGCCCCGCCCCCCTTCAGCTGAACTTATAAAGGTGAAAACATATGTGACCTTGCTATGGTGCCTGTTAGGAAATTTGAGCTAGTTCTAGATTGATTGAGTATGAAAAAGTAAATTATAGCTAGATGCCCAGTGGTTCATGCCTAGAACCCTAGTACTTAGGAGGTTGAGACTAGGAGGTTTGTGGTTCAAGGCCAGCCTCAACTGAAAAGTTCACAAGCTTCCTACTCAACCCATAGGTGAGCACAATGGTATACTTGACATCCTAAACTACTGAGGACTGAGATTGGGGGAGAGGACAGCCAGGGAAGAAAGTCTGTAAGACTCCTTCTTCATGCAGGGAGGAAGAGGAGTTGTTGGTAAAGTGAGCATGTGATCTCAGTGATGAAATGAAGCACCAAAGTAGGTAAATCATGTCTTTGGGCCCACCTGTTAGGAAGCAAGACCTTCCCCAAATAACCACCAGGGAGAAAAAAATCAGGACTCCTCAGTATTACATCAGACTAAAAGGTTTGAGCCTCTAAATTCAAGCCCTAGTAACACACACACACACACACACACACACACACACACACACACAGAGTTAATTGTAATTGGGTGTTTTGCCTTACACCTATAATCCCAGCTATTTGGGGGCAGAAATTGGAAGATCATAAGCACAAGGCAAGTCTAGACAAAGTTAGCATAGAACCTTATCTCAAAAACAAAATAAATCATCATCATCATCATCATCATCATCATTCTCATCATCACCATGGCTTGGTGGCATAACTCAAGTGGTAGCAAGCACAAGGTCATGCCTAGGTCTATCTTAGGTAATTCCTAGATGAATCCTGGGTTCAATTCCCAGTAGTGCCAAAAAGAAAAAAAACTAAATTATGACAGATAATCAATACTAAGATTACCATTATACTACAACAAGCTAAACAATGTACATATGTGTAGCTATAGAAAATACATAGCTTATACATCTTTAGGAAGCTGGTAGAAGGTTTTGCTGGAAGCTAGTCCTTTGTGGGGAGGAAGAAAGCACTTGGGATGTGTAAACATAGCAGGAGAGAGATGGAGGAGGTAACTGAAGAGCTTTAAGTCTTGACTCTAATGTTTTGAAAAGATCATCTGCCCACTGATTACTTGCAAAGGAAAAAATTTATATTGAAAATTTGTATTTATACTGAAATTTATGTTTATATTGAAAAGATAAATAGAAATCCACTGGCTTCTTAGAAGACCAAAATCTCAGTCATCCAAGGACAAATACAAAAAGTCAACTTTGCATTCCCAACTTGTTTGAGGCCTCTCAAACTTGGCCCCTCTAAGCCTCAGTTTCCCCACTTGTAAAAAGAAATCCCTAAGCTTTACCTCATAGGCTGTAAGGTAGACCTGACAAAGCTGATCATCAGTGCCAGACACTCAAGTTGGGGATGGATGACTTCAAGCTCCTCTATTTCTCTGTGGATATAGTGTGGCCAACCTTGATGGGCACAGAGACCAGCAGTTGAATAATCACCTCACAGCATGCGTGGCCCAGTGGCTCACACAACTAACTGTCAGCAGGCCCAGGGTCAGCAGCCCCACAGCAGGAAGGTATCCATTCCCCAGAGTTCACAGTCTGTCTGTTTTCAGGACTGGCAGGGAGAGAGCTGAGTTGGGACCATTCCAGGTACTGTGGGGTTGAGCCTGTTTGAGATATGAGTGGCAGCCTGGCTTTAGAGTGTTTTGTGTTGTGTCAAAGGGCTTGGGTGGCTTTCTGACTTCTTTCTCAGAATGATGGGGACAAAGCTTCCCCTTTCAGTGAAACCCAGCAGACCAGAAAGGCTTTGAAATCATGAAATGCAAATACAGGCTGCTTTTGAAGCATGGCGAAGGCGGAGCTGCTGAATTAAATTAACATGGCCCATAAATACAGAGGTTAAAAAAAATGGGGAACTGAAGTGTTCACATGATTTTGTCCAGAGGAGAAATCATCCCAGGACAATGGTCTATTTTGTTTGGATTACAGACTGGCCGCTATCACATTAGCTCAAGCTTGGCAATATTTCTGTGAAGAACTGCTTTTTGTGGAGCCCCATGGTCTCTGTGGGGAATCCCTTGATGCCCAAACAAGCTGGGGAGGAGGATAACTTCTGCCTCTTTGCTGACTTGCCTGCTTCTGCCCACTACTGCCAGGGCATGCTAGTGCTTGGCCAGTGATGTGCCAATGGAAGAAGAAAGGTATAGCACAAAGAAAGCGGGGACACATGCACAAAATTCAGACCAATAAAACAACACCAGCAACAAAACCTTTTGTTCTTCAATAGGCATGTCATCACTATCCATCAATGAGGCCTCTCTTGAGAAATAAAGAAAGATAGTAATGTTCAACCTACATGGTCACATGGCAAGAGCCAAGAGACGTGTCCCCCTTCACCCAGGTATTCTGTCAGCCTCAGGCTCTGATTTGCTCCCTGAAATTGAGTGCCAGTGGCCAGTAAGAGACCATTTTGACAATATATGAACTCAGCGCCTTGCACTGCTAGGCAGGTGCTCACAGGACGGGCACTCTGCCACTTAAGCCACACCACTAGCCTTTTTTTTTTGCTTTAGTTATTTGGGGGGATAGAATTTCACTTTGGCACTGGCCAGCCTGGATTGCAATCATCCTATTTGTGCTTCCTGAGTAGCTAGAAAAAAAGGCACATACCACTGTGCTTAGCTATGGATTAAAATGGGGTCTCTTGAACTCTTTTGCTGGAGCTGGCTTTGAATTGCTAGCCAATCTCCCAGTCTCCCAGTCTCTACCTCTAGAATAGCTGAGATGATAGATATGAGTCACCATGCCCAGCTATGAACTCTTGCAGTGATATTTACTTTAGAGCAAAATAGGTTGTACCAAATGTATAATATATTAAAATGTAAGCTAACAGAAGCTGGAACTGTTTTCCCCTTATAGTCAGTATTCTTTACTCCTCTGAGTGTTTATATTGCCACAGACTAGATGACTTTGAAGCCTCTGGTCTAGATCCCTGTCGCAGGTTCTTTAGCAACTGATCTTAGTCAATCATCCCTTCCCTCACTCAACCCCATCCACTCTGCACTGTGGGTCCTCATCTAAAAGAGAATAGTCATTATTTTCCTCAAATTATGTCTCAAGTGACATTAGCTCTGTAGCACAAGAATGGGTCCCATGGTCTAATCCACTAAGAAACACTACGCTAAACACTTACTAGAGAAGCCATTGCCCTGGCACATCTTGGGGCACTAATATTCTCAAGCTCAGATTTGAAGAAATAAAGGATAGTGGTAATGGTTCTTCCCTCCTGCATGAAGGCTTAGTCTGCTAAGTGGCCCCAAACCCCACCCCAGCCTTCAGCCCTGGGTCAGCATATCTGGCCTAGTTCCAGCAGCCCCAGATTGCCTCTCATCTTTGCCTTCCCAGGAGACCTTAGCCTCCAAACTCTGTCACAAAGCAATAACTATGGCTAGTCTTGGGTTAAAACAAAATTATCTTCATTGGTAAAGATACCAAAAACTGCTCCATCAATGAGGGGAGATTGCTAAGGAAAATTGCCAGATCTGTGAAACCTGTCAGGTTGATGGTCCTTTGTGACTAACTCTGCTGTTTTCCGTCTCCTGTAATGTTTGCCACTTGCATTACACTCAAAACTCCTAGAGGGCATGGAGCTGGCATTGATTTTACTTGCATTATTTATTATATAGTATGCATTCAAACAGTTAATCAAGAAGGATTTATTGAGTGGGGTGGCTGCCTCCTGAGGTATATGTTTCTACCTTAGAGTCATTATATAATAAAATGTCCACTGTGTGGTACAGTAAAAGGTTGGGCTTTGCAGTCTGGCAGAACTGGATGTACGTGGCCTCTGTGGCCTTGGCCACACATTTCTTTCTGGGTCTGTTTTCTCAGCTGTAACCTGAAGGCCATACTAGAAAATGTGAAGCCTTCATAAGGGTCTCCAGCAGAGAGCCGAACACATGGCAGGCTGAATGAAATACTGCTCTTTGTGGTTGATGGAGACTTTCTTCTAAGTGAATCATCTCATTTCATTCTCACAGTATCTCCCTGAGCTGTGTAAGGCCATGAATTTGCATCTGAATTTCACATTATGAGTAGCCAGTAGTTCAGAGAGGATAAGGACCTTGCTTGAAGGCTCTCAGCCAAGAAGAGAAGATTCAGGATTGAAAATTTGAGTCTGAGACTGTGTTCTGCAGGTGGCTGCCATATCACAGCATCCTGTGTGCCAGTGCTTTGCCTGCTGTAAACACTGTTCAATCAAAAACTAATTTTGCTACTAGTATGACTAATTCAGCATCAATTGCTCTAAATAAAGATCTTGTCTAGAAAAGTTATCCCAGAGCCCTTAAAATGCTCAGAGAGCCCTTACAGGCTAATCAGCTAGGTGCATTAAAAAAAAAAAAACTTTATCAGGCAGAAAATTTCCAAGGTCAATTAGAAAAGTGTATTGATACCAGGGAGAAAAAGTAGAACATGAGAATAAGACCTCACTCTGGATTGAGTAGTAGTGAGCTCCAATTAGGGGCAGCAAGAGGAGGAAGCTGAGGAATCTGTACATGAAACTGAGTATCAGCAAAGCCAAGGGGCCCTAGCTACTTAGGATGAGTGCACAGGCAGCTCAGAAGCAGGACTCTGTAAGAAGCACTGATGGAAGGTTTTAAATGGGAGAGTTGGGGGTTAGCCAAGAGACATGTCCAAGTGTTGGTCAACAGGAAGCCAGTTTGAAATATGAGAAGGAAAACAGCATCAGCCTACCAAGCTAAAGCAGGAGAGGAAAAGAAAAGATCGGGAGTGTATTAACGAACTAATTCATTTGCCAAATATTTTCATCAATGGAACTTTACTGAACACCTACTATGTGTCAAGAATGGTGCTTGTTTTTACAAATACAAGGATAAGTACAAGGTGGCATTGCCAAACCTAAGTCATTGACCAGTGAAGACTAAACAGCTTTGAACTAGCTTTTCACCCATCCCCCCCTGTATGTATACACACATAGCCATCTCTGATTCCTGCTGGCTCCCCTGGACATTGGCACATATGGCTCCCCTGTCCTAAGGAGAGTCCCCCTTCCTTGTCAGGTCAGAAATCTTGATTCAAATATAATGTCTACTTTAGAAATGAGGTTTTTCCACATAAGGAGGTAATTAAAAAGGAGGCTTCGCCAGGCATCTGGGAAATTGTTTTTCATTACCCAAGACAGGTGCACATTTTTAGCATAGTTCCCAGCTTCCAGAGGTCTCCGGGGCTCTCGGCAGTCTGGACTGAGCCTGTAGAAATGGGGTAAATATTTTTAACCAGGTGATCCTGGCCAGCTGGATGGGGCTGAATCTGGAGGGTGGCAGTGAGTTGAACCACAGTTCATTTAGTGGCCCAGTGCTGTGTTATAATTACCCAAGCTGAAAGGAAGCTAAAGGCATTCCTCTGACAGGGAGGCCAGGGAAGATGAACTCTGATGAGAAATTAATGATGAGTCAAGAAACTCCACAAGGGGGCTTTGCTGCGGGTCTCCCTGGTGACACATTAGAAGCTATCCTTCTCATCCCTTACCTCCTAACAGAATTCAAGCTATCACTGAAGGACTTTCTGGACATTAATGATGACGATGACGACAACAACAAAACTGTTATCAACAGCTATGAACAGTTATTTAGCACTATGTGTTAGGTAGTGTGCCAGTGCTTTATATACATTTTTTAAAAATAAACTGCCATGTTAACCCCTAGCATTCAGGAAAATGAGTACTAGATACCAAGAGCAATAACACAGTTTAGAATATTTATCCAGGGACTCAGAATCACTAAATGGCAGAGCTAGAACTTGAACCTTAGCTCCTGCCTACCCTGCTATTCTATTTGTAGGTTTCATATAGAAAAGGAAGTGTGGTTGAGTTGGATCCTGGTTTGGTGCAAACATCAACGAACTATGACCCACTGGCTAATTTTTTTAATAAAGTTATATTTAAAGAACACAGTCATAATTTACATTTTGATTCAGTTGTTTTTGTGTATAACAGTACAATTGAAGTATTGCAACAGAAGTGTGATCCTGGGCAGGAAAAGCTTGCTGAACCTCCTATGAGGAAAATGCAAGGCAAAATTAAGCAGGTTTCTTTTCTACATGACTTCTCAGAGCTGTAAGCCCACTAATGTGCATTGTGGAGGTCTAATGGATCAGAATTTGGAAGACATTCCAATCTATTTGCTAGTTTTTCTTAAGATATCTTCAAGCTTTGCAGGACCACATTTGTCAAGGAGGGACCATCTTAGAGGGGAAAAGCGATTGGCCCAAGGTAATGCGTTTTGGGTATAGTTGACAAGGCCTTGACAGAGTCCAATCCTCTCAAGTCAGTGCTGATCCCTGCTTGCCCTTTGCCAGCTTCAGATACAGCCCCAGCAGCCCTGGCTTTATTCAACTGCCTGTTTACAATGGAGTTCAACAGCCCTTTCTTTATGAGGGCTGTTTGTTCTTCAGGTCTAAGAAGAGAAAGAAAAATCATCACACTAATAATGAATGTCAGTTTTAATCAGTATCATCTGACATTACGAGGATTGAATTTCTACCTTCCACTGCATACATTAAGTAGGGGGCTTTATCTCTTCGTGCAGAATTGATTTGCCATAATTCTCTCCTTTGGCCCTTGTCATGTAAATCGTGGCATTTCTCCCACACAGACTGCAGGAGCTAAGATTAGAGATGAGAATCTAGCTGCCCACACCAGCTGCTACTGGGTGCTTTGTCTGTCGGTCTCTCTTTCCCTTGCTCACACTTTTCCTCTCTGGATTTCCTCCTCGGGCTGCTCACTGGGTGATCAGGCCTTATGCACGTAGGGACTTGGACAACAGAGAAAGAGGGACGGTGATGCAGAGACAGAGCAGATGGCCTTTGTGAGACCTTAGCAGCTGCATGCAGCCCAGACAGGTGACTGATGAATCATTTGTGAGGTTAGATTCTTAGGGTCATGCCATTTTCAATTCATGGTTTACTAGTGAATCAAGTCTCTACTATGGCCAGTACCCCCAGGGCACTCTGGTGAATCCTTAGCTCCAGGCATCTGTACTGGATAGTCAGGGACAGAGGTGGCTTTAGGCTGGTAGAGAGCAAAGGACCAGATATGCTCTGGCCCCAGGACAAGGTCTTTCAGCTGTGGCTCAAATACCAGACCAGGAGCTGTATGGGAAAGAGTGAGTTCTTGGAAGAACTGCTAATGACTTAGGTATGTCACTCTGAACATGGATACCACTGTTCTCTAAAAGAGAACTTTTGTCTTATAACTGTTACCTGTGGAATAGCTGAGTGATAGTGAAGAGGTGAGATTCTGGACGCAAAAAGACTTTGCATTTGAGTCCTGGCCTTCCCCTTGGTAACTGGTTGAATTACTTAGCCGATCTAAACTTTTGCTTTTCTATCTGTAAAATAGGGATAACTGTAACAGTCACAAACAGGAGATTGTTAAGAGACTGAATGGAGTAATCCATGTAAAACATCCAGATCAGTGCCCAGCTCATGATAAAGGATCAGTTACAGTGGTTTCCACGCATCACCCTTAGTTAGTCCCTTAGTGTTCCTGTCAGACAGGGTCTTAGACACAGATTATCCTGGGTACTGGGGCCACATCAGAGTCTGGCTCAGTAGGAAACTCTTTATGCTTGTCAGAGAGAAAGATAACTATATATTTGTGGTTTTTAAATATATTATCCACTTATCAAAAATCTGCTACATCTTAACAGTGTATCTAGACTTGACATTTATTATAATCTAATGTAAATACATTTTGAAAACAATCCAGGGAAGCAGGCAGGTTTTACTATTTATAAAGACCTACATGGTTCTTGGAAAGGTTGAAGATAAGCTCCAGTATCAACTCCAAGATTGATTTCCTTCCCGAGCCTCTCCTGTTCCTGTGTTCAGCCTCCAAATCTTGTGCTGAGCTTCAGTAATGAGAATGTGCTTCTGAATTAGCCCCCTGTTACCTGAGCCCTCTGCAATAAACTCAACTGTCCTGGATCATAATGAGCATTCCTCAGGACCCCAGGGTTATTGCTGCCTGTGGAATTCGAAGCAAGCAGTTTTCCATGAGTGCAGCCACAGCTAGAGAGATGCTTCAGGAAATATGTAAGTTCACTGGAAGTGGAGGTGGCATGTTGTTGATGGCTGGGAAAGCCAGGCCTTGGGAAGTTAATATGAGCCACTTTGGTCACGTAGCACTGTGGTCCCCAGTAGTCTTTGCAAATCAGGACTGTTGCCATTTTCTAAGCAAGTTCCCCAGATTAAAAAAAAAAAAGTCAGGGGTGGGAAGGTGGCTCAGTGGTAGAGTGCTTGCCTTGCATGCATGAGGCCCTCGATTCGATTCCTCAGCACCACATAAGCAGAAACAGCCAGAAGTGGGGCTGAGGCTCAAGTGGTAGAGCACTAGTCTACAGTTGAAAAGCTGAGGGACAGCGCCCAGGCCCAGAGTTCAGGCCCCACCACCGACACTGAGGCACTGAGGAGGCACTGACAAGTCCATGTGAGGCTTACCTGAACAATGCCTGGCACACCTCTGTGCTGTTTTTCATATGGGGTAAATAAGTATTCTTTTTAAGGCCAATGACATAAACTACAGCCTTTCCCTTCTTGTACATTGCACACGTACATACCTGTGTGTGGAGGTGGATGTCGCCGCTGGGGATGGCTGGAGCAGGGCAGCGGCTAACCTTACCATCACACCTCTGGGCTCATCTCTCTGATCTCATGCCCCATCTCTAAAATCAAGACTAGCTTCCATTTTTTTTTATTTTTTTTATTGTAAAGATACTATACAGAGGGTTACAGTTACATGAGTGAGGTAATGAGTACACTTCCTCTTGAACATTGTTAGCCCCTCCATTGTTTTCCCCCTATTATCCCCTCCCTCCCTCCCTTCCCCGAAGTTCTTTTTTTTTTTTGATTGTGATTAAGTAATTACATAATTTCTAAGTCACAAGTTCATTCTAACTTTCCTGGAGCAAATTGTCTATCACAGTCTGTAATATATAACAGTGTTCACATGTTATACACCATACATGTGATCAGCAGCATGGGGATATTTAGTAGTGGTTCAACCAGATGAGCAGGAGTTCTTTGTTTCTTAAGTCCTGTTAGTTTTGTCGTATCACCTAACATTTTGGATTTATCATCCACTTATCAGGGAGACCATGTACCGTTTGTCTCTTCGCTCTTGGCTTACCTCGCTCAACATGATTCCTTCTAGCTCCATCCATTTCCCTGCAAATGCCATTATTTTGTCATTTCTAATGGCTGCATAATATTCCATTGTGTATAGATACCACAATTTTTGGATCCATTCATCTGTCGTGGGGCATCTGGGTTGTTTCCATATCCTAGCTATTGTGAACAGTGCTGCAATAAACATGGAGGTGCACGTGTCCTTGTATATTGGTTCCTGTTGTTCAGGGTAGATGCCTAGAAGTGGTATGACTGGGTCGTAAGGGAGGTCAATCTTTAGCTTTCTAAGGACCCTCCAGACTGCTTTCCAAAGTGGTTGTATAAGTGTACATTCCCACCAGCAGTGTAATAGGGTTCCTCTTTCTCCACATCCCCTCCAGCATTTGTCGTTGGCTGATTTGTGGATGTGGGACATTCTGACTGGGGTAAGGTGGTATCTCAGGGTTGTCTTTATTTGCATTTCTTTGCCATTTTTATTTCTTCATTTGAGAAGTCCCTCTTTAGTTCCCTTGCCCATTTAGTAATTGGTTTGTTAGGTTTGGGAGGGATTAGTTTCTTTAGCTTCCATTTTTTGAGCCTAGCTTAACATTTGTCAGACATTGTTGAAATCCATTAGCCATCTCTCTGCTCACGAAGATCTTCAAAACAACCTGTCATGGGTAAGACTATTAAGAATAGACTTGGTTAAATAGGTGCCTGTAATTTTAGCTACTCAGGAGGCTGAGCTCTGAGGATCTTGGATGAAATCCAGTCCAATCAGAAAATCTTGAGGGAGTCTATCTCTGATTAACCAAGAAAAAAAAAAGCCAGACTAGAAACATGTCTCAAATGGTAGACCATGAGCTGTAAGCAAGCAAGGCAAGGGAAAAGCAAAACATTGAGCAAAAGCCCCAGAGCCAAAAAACAAAAAAGTACTCTTGATTGCCAGAAAAAATATGACAGAGCCACTCAAAGATGTAGCAGAATTGAAATACAAACCAAGATC
This sequence comes from Dipodomys ordii, assembly GCF_000151885.1. NCBI lineage: Eukaryota > Metazoa > Chordata > Mammalia > Rodentia > Heteromyidae > Dipodomys > Dipodomys ordii. The sequence goes on from NW_012267262.1 coordinate 1,035,603, forward strand.
TCTAAATTCTAAAACCCCTATTTGTATTCAATAGATCCTATCCATGGGGGGGGGTCTCATCCCTCTAGGATTTCACAGAGGCCATTATAAAGTGGATCTCACACATCTTGATAAAGTATTACCACTTATACCCTTTGCTATATTGGTCTCTATATTCTCCATGCCCTAGATGAGCTTGGATTTATGACTGTTTGCGTGTGTACACACACACACACACACACACACACACACACACACACACACACACGGTGTCTTTGGGTCTACTCAAGCCCTCAGAGATGGAATCTGCTAATTAGAGTCTGGTTCCCTCACTTTACTTTGTGCTGCCTCCTATCTAGAGAGGTTAGAATGTACTTTGGGGGTCACTTATCTCTACAACCTACTCAGATACTCAGACATCCACTTCTCATATCTTCTGATAATAAGGAAGCAGCTTCTTTTATTGTCAAGGTGTGTCAGCATCTCTTCTTAGGAGTTAGTCTCCAGTAAGTCAGTTCCCAGAGGAGCGGTGCAGTCAATTAATGTTTCCGTGCCTAGGGGAAGGAACACCACATCTCCTAATTTAGTCCCTTTGTCTGGGACCTAGTATCTGTTCTCCTGCATCTTGGGTGGGCTTCCCCCTGTTCCCACAGCTACAGCCTTCTTGAAGAAACTTTTTTTCAAGAGGACATCCTCAAAGGATATTCTCTTTTTCAGAGGACACTCTGAAAGTCTGACTGACACTGGAGTCCCCAATCCTCCACCCGCGCCCTCTCCTCATCATTTATGCATGTAATGTACTGTAATCATATTCTCCCTCCCATCACCATCTCTTTTATCTTTCTAAGTAGTCTCCCTTCTAATTTCATGCTTCTTCAAAAAAAAGTGTGTATTCCACATATAAGCGAAAATGTGACACGTGTCTGAGTCCAAATTATTGTGTTTAATGTGATAATCTCCAATATTATCCATTTTCCTGCAAAACAAAGAACTTTATACTTTTTAACTATCATAGTTATACAAATGACTTTTATTTCAATATGTAAATTTGTGAGTACAATGCATCAGGTTTACCTTGATCAGGTTTACCCTTTCCATCATGATTTCTCCCTCCACCTTCTAGTCCAAGCCCACTTATGGCTGAGTAACTCCATAAAACGTGCTCCATGGAGTACTTTCCAGGATCCTTGAGTCAGTATCCTGCAGATTACAAGTGCTGGTGGGGATTCCACAGAATGCCCAGGGGAAGTTGCAGCCTCTGAGGTATTATTCACTTCCTGGACCTAAGAATAGGACTGAGTGGGAATGACCTACTTTACCCTAAGGGTCTCTGGCCTTAAAGATCAAAGAATAAGTTGGGCATATTGAATAAATGGCTTTCCCTCCCTGGACCCCTTTTCTGAAGGACATTGAGGTTCCTTCCAGCTGTACCATTGTCTGATCCTGGGTCTAAAGCCAAAAAGAGTATATAGCAGGCAGGCCCAACTTGGTGATTTTAGGATGCAATGGTGATTTTAGGATGCAATGACTTGTCACTTGTAAGATCACCTAGAAGTGATGCTGAAAGACAATCCTGTTTCAGATCTTTCTCCTAGGGAACACTGGGAAATTAATCGGTGCTCTGCAAAAGATGCCTTCTGATGCCTCCCCTATGACTTCTAATGAGGAACGTGTGCTGTGTTAATCAACTTGTCATTACCGTGACAAAAATCCCTGAGCGAATCAACACAAAAGAATGAAAGGTTTGTGGTTTTGGAGGTTTCACTCCATGGTCTGTTGGCCTTTGGGCCTATGGCAAGGCAGCATATCATAGTGGGAACACACAGTGGAAAAAAATCACTTACCTTATAGCAGCCAAGAAGCAGAGAGAGATGAAGGGATTACCTTTCCTTTAAAGGACACCCCCAATAGCCTAACTTCTTACCATTCTAGGGTCTACCTCCAAAAAAGTTCTACTACTTCCCTAGAGTGTCTCAGACTAGCAATTGGGCCCTCAGCACTTGGACCTCAGGGGACACAAATAAACCAATAAGAGCACATATGTTACTTCTGTGTTAAATTGCAAGACTGTGACTTCCATCTTACTGGGTTTTTCCTCTTTCACCTTCTTGGTTTGCTGGGATTTGGCAAAACAGTAGCCACATTAGAGAGGTTACAGAACTATGGCCAATAGCTAGTGTTAAACTATATTTCTTAATCCAGCATCTTTCAAGGGACTGGCTGTTATTCAAATGATGAGCAAACTCTGGAGAGGATCTTCCCTCCCTGAGCCTTGACATACCTATTGGCTGTAGCCCGTAGCCAGCAAGACACCCCTGGATGAGCTGTGCTTGAGTTTTTCAGATGCACAGAAATTGTTGTTTCAAGCCACTACACTTTAGGATCACTTATACTACAGCAATAGATAGAGCTAGTGTGTGGTCCTTGGATTCTGAGAAGTCTTAGGTGGAAGCCCTAGGAGCTAGAGATACCCTAAAATTTGGGAAGCACCTCCCCTAGCTCTTGAAAGCAAGAAGGAACCTTATGTGGTGTGATGTCAGCCATCGGTGACCACAGACATGACACTGACTCCCTACCTCAGTTTCTCCTTGTGTAAAATAAGGAGGCTGGATTAGCCCAGTGCCTTTTGAAAATCACCAGTTTAAAGTTTCAGGGCCCAATGTGACTTTAATTCCTGTCTTCTTTCACTTTAGTTTAAAATCCATTGATTGAAAAGATACAACATGACAAAAAGCTACTCTAAATATAGCGATTCTGTAACCAACTTGTATTTAGTTTGAATGCATTGACTGAAAATATACAAAATGACAAAAAGCTACTTTAAATTCAGTGGTGGTATAAGCATTATTAGTCAAGGCAGCACTTGCACAGCGTTTTAGAATTGCCAACCATTCTGCTGATTCAATGTGCAGGCATTGCTGAGTGGAGATGACTATGAATAGCCACAGCCATCAAGAACAACTAAGGCAGTCTGCTTTAGATACTCTGTTGCCTCATGTGGCACAAAGCCACAGATGGCAGGTCAAGACTAGGTCAGGAAAGCTGAAATCTCATAGCCATGGATTCTTCACCTGGTTCTGCCTCTGCCTCTTCCTAACTGTGTGCCTAACAGGCAGGCTGCTATTTCCACAAGTCCTCAGTCACTTCAGTTTGGAGAAAGAGATCTTAATACTTACCACAGCTCAGCTCCATAACACATCCAACATATTTAGTGTTCAGTAGTGGAACCTAGTAATAGCTCTACTAAACAAATATTTCATCTTTGCATCGTCATTGAATCCTCACGCTTTTGGATTTAAAAAAAAGTTCCCATTTTCAAGTTTAGAAAACTAAGGCTCACCGAGTTCATGTTACACAGCACTTTAGTAGTGGAGCCAGAGTTTGAATCTAGAAGGGTCTGGCTGTAAAACTGGGGTTCTACATGCAGAATTATGCTAATTATGAATACTAGGTCTCTAGCCCAAGTTTACTGACTCTTAAAGTTGTTTCATAGGTGATTCTGATATGTGACCTAGTTGAAAACCACTGGGTTGTCTCTAATCCTGAGTACTTGCTCTGCATGGCCTATGGGAGCAGAGTTGCTAGGTGGAGCATAAAAGCTTTTGTAGCTAGTGTTTGGGGCCCTAAAACCCTCTTTTCTATCCTTCCTTCCTCACTTCTGGTCATTCTCCTACAGACCTCATCTGGTCATCCCCCAACGAGACTATTGTAGCACCAGACACTCCTGACTAGGAATGTCATACTCCATACCTCCTAGGTCTGATCTCTGTCCCTCAGAGATTTATTGGAACAAACCAGGAGGCACCTAATAGGGAACCTTGCACCCACTTGGTCTCCAGAGGACTCATGACTAACTTACCTCGTGGTCTAGACAACTGTGAAGAGATGCAATTGAGCCCCTTAGGTCACAGCATGAACTCTGCTGTCAGCTCAGTCTGTGACAACCGAGTTTCCCAAAGAAAGTGTATTCCTTCCTGATCTCACTCACATTGATGATTCAGCAAGTGAGCACAGTTCTCTGCTAAGAGATAGACAGCCAGAGATGTGGCAGGCCTGGCCGCCCTTGCTGTCCACATCCTAATGGGTGTCAGCTACAAACAGATTACTACTGCAGAGTGGTATTTCCCACACTGAGAGGTGGAAACAAACCTGACTCTGAGCACAAATAGGTCTTTGATTAAGTCTGGCAAAGGAAAACACTGCAGGAGGTAATGATAATCATTAACTATATCACATAACCCCTAGGGTGGGGGGGCACATGGGATGTGGCTGGACTTCCACTCATTGAGTCAGCAAGCTTTGCTGAGCTTCTACTGTGTCCAGAATGTATTTCAGACATGGCACTCTATTTTCTCATCACTCCTAAGTGATGAGAGAAAGAAGGTCACTAAGTATAAGCTCACAATTTATGAATATACATTAATATGTATAAAACATATTAATACATAAAGCATATAAAGGATATATTGTGTGAAATATAAATTTTATTGGATAGTGTGTATATAAATATATTATTATATATGCCTGTAGTTAAGTAGTAATGAGAGTTATATGTGGTAATGAGAGTTATAGAGGAAATTGTGTCAGGGAAATACATTCTGAAATACTAGAAGGCAGGACATGGCCCATGTCACTGTCAAGTTTCTCTACTTAGTGGTGCTAAGAGGCGAGGCAGCAAGATGATAGGGAAGAGGACTGAGAGGGTGCTCAGATCTAAGGACAGCTAATGTTGGATTACAATAGCGTGCATCTCCTGAGACTGGGGTCCTGAGACTACAAGAGGCTTCTAGAAATAGAGAAATTGTAGTTCCACACTAAGAGTAAAAAAGGGGATCATGGCATTAGGTGAAATATAGTCACACAATGGCTGTTCTTTTCAAATAAGATAATGAGATGTAATCTCAGATGTTTTCTCTGATTTAAGAAGTCTCCAAAAGGGGCTTTGTGGTAGAATGCTTGCCTTGCATGCATGACGCCTTGGGTTCGATTTCTCAGCACCACACAAGCAGAAAAAGCTGGAAGTGGTGCTATGACTTAAGTGGTAGAGTGCTAGCCTTGAACTGAAGAGCTGAGGGACAGCACCCAGGCCCAGAGTTCAGACCCCATGGCCAACAAAAACAGAAGAAGAAGAAAAAGAAGAAGAAAAAGAAGAAGAAGGAAGAAGAGGAGGAGGAGGAGGAGGAGGAGGGGGAGGAGGAGGAAAAGAGGGAAAGAAAGAAAGAAAGAAAGAAAGAAAGAAAGAAAGAAAGAAAGAAAGAAAGAAAGAAAGAAGAATTGGAAATTTCATGCTTAAACCAGTGATTGGTTATCTCTTTCAGTGTAATAAATTACCCCACCACATCATGGCATAAAGCAGTAAACATTCATTACCTCACTCAGGAACTCAGGAGTCAGGTGATTCTGGCTCAGAAGCATTTCACGAGGCTACAGTCCAGATATTCACCACGGTTGTATTCACTTGAAGATAAAATGGGGCAGGCACATCTGCTTCTAAGGTGACTCTAACAGCCTAGGTGTGATCACTGATAGTTAGAGAAGGCCTTTGGCTGCTGGCCAGCTAGACCTCTTCAAATGTGTCTGAGTCTCCTGACAACATGGCAGATGATTTTTCTCAAAGCAAGTGATTCAAAAGAGAACAGGACAGAAGCTCCGGTGAATTTTGCCACCTGGTCTCAGAATTCACACACCACAGCAAGTCTGTAGCATTCTATCTGCTACATGGGTCAGTCCTTTGGTTGTGGGACAGTACTCCTCAAGGACCTAAAAAGTAGGTGGTAAGGAACAGTAGAGCATCTAATAAGCTATTTTATCAATGATACAACATTAGCATTATTTCTAGAAATAATATGGGATATGTGAACATTAGTAACATAGTGTTCTAGATCATTTTTGCTTAAGACCACATTTGCCTCCCAATGACAAGGGAATGGTTTGAATTCAGCCAGAACTGGGTAACTTGTTCTTAGACATGTTCTGAAATCTTTCTGAACTTCAGATCTCCCACCTGTGAAATATTAGAGAGTGATGTTAGCCACTTTCTCCAAGGATGAAAGGCATTTGTGCCTATTCCAGTGAACAGCCACTCCAAACCCCTTAGAAGGTAAGGTCTGAATCCTGGTGTTCACACATATTGACTGTTTGGCTTTGAGTAAGGTTTGTAAAGTAGCAAAGATGATAATGTCAGCCTCACAGAGTTGTGACAAGGATTGAATGAGTTAATTCTTCAAATAAAGTACTTAGTACTATGTCTAGCACATTGTGAGTGCTCTATAAATACTTGTAAAACAAAATGTAGTTTTTATGTGTTACATGTTTTCCATAATTGGCTTTGGCCACAGAGCCAAGATCAAAGATACCAGAATTTAACAAACAAACAAAACCCATTGGTCCATTCCTTTGGTGAGGGAGCCTTTAGAACGTAGAGCCTTATTGGAGAGTCTGCTGTGTTTTCTAACCCTTGGCTTTGTACAGCCCTAGATTGTCTTCTTTATTTTTATAGATTTTCCTTACTTTTCTATGGTTAGAAGAACAGCTACAACCCTTAGCCCCAGGGTTCACGCAGAGCTGAGCTTTCAGGAATCATTAATCATCGAACAGAAGTGCATGAATTTTGCTAACCTAAAGGTAAGCATGTCATCTGAACTTGTGACCTGAAAGCCCCAGAGAGAAAATAAAAATCCCCTTCTATGATGTCTCAGCTAGCCTGCCTTTGTGCTCCTAAATACACCAAACATAATTAGCAAAAGGTCCTCCAAGAGGCACCTTCTACATGCATGACTTTCAGGGTTAAAAGAAGTGTGTGTGTGTGTGTGTGTGTGTGTGTGTGTGTGTGTGTGTGTGTGTGTGTGTGAGACAGCAGACTCTAATAGGAAAGGTGGCTTGTGTCTATATTTTTTGTTCAGTACTCACAGTAATCAAGGGGTATTTTATTATTGTTGTAATCCTACTCTAGATCTAGGCTTTGAGCCCTGATGTGTCCTCCGGTCTCTCTGAGCCATCCCCACTGACCAGGCAGCTCCTATAGAGATGAGGACTTTGTATAGAGTTCAGAGCTCCAGTGACCTGATAAGACACAGGACCACTATGCTCAGTACATTCGACTCCCTTCTGTATTGATTTCCTCTTCTATAGAACTAGGAAGTAGGAGCTAACAGTCTTTTAAGAATTGGAAAGTCTTTGGTTTGAACCCTACCTTGATCCCCTAAGTAACTTCTCTATGCCATGTGTAATAGAAAAGCCAAATCCAGAGAGGCACAAATTAGCACCAAGTAACAAAAAAATAACAACAACAACAACAAAAAAGAACCAAGTAACAAAATGCACGCAAGTGTTGACATACAAAGATACTCAGTAAATGCTTTCTTCCTGTCTCCCATGTATCTCCACTAGTACAGTGGAACTTAACCAAAATAATCAGAAAGTCACTCATGTATTCAGTAAATGTTTAACATATTTAACCCGATATTTATTTATTCTGTTACATTCTTCTATCTTCCTGTCCATCAATCTTCCTAGCTATCATCTATTCAGTCTCACATTCACTCACTGAAATAGTTAGGGAGCTAATACTGCCTGTTGTGTTCCAAAGATGGAAAGCTAAGGTCCTTGCTTTCGAGAAGCTCAGCAGATAAACTGTGTCTCATCACAATCAAATGTACAAAGTACGCACTACCAGCTTTAATTCACTAAGTGACAGCTGGGTTATTAAAGTAGATTTTCCCTCCAAGGTTTGCCCTCACTTAGCAGCAAGATGCTGTGGTTAAACCATTAGTTTAACCTCTCATCATGTTCAAGTGTGATTTGTGGAAATGAATCCACAATCAACATCTGTCCATAGCCCACTCATGTTGTGTGAACTGCACAGTCGGCTGACCTGTTCCTACCATCTCTGGCTTGTTATACTTCTGAGAGGGGCAGCGGCAGTACCTTAGGCAGGCACAGCTGCCTTTGCATCTGGGGAGAGTGATTTATATAGAAGAGCTAACTTCATCTAATTGGCCTGAACACTAAGAAATTAATGACATGGAACCTCTTTGAAGACACTATAAATAAAAAAACCAGGAACCCAAGATTGAAGCATACCAGAGGCTACAGTAATGATGATGAATTGCTTCTCCTGGGGGAAGGGATGATGTTATTTTTTTGTTGTTGTTTAAAGAAACTTATTAGCATCTCTTAGCAATGATGATTCTACACCAGGGCTAACGTAGGAGGGGTAGTCTGTGTGCAGTTAGTATGTCCATTAGATATCGAGAGGTATCCTGAATCACTTGTGCGGAGATGTAAATTCCATCTGGTACATTGTGGGTACTTAAATATTTGTAGAATCAATGAAGTGATGATGTCCAATGTATAGTAGAAAGCATCTTAGTTCTAGCATGAGATACATGTAGCTCAATATCCTGAACTCGGGCATATAGACAGCCTTGGTTTCCTGGTACATTAAATAGAAGTGAGTGTAATGCTCACTTTGGGAGGATATTGTATGAATTAAAGGAAGTACATTACAGTCATGGCTGTATCCCCACTACCAGGCCCAGACCTGTCACCCTGTGAAAGTATATCATACCAATGTTTGTTTTCCCCTTTAACACTCATTTCAGAAATTCTATTAGAATACCTGTTACCTGTGTAAGGTATGTTATGTTTATCTTCATGTCTGCTAGGTAAGTTCCTGATCCTGTTCTCAATAAATCTCTAGTAAAAATGGCTCTTACACACACACACACACACACACACACACATACACACACACACACTATGCACACACACATCTTTCATGATCTTTATCATATAACTTCTGATTTAGTTTCACTTGTTTCTAAGTCTGGCCAAGTGACATGTTTTGGCCAATGGAATAGTAGGAGAGACTCATCTGAGAGACTTAAAAAGACCTTAGAGGGCTTTGAGGGTGGCTCAGTGGTAGAGTGCTTGCCTTGCATGCATGAAGCCCTGGGTTTGATTCCTCAGCACCACCTAAGCAGAAAAAGCTGGAAGTGGCGCTGTGGCTCAAGTGGTAGAACTCTATCCTTGAGCTGAAGAGCTGAGGGACAGCGCCCAGACCCAGAGTTCAGGCCCCATAACCAACAACAACAAAAAAGACCTCAGAATATGACCTTGGAATATTCCTATGCTTGCTGTTGCTTCTATCCTGTAATTACAAGAAAATCCCAGGCTAATGTGGGATGGAGAGAGGGTAGAAAGGAGAGCGAGAGCAAGAGAGCGAGTGAGAGAGAGAGAGAGAGAGAGAGGAGAGTCCACTCACCTGAAAGCCAACTGCCTATCACTGCCAGCCCTGCCAAGCCAAACCATGCCTACATCATAGACCTACTATGGGCTCATGAGCTATAAGTTCGATAGCTGAAAACATAGGATTATTATGACAATAGCTATCTGATATACCCATCCTCAGCTAATATATAGGAAAGAGTTCAAAAAGTGGCCTGAAAACAATATGAAGCACATCTTGTCATTTTTTTCTTTTTTCTTCTTTTTCTTATTTGTACAATGACTTAAGACTCCTAGGAAATCTTATCTAATCCACTCTAGTTGTCTCAAGATGCTTGTTCTCAAAGGAGAAGTGGCTCATAGCCAGGGAGAACTATCTCATACAAGGTGTATTTTCAGTTGTTGATGTAAAAAAAAAGTGCCACCAAAAAAGGGGATTCAAATGACACAAACATTATTTTACATTTGTTTTCAGCATTTTTATTAGCATCAAGTAGTTGTACAGGAGAATTCAATGTAACATGTCCATATATGCACACAATGCACTTTGATCAGACACATCCTGTCACTTTCCCCCTTCTCCTCCCCCTCTTCCCAAACCAACCTCAGTGAGCTCCTTCCTCCTTTCACATATGTACATCAAGTATTTTGATCATTTCCACCCTCCTTTACCCTCTCCATCTGCCCTCTGCCCTCCTATTACTGCCTCCATTTCAGATAGGACCTACTGTACATTCTTGTCCTTCATTTTGTATAATGTATACCAAATTGTCCAAAGAGGTTTCAAAGCTCTTACAGCATTCCACTGGGATAACAATAGAGGTAACAGGAGAGATGTGTTTCTTTCTGGAGGCAATAAGGACAATCCATTTCTTTGACTTGTTCAGCTGCTAAGGGCTGTTCATGTACCTTAGTTCATGGCCTTTGCTATGGTCTAAATATTTATGTCCTCCTAAAATTCATATGTTGGAACCTAATATCCAATGTAATAGTACAATATTAAACAAATCTATTTGATTAAGTCATGGGAGTTTCATCCTAAAAAAAGTGGAATTAGTGCTTTTTCTTTAAAAATATCTCAAGTGGGCTAGGAAGGTGGCTCAGTGGTAGAGTGCTTGCCTTGCATGCATGAGGCCCTGGGTTCTATTCCTCAGCACCACATAATAAGCAAAAAAAAAAAAACCAAACAAACTGGAAGTGGTGCTTGTGGCTCAGCATTAGACTTGAGCTGAAGAGCTGAGGGACAAGCTCCCAGGCCCAGAGTTCAGGCCCCATGACTGACAAAAATAATAATAAAAATAAAAATAGCTCAATTGAGTGCCTTTGTTTCCTTGCCTATGTGAGGATCTTTTAAGTCGAGAACAAGTTCCCTGTCTTTGAAATAGAGAACAAGTTTCCTAGGAGTCTCTAGATTCTGGAACTGTGAACCAATAATTTTCTATTGTTTATATATTCCCCAATCTAAGGTATTTTGGTATAGTATCCCCCCAAAAGACCAAGACTGCTCCTTCCCTCCATCTTCAAAGCCAGCAACTTTGCACCACTCTGAACATTCATCTCTGAGCGCATCTCATTGCTGACTATCATCAAACTTTCTCTGCTTTTAAGCAGAGATTAAACTGGGCTCACTCAACAAGATTCTTAAACTTCATTCACATTTGCAAAGACTCTTTTGCATGAAAAGTAATATATTCACAATTTCCATTTTCTGAAATATGGACATCTTTGTGGAACTGTTATTTTTCCTACTCTAAGAGGCCATCAACATTTCCAGTAACTCATCAGTCAGGAGTTGCCCTTTTCCTGGACAATGGTTCACTAATGACAGCTCCACAATTCCAGTCTCTATAAAACCTCAATGTTGGACAGAGAAATGCTAAACACGTTCCTCAATGTTGGACAGAGAAATGCTAAACACGTTCCCCCAAACAGTTCTTAAAGCAGAGTTGCATTTGAGTATGTTGTGACTAAGACATCTCATATTCGAGTAAAATTACTTATTGTTAGCTACAGATATATTTCTGATTAAAATGGTCCAAAGGGTGTGTTCTTAAGTATAGATTGCTTACTCATCTCTCTTGGTATAAAGAGACTGGATCTTGTAGGAGAAATGGATTTATTTTATGGTGGAGTAGCAGCAGCTGAAATTGCTTCATGCAAATGAAGCTTGGCAGTATGACTTCATGAATAAGAAATGAGCTGACACCTCTTCTCCCCACAGGCAATATTGCACACTGGGAAATTAATTGTGGCATTTGTTGGGTGGTCTGCCTTCTCTGCTAGGGTTTCAGGCAGACAAAAAGATGCTTCGTTTTAATAAAGTGAAGAGAAAGCATTTATGTATGTTTTAACTTTGCTCCATCTGAACAATTGATTGGTTTCAAGTCTGCTGGAAGCTACTGGGACCTTTTTAGAGTTACATACTCATGGTGGAAGCCACGTGAGGCTCTGAGCCACACATTGTATGATGGGTTCAGACAACCCCTGAGTAGAAGACTCAAGACACTCTCTTGAATGATGAAATGCCCCAACACTTAGACACTTGAGCTAAAATATTTGGACTCAAATTCCTGTTCTTGTCCTTTCTTCTCCTCCAAGTTGCTACATGGCCTTAGGCAAATCTTTTCATTAGTCCATGATTTAGTTTCTCTACTTATAAAGAGGATACTAACATTTACCTCAGGGATTGTTGTGAGGACTAAATAGCCATAAGGGCATAGAGCACTTCACATAGTACTAAAGAATTCTACTGATATCAGACTACCAGAAGTACCAGATAATGTTACTTCAGTTAAAATTAAACTGAATATGAGAGTTCTTTGCTGCTGATAGTTATAGGGTTTCATAATGTCACCATGATAAAATGAAAATGGGAGTAAATAATAATCTTGGATTTTAGTCATGTAGGCTTCGCTTCTATTTCCTTACTTGTATCAAATGATGATTATTCCAGTTACCTCTTACTACATAGCCAAACAACCCGAAATCGAATCAGTCATTCGAAATAAAGTGTTTTATAACTTCCAAAATGGGGAGGTATGGAATTCAGTCTAGGTTCAGCCAAGTGATTCTGTTCTGGTGGCATTGCATGAGGTCACGAGTGGAATCAGGCTGGTGATGAATTAGTCTTGACGGTTCAACATGTTTTCATTTACATATAAGTTGCCTGGGTTGGGCGGGGACTTTTGGCAGGAACACCTACATATGGCTCCAACAGCATGGTAACTTTGAAGTTTCTTGCCCCTAGAACCATAGAAAATAGACATAGCTGCGTGAGGCTTGGCTCTAGAAACTGACATGATGTCACCTTTGCCATTTTTCTATTGGTCAAAGTAGGCATAGAGCCCACTGAAATTCAAGGGCATGGGACACAGACTTCACTTCTGGATTGTAAGAGCATCAAAGAATTTCATCTCCAAAATGATTCATGGTCATGATGTTTGGATACAAAGCATGATATGGTTATGTGTTTATTATGTTTGCCTATACACACTTGATAAAGTGATTTTATGGTATCTCTTAAGACTTTGATTGCGGGGTTTTTTTGTAGTGTTTTAGGCTCATAGCAAAACTGAGAAATATTCCAAACAGCCTTCTTCACACAAATCTGGCCTCTCGAATCATCAGCATCCACTGCTAGTGGGGTACATCTGTTAAAAACTGATGAACCTACATTGACACATCATGCTCACACTAAGTGTATGGCTTATATGAGAATTTGTTCCTGGTAGCGTACATTCTATGGGTGTGTTTATGTGTAAAATGACATGAATCCAATATTATGGTATCAGGCAGAACCATTTTATTACCTTAAAAAATACTGTATGCTCTGCTTTCTTATCACCCTCTCTTTTAATTCCCATGAATCTATAATCTCATTTTTCCCAGAATGCCAGCTATTTGGAATCATTCAGTATATAGCTTTTACAGATTGATTTCTTTCACTTATTTAATTTAAAGTTTCCTTCATCACTTTTCATGGCTTGATAATTCTTTTTATTTCTTTTGGCACAAAGTCATAGTGCATTGTCTTCACATACAATTGTTTATTTGTTCATCCACAACTGAAAGGGCATCTTGGCTATTTCCAAGCTTTGTCAATTATGAGTAAAGCTGCTACAAACATCCATGTGTAAGCTTTGTGTAAACATAAGCTTTCAGGGTGAATACTAAGAAGTACTATTGCTAGAAATTAAGATTTTTCTGTCTGGAAAGGATATTGATGAGAGAAAGGCAATTCAGAGATTGGGAGAAAATATTGCAAAAAGTCTTTTGACTAAAGACTGGTATCCAAAATATATAAAGAACACTTAATATTCAACAATAGGAAAACAAAAAATCCAGTTTACCAATAGGCCCAATAACTTAACAGACATTGTATCAAATAATTTATACAGATATCAGATAAATGGCCCACATCATTTAAGAAATTGAAACAACAATGAGATGCTACTATATACATCTATTGGAAAAAGCCAAAATCTAGAACATTGACAAAAAACAAATGCTGGCAAGGACATAGAGCAACAGGAACTCTTGTTCATTACTGGTAGAAATACAAAATGGCAGCCACTTTGGACTACAGCTTGGTATTTTCTATAAAACTAAGCTTACTCTTTCATATAATCCATGCAATGTCCTTTTGAATGATCTCTTATTGATTCATGATGGTGACATGTGACATATTTGATCTTGTTATGCTACAGAAATGTGGACCTCCCTATTTGTCAAAGATCTCAAGCCTGATGGTGGAGGTGGCAAATGAAATATCTTATATCAGAGTTAGACAAGACAGAATGTGCTGTCATAATGGGGAAGTGAGTTTCCTGTCACCAAACATGTTCAAGTCCAACCTGAATGACCATTCCTTGAAGATTTTCAGTTGTCTAACATGAAACATGGATCAATGCTGCTTGTGAAGTTATCTTTTAGGAATGAAAGTATATGACTCCTTGCCTTCAGGGGCAAGCCTTTTAGGGATTTTTTTCTCCACCCAGAGTGCTAGGAATGAGGAGAGTTAGCAGACTCACAGTGTTTTCTGACTGAACCAAATGGTGTATGGGGTTGGGGCAAGACCAGCCTTTACAGATTCACTCTCCCTCAAACAGGAAAGGCAGAAAAGCAATCTGCCTTTTTAGTAACTACTCAGTGTGGACCTCTGTTACACATATATGATCTTATTAGATCCTTTTGTCTGTTTTAAAAGACAGGCTTATTCCTCTGATTTCTCAGATGAGGAACAGGAGACATGGAGAGGCTCAACTACTTGCCCTTTGTCCATAGATCAAAAGTGATAAAGTTAAAGATTCAACCTCAACTTTTTTTTTTACTGTGAAAATACTGTACAGAGGGGTTACAATTACATGGGCAAGATAATGAGTACATTTCTTATAAAGCATTGTAACCTCCTCCTTTGTTTCCCCTTCCCATCCTCCCTCCCACCCCCCCATCCAAACCTCTCCCCCCACCAAAGTTGTAAAGTTTATTTTTCCACATAACGATTTGTACATCTCATTGTTGCAATGGATCCCCCTGTATCCCTATTTAAACAATTTGTTTTTTCCTTCTCCTCCACAAATTATACCAACATCAAATACAGTGAAACCAGGGGTTATACCATGGGGGAGGGACATACAAAGCAACAAAGAAATCATCTTATAAATGTGTTAGAAAC
>NW_012267262.1:1050705-1127855 GCF_000151885.1 Dipodomys ordii
ATATATATATCACATTTTCTTGATCCATTCGTCTACTGAGGGGCATCTGGGTTGGTTCCATATCTTAGCTATGGTAAATAATGCTGCAATAAACATAGTCGTGCTGGTAGCTTTAGTGTGGCCTTGTTTGTGATCATTTGGGTAAATGCCCAACAGTGGGATTGCTGGGTCATAGGGGAGCTCTATGTGAAGTCTTTTGAGGAACCTCCATACTGCTTTCCAAAGTGTCAATCTCAACTTTGTTGAGCTCCAAAACTCAGCCTCTGCCCACTCCCCATGTTCCCCTAGCCTACATGCACTGTGCTAGCTGGGCCTCCTTTGGTTATGTGTTACAGAAATACCATTTGATCAGAATAGGCAAGAGGGGAATTCTGTGGAGGGTACTTGATAAGCACACAGAGCAACTAAGCCTTGGGGAAGTAGACTAGTTGAGCTTTGTAAGAAATAAAGCCACCAAGCCCTTGGAGCATCATCAGGTCTCTTTCTGCAGTTTCTGCCCGTTCCTCTCTGTAGCTTGTTGGATTTCCCCACCCTCACCTCCCATCCCCCACCCTCCTCATGTATCAATTTTATCCACATAGTAGAAAGCATGGCTACTGGCCACTCTAAAGACTTCTTCCTTCGTGAATGAGATGCTAGGATATATGCTTGGCAGAGAGTATGTATAAAGAGAAGCTGTGACTGAATCACTTAGTCCCAAATTAAATAATCTTAAGAAAGAAAGGATTTCATTGAGCTGACTTAGGTCAATGAATCAATTAATCATGCCTTGGGATTTGCTGGGGTACCTAAAATACCAGGGCCACACAGATAGAGTGGAGCAAGGAAAAAAAGGAAGACTGGAGCTTGGAGGCAAATATACTGGCAACTGGCTCTGTCAGGCTGGGCCTATTTCTACAATTGTGAAAGAGCTGGGAACTACAAATCACATCTACCTGAAAAACAGGTGGCTAATTTCCACATCCAGACTTTTGGGACTGACTGGGAAAGCTGTTATTCCTAGATATGTCTTAGGCTACATTCTCTAGAAAACAAAGCATGGGCAAAACGTGAGGCAAGTATTTCATTTTGAGGGTGCAACACACAGTAGCAAAGATGAGATACATTTCAAGTATGACAGAGAAGGACACAAGCAAAGATGTGATGTATTTACTTTCTCTGTTTCTTTTTCTCTTTCTTTTCTTTTTTGGTTGGTTGTGGGGTTTGAACTCAGGGCCTGAGTGCTGTCCCTGAGACATTTTGTGCTCAAGGCTAGTGCTCTACCACGTGAGCCACAGCACCACTTCCTGTTTTCTGAGTGGTTAATTGGAGATAAGAGTCTCACAGTGACTTTTCTGCTTGGGCTGACTTTGCTCCACAATCCTCAGATTTCAGCCTCCTGAGTAGCTAGGATTATAGGTGTGAGCCACCAGTACCACCAGTATTTCTTTAGTGGCTGTTGTTTTACAAAAAAACCCAGAGAGGACATTAGAAGGACACTATAAAAATTCTTTCTTAACAAACAAGATTTTTCTAAATGAGCTGCAAAGACAGACTACCATAAGTAGACCATAAGATGCTGGCAAAGCTCAGCTACTTCTTGACTCCTACTACCTACTGGAGAATGTTTTCTTGATGCAAAATGGTAAGTTAACTCTTCTACATGTGAAGAGTGTATCACCCTGTCCTGTTGGCAGAAGCCAGTACTATAATCATATTGGAAAGTGTTTGATCCAGTTCTGAAAGAAGAAGAGCCAGAGCCAGAAACCATAGATACGTGCATGGCTTAGCAAGGCCTATCTTCCTATGACTGTTAGCTGACCTTCCCCAAATAGCAGTACTTGCCTGGGCTAGAATGCAGAGTGAGCAGCAAGAGGTTTCAGGGGTAGCTCAAGGCCTTTGAGAAGATTCATCAGATTTGTATCTGGCAGGCTGCATGACTTTAAGCAAATGACTGAGTCTTTCTGAGTTTCAGTGTCACCAACTATGAAATGAAGCCAGTTGTACTTGCTCAACTCCCCTATCAGAAACAATAACACTTCCAGCTGAGTGGAGTATCTGGCATCTAGCAGCCATGCACAACAGAACAACCATTGCTTGCAGCATAAGGAGAGTCTCAGTTCTGGTGACTCTGGTGTGGCTGCATTCCTGGGGGGAAAGACCATTTATTGATGCTCTAGAATACTGAGTGGCTTAGCCAATCTGAAAACAAGACAATGTCATCCAGGAAGCAAATACACAGTATTTCTCTATTGCTCTGTCCTAACCTGAGACTGGCTACTTAATTAGTGTGACTCACTGAAAAAATGGACCTACAGGTCTTCTCTTCAAAAGTTATCAAGTATTTCAAAATGGCACTAGCATTAAATGAATCTTTTCTGAGCATTGGGCCCATGTGATTGACCACACAGGTCATATGACCACACCTTCTCCATCTCCACACTCAGCCATTCTTAAAGTAAAGCATGGGGTGGGGGCAGGTCTTGGATGCTCTGTCTCCCTAGAAACCTTTTTCCTTACCCTGTGCCCAGCTTGTTGGGGTCTTGGAAATATCTAACAAAGGGAGGGGGGCAGGGTTGAGCTGATTGAAAAAAGTCTCTTCCTGAGCCCTGCGTCATGTCATCAGCAAGTCAATGTACAATATCTTGGTTACGTGCAAATATAGAACGTATATATGTATATAAATGTTTTCTGTTGACACAATTCTGGTAGTTACAGGAGTGTTGCCATGGAGATTGGCAGGGCCAGCTGTTGTTTCATTTTCTCCAAAGAATTGTATGGTAATGAAGGTCCCCTGGAGAGTTCTCCTGGGGCCAGGAAGGATATTAAAAAATCTGAAAACCAGTGAACAGGTAGTGTATGCCAACCTCATCCTCATTTGTAGTAATTAACAGCATTTTATGGGATTTTTACTAAGAAGTGACTAGTATAGAGAACTGGAGGGTAGACTGTTTGGGGAGCCTGGGCTTAAATTCCCACGCTGTCACTAAATAGCTGTGTCGCTTAATTCCATAGTGCCCATTTCCGCATTTAGAAAATGGGTATCATTATATCAAACTTGTGGGAGCATTCGCAGCGAAGTATATGAAATGCTCTGCTCCATTTCTGGCACACTGCGGATGTGGCTGTGCTGCTGCTGATATTCAGTTTCTCACCTCCATCATCATCGATCATCAGCCTTGCATTTATTGAAGGTATCCACCCAATGTATCCTTAGCTGTGTGTATTATTTTTATCATTCTACTAGCTCTACTGTACCCTCATTTTTGGAAAATCAGGACACAGAGAAGTTAAGAGACTTAGCTGAGACCACACAGCTTGTAAATGACAATGACAGGATTCGGATATAGGCAGTCCTTTTTGGGGAGGAAGATTAATAATGACTAAGAGACATGTACAATCTTCTGAATTACCAGTTGGCTCTAGAAGACCAGTTTTTTAGCAAAATAAAGAAATATGTTTTCCTTCATAGCAAAAGCATTTGGAAATGGGCTGGGAAGAACAGATGCTGTAGGAGTCACAGCTGGAAGAGCTGCTCTGGGGACCAGCCTAACTCAGCTGGTTTGACTCTTCCTACGTCTGCCTCACTGATTTCTCTGGAGGTGAAACAGATCATTCTGGTCTGCTCCACTGGTCAAGATTTGGGTCAGTGTGAATAGTCTGACTCATTGGCTCCTCCCTCCAGTGGTTCTCCTTCCTACTGCCTCTTCCCACATGCTGATCCCTTCCTCCCCTAAGCTAAACAAAGCCAAATGCATAGACAAGCACAAAACCAGCCTCCTTTTGCTAATCCTCTCAGGTTCCTCAAATATGGCAGGTATCTTTTCTCCTTAGGACCTTTGCACACATTGCCTCTCTTCCTGGGCTATTCTCCTCAGCCCTCCATTCCAACTCCACTTACCATTGAGCAAATTCCTAATTGTCCTTAATATCTGAGTGCAAACATAACTTCCTCAGGGAAGCCTTCTCTGACTACCCCCACCCCAGGCTCTGTTGAGTCCCTGTGTTATAAACTCCTAGAGAACCTGTCTGTCTTTTGTATCACTTGTCAGAATTTAAATGAAATGATTATAACAATTCATTCAGGCCTGTCTCTCTCAATAAATGTTTTATTCACCACTGAATCTCCAAATGCTTCTAACAATAGCTGACTAAATTTGTTGAATAAATGGACAAGACCTCCAGCTGGTACTGTCTGCATCATGGAGAAAAAAAATTGCCTTACAAAGTGAGCCCTTTGTGACTTTTCCCAGCTTTTTTTCAATAGTTGGTAGTTTGACCATGGTTCTGTCAAACTTCCAAGAGAAAGCCTCCCAAATACAATGATTATATTGAAGGAAGTATGGGAAAGAAAGGGAGGAAGAAAAATTACTAAGCAGCTAATATAATTCGGTGTTTGGGTTTCTCATTGGGTCTTCAAAAATCCTGCAGTGAAGGGATTTTTCAATTATTTGCAATTTGACAAACTGGGAAACAGAGAGAGATAGGGGGAAAGGGCGCCAGATCTTTGTGATTCTTCTTAAGGCCTCTCCCAACTCAGCATTCTCTTCCTGAGACTTGGAGACTTGGTCTTCCGTGTGGTGTGTGTGTGTGTGTGTGTGTGTGTGTGTGTGTGTGTGTGTGTGTGCATACAAGTGAACAAAATCACCCTGGACAGGAACTATGTATGTCATTAGCATGAGTACTGGGACTTAAAGTGCTCAGATGAGGCACCTGCCCATGGTAATTACATCACAGAGTTTGGGCAAGGGTATCCTCTCCTATGTACCCCCAGGGAGTCTGGAATGTCTTGCTCAGCTTTTACACTATTCCATAGAAAGGATTATAAAGGGATTAGATGCAAATGCAATTGAGATTTGCCTGAAATGGGCTAAATTCCCAGGGCGCATGGTTGGGATATTTATTCAATTCAATATCACAAGATGCATTTCCTGGGTGAAAGCAGGAACTGAGATAAATGATAATGCAATCAGCTGCCACAGAAAAGATGGGAAGATCATCAGTTAGTGGCCCACCTTCTCTTTGCTGGTTCTTTGGATTTCATCAGTGTTTACCCCTTAAAGCCTTGGAATCACTACCCTTAGAACTCTGAGGAGGAAATAAAATTTTATTTTTGTGCAGGGCTGCTGAACCTGAGAACGTTTGTTGCTAGAATTGCTTTGATGACACCCAAAATATGAAGCTAGAAAGAAATATTAAGAGTTGGAATTTTCAGAAAGGACCTCACTAGAGAATGGGTTTGGAGTTCTGCATTCCTGGTGTCTTCCTACCTCTGTCCATTCACAGTTTCTGGGAGGAACCAACAAATTCTTCCACTTCTTTCATTGTGCTGGATAATGGTGCTAGAGCTTGAACCCAGGACTTCTTGTGCTAGGCAAACACTGTACCACTAAACTGCACCCTGGCCCCGACTCTTCAGTTTTGCAGCTGCACATAGACTATTAGATGGGCCTGGAAACACAGAAGCTCTATTTTCAAGTTGGATAAATAGCAGAAGAAAAGTTGAAGTGGAAACCAGGGATAAGAAAGGGTATACAGTGAGAAGAAGAGACCTACCAGCAGGGGGTAGCCTGATGCTGTGACAAACCTTTTGGGGGAGATAGTAGTAACAAGGTTATACTCTGGGTTCCATTAGGGCACTTTGCTGAGCGCATTGTATGCATGGATTCACTACATCTCACCGTGACACTATGAGTTGATACTATTTCCATCTCTATTTTATACATGAGGTAACGGAGGCACAGATAGATGGGACAGCCTGTCCTGAAATCTACACGTGATCCAGTGCTCTTCTCCCATCTGTTGTGCTTCTTATCTTTCTTTTTGTTTTTTGTTTTGCCAAATATTTATCCTTTTTTTTTAACGAGGGCTTGACCTTGGGCCTGGGCTCTATCCTTAAGGTTTTTACTCAAGGCTGAACGATCACTCCAGTCATCATACCATGAGTTCTGATTTTTGCTGTCTAACTGGACATAAGTGTTTCTTCGTCATTGCACCTCTTTTTGATGGCAGCCAATAATAGTTATAACCGTGGTCATATCAATTGCAGTAGCTTCATGTTTTCGTTTAGCATCAGTTTGTATCTCAGGTAATCTGAGCATAGTCCTCACAGAGTAGTCACTGGTTTTTATATCCCATATTGTACAAATGAGGAAGAAGCTGAGAGGTGCTTCAATCAGAGCCAGACTTTAGAACTTCCCTGGTCATTGCACACAACCCCTTCTATTGTGGCAGCTTTATATTTTTGTGTGACTGCTTGCCCAGGAACTTTGGGAGGTGGTCAGCTGTTCTTTTCTGGCATGGCATGGTATTGTCTCTTGAATTACGCGTGGCAGTTGTATAACAGGCATCAAGACAAAAGAACATTGGGGGAGAAAGCTGAAGGTGGAGGGAGGGCTTAGAGTTAGCAAGATGTAATAAACTCATTACAAATTTTAAAAATGCCAAAAAGCCTGGAATTATCCAACATTTTTCCTCACATGGCTTTATGATGACAGTGCAGATTCGTGGGCTCTGTTTTGTTTGGTCCTGGCACAAGATTAGGAGGTAGACTTCATGGGTTGATCCTGGTTTGCCACTAAGGAGTAGGTCCATAAGCTTTAAGAGACTTGCAGAATTGCACAGCCATGAAGTGGCAATACTTGACCTTGCCGCCAGGTCAATAGTTTCTGTGAGTTTAGAGTGGTCAGAGAAGACAGGAAAGCAAATGACTAAGAGAATTGTATGAATGAAAGAACAGGCAAAGGGTTTGGTTTTGTCTCTTCATCCAGGTGCTCAGAGTCCAGCTTGTGTTTGCCCTTGTCAGATAAACACCCCTTCAACTGAACTCTCAGATGCTTAGTCTGTGAACTATCCACAACAGGTCAATCTGGAGACAGAAATTACATTAACATTTGCCTGAGGTTGGGGAGGAGCGAGAAGTCAAAGATCGTGGAAGCTATGTGCATATGACCATATAAAATGATGCTTATGGAAATGAACTCCAAGAAATGGAAACAAGAGGTGTTTTTTTATTGTACTGTTTGCAGTTATTTCTTTTTTCATTTCTTTTTCCTTTGGCTTATTCCCTGTTGTCACTGTTTTTTTTTTTAAAATTTCAGTACCCTTTGTCTTGTATATAAGTTCAACTGATTTGGCGAAGGGAAGGAGAATCAGAAATGGTGGGACAAAGGGTGAACCAATGGAACCGTCATACTCACTAGTCACTATTTTGGAAATGAACTTTGCAACTTGGGGGAGGAGAGGGGGATCAGGAGGGAAAAATTGGGAGAAAATGAGGGAGGAGGTATCACTGCTCAATAAAAAATATACTCATTACCCAACTTATGTTCATCATTTCACAATGAAAGTTAAATTAAAAAATAAAATGAAATAGATCATGAGAATGGTTGCACAGTTCTGTAAACTAAAGACCATTGAATGGTGAACTGTGTGGGAATCGGGCATCAATAAGATAGCCATCGATTTTATTTTAAAGCCAGGAAGCCGTTTGGGAGCCTGGAGCAGGAAGGACTAGCATGGGAGGAATACCAGGCAGAGGAGGGGCTGTGTCATGCAGGCTTTCTGCTCCATAAAGCTTCTGGAAGCACACACTGTTTACTTCTCACTGAGGAATAGTGGCTCTTTCTCTGCCAGTTTCCATCATCCTCACCCTTGTGTTCCAGCCTGGGAGGCGGTGCTAGAAAGAAGGGCAAGAAAGAGGGCACTGCTGTCCTCATCGCCCAGATCAGGGGTTCCTGGTGGCTCAGGGACCCTGCGGAGTGGTGCAGCCCCTCCCTGGCCCCAGGCACTGCCATCTGGCTAGACACTACCAGCCTCTCCCTTCTGGCCAAGGGCACTTTTGCATATTAAGCCCAGACTGAAAAACAAACTTCTGTCCAAACACTGCTTGCCAAGTAGGAATGGACGTGGCCAATTACAACACATTCTAGTATCTACAGCCAGAAATGTGCACCCTGCCCTCTGAGGTCCCCGCCTCTGGCCCAGTCTTTTGACATTGTGTCGCCTGGGCAGATTCCAAAGGAAATACACAACTTGTTTTCCTTCCCATGGGGAAGCCACTCCACTCCCTATGGAGTGCCCTATCCCCAGAATGTTCTTCAGGGAGCCTGAGGTGCCCTTCCTGAGGGAGGAGGCCACTGTGTCTGGTCAGCATGGAGATCTGGGGCCATGGGGTAAAATGGCAGTTCCCAGGATCCTTTGAGTTGGTCTCCAGGGAAAACTGCTGCTAAATGAGACTCACAGCTGGCAGCTTCCTCTCTGGGGAAGCCAAGGAAGTCTGGGACTCAGAAGCATGGGGGCTGCAAGTGGCTAACCAGGAGAGGACACCAAGGAGGCAGAAAGTACTGGCCAGTGTTGCTGTGGTACCAACCCTAAGTGACCTAAGTGACCAGGGTGTCTATGAGAGGAGCTATGTGGAGGGAGAGAGGAGGGGAGGAGGGGAAAAGGAGGTTTCCAGGTCGTGTCAGTAGACTGAAATCACCAGATAATTCTCTAGGTTCAAAATCTATTTAGGGTTCTTAGAGTAAACAATTAGAGAGAGGAAAAAAGGCTGGTTTGAATTACTAGACAACTCAGAGTTAGGTGGAAACTTTTTAAAGTTTAAGTAAAAAGAAACAATCTATAAGTAAACATGCTGGATGGTTAAAAAAAATACTCTGGGACATGATCAATTATACAGGCCTCTAGGCATCCACACAGTGAGACCAAAGAAGGCTATTCATAGGAGTGGAACACAAAGACTCAATGTGCATATGTTCGTATAAAATAAAATTTTAGTAAATGAACCCCAGGAAATGGAAACAAGAGATTTTGTTGTAGTTGTTGTGATTGCTGTTGCTGCTGCTGTTTCGGTCATCTTTTCCTTTTGTCTTGTTTCTTAGTTTGTCTTTGGGAGGGAAAGTGGGGACACATAAGAGGTGGGACAAAGGATGAGCAAATGCAGCAGTGGTACTCACTAGACACTATGTGGGAAATGAGCTGTACAACTGTGGGTGAGAATATGAGGGGAAAACTGGAGAGTGGGGGAAGAGGTGACATGGTTCAAAAAGAAATGTACTCTTTACTTAAGGAACTGTAACATCTCTGTACATCATCTCTATAATAACAACAAAATATACTTTTAAATGAAACAAAACAATGAAAACAATAACAGCAGCAACAACAACAACAACAAAAAAACCCAGCCTGTTGGAAATTCTAGGGCCTCTTCCACTTGTTCACACTGGAGAGGACTTTCCCACTGTGTGTACCAGGGCCAATCTCCCAAGCAGCTCTTTAAGTGGCTCCTGCCAAGTTATCAGATTAATAAATACAATTCCTTTTGACAGTAACCAAATACATGTATTGTGACACCCATACAGTATCACGTACTATGTGTGGGTAATGCTGCAAAGAGAAGGTACAGCCTGCAGTCCCTAAGAAGTAAGCACCAGTCCCTCTGATTGACAGAAAGCACGTGAGAACTTGGCTTTGAAAATCAAAGAGTGCAGAAAGAGCCATAAATAATTCTACTCACACTGAAACCTGGGCTGGGGAGAGAGGAGACTAGAGTAGTGTGATTTTTGTGGATGCTTTTATAGACCATGCATGACAAGTGTGATAACTGGGCACTTTTATAGAAAGGGTGAGACATGGTTTTGCTGCAGCAGCAACAAAGTTGTCATTATTCCTGACTTGTTTCACATCTCCTTCCCATTCCATTGTGTCATCCAGTTTTGTATTAACGAGGTGTTATTCTCAGCAGAAAAGGTTGAGACCCACTGATATCTAAGAGCCAGGACTGTGTAATGATGGCCCTCATCATCTTGTGGCTGTCTGCATGAAGAACTGCAGAATGGCACACCTGGCACCTGGGCAAATCCTGCCGATTAGCTAGTCAAATCCTGGGGTGCTGGCACCCTGTGTGGCCGCCATGTGCTGTCACTGGACTCAGCAGCAGAGAGTCTCCATGGAAGGGATGGGCTTGGATGCAGCCAGGAACCACAGTCCCTGTGCATGTGGAGTTCCCAGGCTGGGGCAGAGTCACAATGAGACACATCATCTTTTGTCTATTTATGGTCAATTATTGTAGATTGAATTATGCATCCCTAAAGATAAGTTGAGTCCTAACCTATAGTGCCTTACCACAGAAGTGGCCTTGCTGGGAACTTTGTTCATTGCAGCTGTATTGTTAGTTAAGGTGAGGTCATGTTAGAGTAGAGTAGGCCTCTCATCCATTGTGATCAGTGTCCTTATAAGAGAGACAGACACACGCAGGAGTACAACATCATCTGGCAAGCAGGCCGAGACTAGAATGATGCTGCTGCAAGCCAAGGAATGCCAAGACTTGCTGGCCACCAACCGGGAGATAGGATGAGAAGATTCTCCCCAGAGCTGGGGGTGGAGTTGGGAGGAGTGGCCTGGCCAACACCTTGGTTTTAGACTTCTCACCTCCAGAAATTATTATAAGCCAGTAAATCAATCTTTATGGCTTTAAGCCACCCAGTTTGTCTTACTCTGTTCTGGCAATCTTAGGCAACTAATTCACTGAACTCCTACCTGTCCCACTATTGTAACCTGATCTATATTTTTCCTTTATAAATACTGAGGACTGAAGCCAGATGTGGTGGTACATGCCTGCAATCTCAGCTACATAGGAGGTGGAAACATGAGGATCTTAAGTTTCAAGCCAGTCCAAGCCAAAAACCAGTGTGACTCTGTCTCAAAAACCCAGTGGAAACATAAGGCTAGGAATGTGCCTAGCATGTGGGAGGCCCAGGGTTCAACCTCAAGTACTGCAAAAAGAAATAAATAAAAATAAAAATGCTGAGATCTGCTCAGAGTTTAACACCTAGGCATCTGGGTTCTTTTTCCTGGCTTTCCACCAGCCTGTACTGGGGTTTGTCTCTTGGTCCCTGGAATAGGAAACAGTTATTGTCCCCACTTTCTAGAGTGTGAGGGACTGTCCTTGCATTCCTATTAAGGAGTAGACCAACAGTTCCATTAACATTTTCTCATTGGAGGTTCTCAATGGCTATTTCTTGTTACTTTCCTCCTGGCCTTCTGTGGTGAAGGAGTCCATTTTGTACCCTCAGATTGCAGAGGTACTCTACAAACCCCCCAACTGTAAAACTTTTGCACCTCATATAGAAAGCCATAGGAACTCTTCTCAGCTGTGAGAGGAGGCCAAGTTGTGAATGCTTCCAGGTCACAAGACTGTGACAATTTGTGCACATGTCCTTCCCAAAAACTCATGTCTGGATTGAAAACAAACAAGCCATGCCATTCTGTTACCACTGTCTTCCTTTGGTCCACAAAATTGGACAAAGGCTGGAGAGGGTAGGAGAAGATAGTGGGATCCACCTGCAATTCTGGCCAGCTCAAATTGGCTCCTTCTTATTATCTATCCAGAAAGAGGGAGGGGAGGGGAGTAAAGCCAAGGGATTTTCACCTAGATGAGCACCTGGAGCTCTGAAAAGTTGAGCAATAGGCTAAGGTTAGAACTGACAATATACCCAAGGGAAGGCACTCTCTGTGGCCTGAGCTCCATACTTGTGGATCCAACCAACTACAGATTTGAAAAAAAAAAAGATAATTTTATTTGTACCGAACAGAGCTTTTTCTTGTCATTATTTCCTAAATAATGTAACATAATCATTACTTGCATGATATTTACATAATTATTAGGTATAAGTAATCTAGCGATGACTCATGATATAGAAGTATGTTCATAGGTTGTATGCAAATACTACCTCATTTTGGATGGGACCTGTGCATCTATGGACTTTGGTGTCCTCAGAGTTGTAGAACCATCCCCCACAGATAGCAAGGGACAATCATATACAGGGTGTTAGTAGGGATAGTAACATGTCAACAGGTTAACATTCATATGCTAGGAATTTCAGCAAACAAAGGAGATATGATAGGCAAGGTAATCAGCAAAATGGAAAAGATGACATGTCAACTGTTGAAAAATACAGAGAATAGAAAAGAGTGATAAGAGAATAGTAGAAGAGCCATAGCTGACTCCTGTCCTTTGGCCACCCTGAGCCATTTCCATGACCGCTTTAGAGCCATATGTGCAAATAAGCACACCTGATTTATCAAAGGTCTGCAGGACAATGACCCTCCCTGGCTTGGTGGCCCTCCTTTGGGGGAACCCAGCTCATTGGTTCAAGTCTCCTTGTTCTGAACATGTTCTGAGACTCTTATGACTTTGGGTAAATTACTATACTACTTAAAGTCTTAGTTTCTTTCCTTTCTTTCTGTTTTCCTTTTTCTTTTCTTTTTGTGCTAGCCCAAGGGCTTGAACTCAGGGTGCTGTCCCTAAGCTCTTTTTGCTCAAGAATAGTGCTCTACCACTTGAATCATAACTCTACTTCTGGCTTTTTGTTGCTTAAGTGGAGATAAAAGTGTCATGGACTTTCCTGCACCATCTAGCTTTGAACTGTGACCCTCAGATCTCCTGATTAGCTAGGATTATAGACATGAGCCTCTAGCATCCTGATTTCCTTCATCTTTCAAATGAGGTATTGATACATCTGTAGAATTGTTGCAAGAATTCAGCAAAACAGTGTCTTTTAGTTACCATCTGTCCTTGGCACTTTGCTCAGCATTGTGCACCCCAGACTGACACAGTTCTCATCTAGCAGCCAGTGGCTGGGTTATTTTTAGTTCTTCAGGGAAGAAGTGGTTAAGCTCCAAAGGCCCAGGAGCTATTCTAAAACTCCACAGAAGTAGATGGGCTCTTCGATGGGCATGTGCTGATGTTACACCAAAAACAAAGACGTGCTGCAGAGTTAGAAGGGGCTCCTAAAGGAGTGGTTTTCAACTAGGGGTCTGTAGCCACTATCTTAGTGCACTGTATTGGACTCTTCACAGGTGTACTGAAACCAATTAGGGTCAGAACAGATAAAAACAATTCTGTAATAGCTGAGGATATCTACTGAGAAAGCAATGGCTGGAAACCAGAATGGGAACTGAGGTATTCGTGTAGGGAACATCTTTGTGTTAGAATGGCTGGCAGGGAAGCTGAGCAAAGCGTAAGATGAAGGGTAGTGAGTTCTCTGAGTTTAGACAGGTAGTGGTAGGGGACACAGGTAATTGGAAGCAAGACACAAGCCTTCAGACACATGGCAGAAGAGGCTGCATATAAGATCACCTGAAGCCCCAGGAGGGAGGCTCTATGTCAGCACACTCACAGCCCAGGAGAAAGGCTCTTGTCATCCCCAAGGCTTACAAGGCCCTGCAGGGACCTGCTGTGGGAAGCTTCCCCTTGCTCATCAGCCAGTGCCCCTGCCTCCTTTTCTTTTGTCCCCTCCAACTCTGCTCCCATCCCAGAATGCCAGCACACCTCTAAGAGACTCGTTAAAACCTCGGTGACCTGCACTCTTCCATTCTGCCTTGTTGTACTCTTCTGCCACAACTGTCAGCATGTGTTTTCTGCTTTACCCCTCCCCTACACACACACACAAACACACTAGTCCATTGTCATCTTGGCTTGGTTGACTTCAGATCTATTATTATACCTCAGCTCAGAAAGGTTTTCTTACCTGCCCTTCTCCTGATTAAATTGAACAGCTCTGTTCTACACTGGAGACACAGCATACCTGCCACCTTAGGTGGTCACTCCGTACCTCCAGCCCGCACAGGTTGTACTCACACTGCACCTCAGTTCTAGGTCTGTCTGCTCACCAGGGCTGTGCCCTCAGTTACAACAAAATTCCCTTCCTTTAGCTGAACATTTGCTTGATAGCTGCCATTAATCATGTAGGTCAGTCATTTATGTGATCCTTCAACAAACATTTATTAGTTGCTTAGTATTCCTCTCTTCTGATAAATGACAAATGTGATGAAAGCAGAAGGCACATCTGATTTACTCACCCTGATTCCTTGCACAAAGCCCAAGAATTCACATATGTTCACAATAATAATTGCAACAATAATGGACTGAATAACTCTCCACCCCCTAAATGTAGTAAGTTGAAATCCTAAACCTAAATCTAATGGTATTAAAAGGTGAGTACTTTAGGTGATTAGGGTATGAGTTGGAGGAATGAGATTCGTTCTCTTAACAAAGGGAACCCATAGACCTATCTCCCTTTTCTTTTCTTTTTTATTCGGTGGAGTGGGGTCCAGTAGTGGGGCCTAAACTCTGGGCCTGGGCACTGTCCTTCAGCTCTTCAGCTCAAGGCTAGCACTCTACTACTTGAGCCATAGTGTCACTTCCGGCTTTTTTTCCCTGCTTATGTGGTGCTGAGGAATCGAACCCAGGGCCTCATGCATGCAAGGCAAGTGCTCTACCACTGAGCCACCTTCCCAGCCCCGCTGTCTCCCTTTTCCCACACTCTGTGCAAGACTGTAATGAAGGGCTGGGAAGGTGGCTCAGTGGGACAGTGCTTGCTTTGCATGCATGAGGCCCTAGGTTCTATTCCTCAGCACCACATAAACAGAAAAAGCCAGAAGTGGCTAGAGAACTAGCCTTGAGCTGAAGAACTGAGGGACAGTGCCCAGGCCCCAGAGTTCAGGCTTTACACCCAACAACAACAACAACAAAAAGACTGTAATGAAGAGGTAATCTACAAGCAGGAAGAAAGGAAGGTTCTCTTCAGAATTTGACCATGTTGCTACCCTACCTGGGATTTGCAGGCCTCTAGAAGTGATGACCTTTTCACTGCTTGCCAGGTTATTTTTCTGGACATCTTGGCTTAGCAAGTGACCTAGCCTAGCCTCTCCCTACCCCCACTATTGTACCTTTTGCACGCGCATGTGTATGTGCCCCTTAGCTTTTGCACTCTACCACTTGAGCCTCAGCTCCACATCTGGTTTTTTGGTGGTTAATTAGAGACCAAAGTCTTGCTGACTAGTCTGTCAGGACTAGCTTCCAAGCAGAGTCCTCGAATCTCAGCCTCCTAAGTAGCTAGGATTACAGGTAAAAGCCTCCAAAATGCCATTCCTCTGCTCCTTCAACCAGATCTGGCCAGGCTGGGAGTATCTTCTGCCTGCCTAGGTGAGGACAGGCTCAGAGGAGAATTTCCCTAAGCAAATAGCTCCTTGGGAGGGATGAGGTATGCTGCCTGGGCATCCAAGAGTGCTGATTCCACAAACACCAATGGGCCTCTGAGGGAGATGTTAGCTCTTCTCTGGGGATGCTGAGGCTAAAATCTGGGATGTACTTTTGATAATATCCAGCTGCAGCCAGGCCTGTTAATTAGAAGGGTGCTTGTTTTATGCTACACAAAGCAAATTTGATTAGGCAGAGTGGAAGTGTTTGGAGGGAATCGCTCTTTCTGTCTGGCAGACTTTCTCTTGGGGCCTGAGAGCCCTGAGGTCCTGTCTTTGCTGGACACAAGGAGCAGAAATTTCCTGGCAGGACTTCGAGAGGTGGGCTGTCCCTTGCCATCTTCCAGACCCAAGCTTCAGGCATCACTGGAAGGCTAGGGCTGCCACTAACCCTCTCATGCTTGCTGCAGCTTAAACATCCACTGACATTGTAGA
This sequence comes from Dipodomys ordii, assembly GCF_000151885.1. Lineage (NCBI taxonomy): Eukaryota > Metazoa > Chordata > Mammalia > Rodentia > Heteromyidae > Dipodomys > Dipodomys ordii. The sequence goes on from NW_012267262.1 coordinate 1,066,162, forward strand.
CGATCTCTGTTTAATAGCTGATTCCCATTCGTTTTCAGGCATGTCTGCTTCAGCGTAGATGGATTTTTTTAAACGTTGCTGAAATGTAGGAAAGTGAAGGACCTGTCAGTGCTGATGGGGTGGGGGTGGGGTTGGCGGGGTGGGGGAGGGTGGGGGAGGCATGCCAACCCTATGGCAAAATCCATTCCATGGCCCATGGGCCCCACCTGACTGTGTCTGCCCCACTGTTCCAGGCCCTTCCTGATCCCATACCTCACTATGTTCCATTCACAGTGCCTGCTGTCTGTACTTCCAACTCCTTCCTGCCCTAGCATCTTTGCTATTTCGCACCTCCCTCCTTCCTTCTTCCCCATCCTTCAGACCCCCTCCCCACTTCACCTTTTCTTTAGAGACTAAGCAGAGGATGCTCCTCAGTAACATCAAAAGCAGAAGGATTTCAGGAGCTAGTGGTGTGTCTCCAGGTACCTCTGGGTACCAGGTGCTCTATTGGTCTCTATCCCAAACTGGCACTTGTAGGAGGCAGAAGCCATTGGCATTGCCACTGCTGTATTACTCATCGGCTAATTGTAGCAAATGGGGATTTTACAGCTACTCTGGCCCTGGCCATGAACTATAGCAGTGCCTTGCCAGAGGGGATGGAAGGCCAGCCTGAGACCCTTTAAGTCCCACAATCCTCCCTGACTCATGGCTCTGCACATAAGTGCTCCTATAGCCATGTAGCAATGAGGTGGGGAGGGATGGACTCTGCATTGAGCCATGCCTTTCCCTGGTTCTTAGAGAACTCCTGTCAGTCACTCACACTGGTTGGCCAATGGGCATCACTAGACTCAGAGAGAGACTGAGTCACCTGCTCACGCTGTACTGACTCTCTGAGGTGTGTGAAGGCTGAGAGTAGAAGCCAGCGGTGCCCATGGGCAATAAGGGACCAGAAGGAACCGATGACTAGTGATGGGCCATTCGGCCTCTGAGTCTCAGCTCCTTGCCTGTATAGTATGAGACCAATACTCCTCAAGGAGGTGAGAAGACAAAGTTAGACAATGTACATAGGTGCTCTCAAGGACTATTTTTCAGAGAAAGAGAGAGAGAGAGTGTGTGAAGACTCACATCTCACCCAGCTACACCCATCCTTGCCTTATCTTACATGTAGTAGGCATCATACTTGGGAGATGCCCCCTACTGTCAGTAGCTTTGTAGTCATACCCAATACCCACCGCAGTAAGTTCTCACTGAAGGCCAGGTTCTGCACTAGGATATTGATCTGACCCTGCAAATTAGTTATCTAAGATCCCTTGACAGGTAGAGAAGCTGAGGCAGAGAGGGTCACTCCATAAACACGCAAACCAGAGCCCTTCCCTCTGACCTTGAATCAGGAGTCTGCTCGTTTTTCTCATTGTTCTTCCACCACTATTACTTGGCTACTTACGTGTAGCATTATACCCAACTTCATCTCTCACCAACCTTGCTCTGTGAAACACACCGGTTAAAGCTGGGCTTTCAGAGTTCACAGAGACTGGATTTTGGATTGGTTTTGTAGCAACCGCCATATGTAGCTTGGACTGTCACTTGCCTGTTGGAGTCCCATTTCCCTGTTTGTAAAGGCAAAGCCTCATCACCAGATGTCCATGAGAAAATGAGGCTCTCTCCAGGATGCGTGAGAGGATGTGCTCATGCCTGGGTACACACTGGATCTGCGCCTGCTCAGACAGCTGTTGAACTTGATGTTCAGGACTGGCTGCAAATGAAGCCACAGCAAACCCCTCATAGAACTGCCCCTTCCCTCCCCCCCCACAGCTATCTCCCTGCCCATCACTGGAGAAGGGAGCCTGCCATCTCACTCTCTTAATAAAGAGAAGAGGTCCAGAGTGCAATCTGTTTCTATGGTTAAGGGAATGGGGCCTGTGGAGACTTCTGATTTGCTGATAAATGGCTCAGAGGATGCTGTCTCACACCTTTGGGAAGCTCAGAGAGTCAGCAGGAAGAGATCAGCATCTTGCCTCTTATTACCAGCGAGGGTATCCAGAGCTGCCCTGGCCCCTGCAGGAGCCTGTAAGTCCCTTCTCAGCTAGCTGTGGTACCTGCCTGGCCTTCTAACAGACACTCATCACACTGGCACCTCACAGCCAGCATTTGCAGGTGTTGAATATTCTCTTTCATCACTGTAGTGCAATTTTCCTGAGTAGGAGGAAAAAAAATATCATAAAACTTTCAAATAAAGGAGTTGCTGTGTTGCTTTGTAAAAGAGAAATGTTCTGCCCAAGCTGCTATCACACATCTGTACTGAAAACTGTGCACTGTGCTTCCCCGATGCTGACCAGATCAAGGTGGTATAGCTGCCTGGCACTCAACATCCTCTATGCATGCTGATGGGCACAGGCTACGCCTGGAGTGTGAGGTGATATTCGTAAGTGAGGACTCACGGCATGGGGCAGTCTCCTCAGTGTTTGAGCCACGTTCTCTCTCTGAAGTCTAACGTTATCTGTGGAAAGTAGCACTGTGGGGTCCTATTTTCTATGGGAAAACTGAACCCAAGAGGTTAAGATGCTTGTCCACAGGCTATTAGACTCCAAAGCTTCATTCTGGGTCACTCCGTACAACATCACCTGTCCCCAAACGCCTAGTGTCCACACTGTGTCTTCTCCAGTGAAACTGCCTCATGCTGTGTGCCTCCCTTACCTCCTCCCACCCACATGCTTGCTCATGCCCATCATTGGTCCCTCTACCAAGAAGACCCTGGGAAGCAGCCTGGTGTGATAGATAAGGGGCAGACCCCAGATTCAAGGTCTCACTCTGCCTCCCAACCACACTACCTCTCAGCATCCCAAATACTGAGGTTTCCTAAGCTTCTGTTTCCTTCCTTGGAAAAGGCAATGAGTATCATGCCCACCTTGATTTGATGAGTCGAAGCATCTGGCTGGTGATCTCAGCTCATCTGTCCAACTTGGAGGCATCACATGGATTCTTCTGAAGCAAAGCCTTCTCTGAGCCAGTCTGTTGTCTTTTTATTTTTTCTGAGCCACTCTAGGCCATTTCCCATGCCCCTTGCCTCATGTTCCGTGTTGGCCTTCGTCCATGTTTGAGGAATAATTGCTCTTCAGGACTCCTCTCTTGTACCTGCCTCCTCATTTTCTGTACCTCTAGATATCTACCTTTCCCTTCCCCAGCACCACTGCATGCCACAGTACCTTGTTCCTTAGTCTTCACCAACATTGACGTGCTCCTTCACTCCTGATCTCCCTGTCTATTAACTCCAAGTTCTGTTTTTTTTTCCCCCTGTGGATAACTTATAACCTCTCTTCACAGTTAGCTCTTCTTTGTGGAAGATCTTTTCCAACTTCCAGGCTTATCAGATACTCATTCTCACAGCCTTAGAAGTAACTTCTTACCTAGCACTTGTCATAATATGTTTGCTGTATTTGTCCACCTTATTGGTTTCCTTGCAGGGTGAGCCTTCTTTGTGATCCTCCTAAGGGTGGAAACATGTTGATGTCCCCTCTGGAGCCCAGGCATCCGATGCACTGTCCACCAGTGCATCAGTATCTGCTGCAGGAGTAGATGGTGTGCTGAAGGAGTGAGTGCCTGGCTGCGTTTTCAATAGTTCCTCTGCGGCATAGCTGTCCATTGAGGCATGCTCTGTCTGTGCCTGTGATGAAACTTTATCTTTACCTGGCAATCCTGGAGTCTGGGCCAGATTGTAAGCGGGGCAGGAGCCAGTACTACTGTGTCTAAAGCTGTGTCTAAAACTGCATGTGCATTCCGTGCCTCAGTTTAAATCTTGTTCATTAACACAGCAATTAACAGTGGTGCCTAATGACAGATGGTTCAGCTCCATGCTTGAGCCCTGCTTCCACAGCAGACTTGGAGCAGGGCAGAGAGGTCTGTCTGGCACAGTTGATGTTTTCATTGATCTCACAAGTCCAGCTCTCAGGGCTGCTGGGCTAGGGCTATGGAGACAGACCAGCTGATGTCAGCACCAGCAGTACTGGGGGGGCTGGGCCTAAAAGGGCCAGGCCATGCCACGGTGGGCTTTTAGAAGGACTGAGGAAAGTGCCTGTTTCCATTCTAATCCGAGGAGGTTTTTATTTTTTAAGTTCTGAATTTCATGATGGGAAGTCTCCCAATTTTTTTAAGCCGTAGAGACTTTCCCAAGGAATAGTGCCCTTTTTTTTTTTTTAGTGTCTGATATTTCTCCAATTATTATTTAGAATTGTGGTATCCTGAGCCTTTGATCTGAGTTAGTAGACACTCAAGGTTTATTAGCATTTACAGTTAAAAAGATCAGTGTTTTATGGAAATGAGTTTGAAGACTTTTTCACTTCATGGTAATCCCTGCTTTTAATGGACTAGTTATTCTATGAATGACACTCATTTTTCTATAAAAATATCAAATTAACATTTACATTTCTGTCTTGGTCATCAATTCAAACCAGTGAAGCACCTTAAATCAATGTGGATTTCACAGACCCAGAGCCCATCCGAGGTAGAGTCTACCACTGCTACACAGAAACTGGGGCCCGGAGAAAAACACTGATTTACCCAACGACACACAGTGAGCAATTGGTCTCTGGTGGCCTTTTTTTTTGCATTCACCACATTTCAGATAATCAGAAATGCCCAAACATTTCCACATGCCTACCCCAAACCAATCTAGCATAAATTATTTATGCACTGTTGGATCTGTTTCCTTCATGGCCTGTCAACAAATGCAGCTGAGTGAAATAGAAGAGAAGGTTCATGCCACGGAAGTACAGCCTGTGGTCTGTTAGTGACACAGAGCCCACACATTTTGTTTATAGAGGTGTTGACAAGTCTGTGTGCATGGGGAACCACAGAGAAGAACATTCACTGGGGCTAGGAGGTCCCTGTGGCAGAAGGCAGCCTCTGGAAGGATCTTTTTATTCTTGTTTTTTGAGATGAGGCCCTTCTCTCAGAACACAGGGATGCTGACAAAACCGGAAGAACAATCTTGCTTCCATTCAAGCAGTGGCTGCAGAAGTCCCCATCCCCTCACAATGGTATTAGTAATAGCAGCAGGCCTCACCCTGCTTTTCTTACTCAGTGTGGATGCCTCCAGTGCATAACCTTCCTCCCAGCCTTTTGTACTGAGTTCTGTGTCCCTCATCAATGCATAATCCCAGGCATTTATCTGATGACCTGCTGAGTTTGCTGTTGGGAGGAACCTTGATCCACAAAAACAAAACAAAAAACAAACCCCCCCCAAAACCCAACAACAACAGAATTAGGCTTGCAGGCAGCTAGATGTCAGAGGAGATGGCAACCACGTTGGCCTGGATGGATAGATGAGATTGAAGGCCAGCTCTTAGTGACCCATAGGTGGGTCCCACATCTCTTGATATCATATCCACCTGGATGCTAGGGGAGGCAGAGATGGAGGCAGGCACTGTGAAATATGGCCTGGAAGAAGGGTTGGTTCCCTGTCAGCATTGTGCTGAAAGTGTCCGTGCACAACCAGATTCCCACATCGTCACCTGGGAACACCTGTCCTTCTCCGTCTTTGTGTTTTAATTACACCAGGGTTGAAAGAACTGAAGGAGAATTCAAGCATACATCTCTCTCTCTTAGGAGACAAAATTTTGTTCCAAATTTACCCAGGCTAAGATGTGTTCTCCTCTGTTCTGCTTTCAAGACAGTTTTTATTAAAATACAAAAATAACAAGGGAATTTCACTGGTAAAAATATTCCTTCCACAATTCCATCATAATGATTTTCCCTGCCTGTCTTCGTATGGGCATAATTTTACATATTGTTCTAAACCTGAGTATAAATGTAACTTTTTTCATTTTAAAAGTTTTAGAATAATTTTTAATGTGCTGTATTAAAGCATGAAATAAATGGTGCTATTTTGTGTAACAAAGAGAACCCCCCCAAACCACTGCTTTAAACATAACCTTCTTTTACATCAGAGTCCAGGTTTTCTACTTTACAGTTATCATTACACTTTGAGTAGCCCTTACCCAAATTGGTTAGAGCAAGGTGTTTTAGACTTTTTTTTTTGGAAAAAAATATACAATGAAATACCTTGGGAATAGGACTCAGATCTAAACACTAAACTCATTTATGTTTCATATATACATTATTCACATGGTAGGAAGGTATTTTTAATAATGTCACATAGATAATCATTTTGGATTTTGACATTAAGGATGCTTGACCTGAATTTTTCTATTACTTCTATTTCCTACCATTAGGGTTACTCCTATTGTTGCTGGTAAACATTAATTATGATTATGTAACAAGTAATGTGCCTAGAGCCTCAAATAATCTTCTAAGGCGCATACTATCTTGTGGAATATTATTGCATCCATTTTACAAATGAGGAAAAATTATTTGCCTGAGGGCTCTTAACAAGCCTGGGAAGAGCTGAGGTAGGAATTCAGATACTCTGCCTTCAGAGCCCGCATTCACAAACAATATACAGGGAGGCCTCTAAATCCAAAATGGCGAGAAATGGCATCTAGGTATGAGTCACCTAGCAAAATGTCCCCACATGGGTTAAGATGGGACCCAAAGTCTCCACCTATAAACAAGCAAGGAAGATGGGCTGGGATTCTGGGAGACTTGAGGCTGGCTTTGTTTTATGGCATTTGAAGGACCAAGGGAAAATGGACCCACTAGTCAAGAACCTTGGTCACATAGTACAGAGATTGCTCATGTTGAGGTAAGGAATTTAGAGCTGGGAACAGGCAGACTGTGGGGAAGGCAAGGGGAGCCAGGATCCATCGAAAGCTGGCCATAGAACCAGTCTACTGAGGATACGACAACTACCCCCTGATTGTTAGTGGCTGACACAGTGTACAGTAAAGCTTCCTCATGGCAGCCAAGCCCCAGCTACTGGCACATGCCCAGCTGCCATGGACACTGAATCTCCCTCTGCTGCCTCTGCCACCCCCACTGGAAGGGCCTCTCTGGTTCCTGATCCACTATGTTCTTTGGCCTGGGGCAGCTCTAGAACGAACAGAACCCAACTCCATTTTTAACTCTTAGTGAGGTTTTCCTCCTGACCCCAAGTGAAAGCTTGAGAAATATTTTGACTTTCACCCTCTATTAGATGATATCTTACTCTCCTTGATAGCAATTTCAGCCCTGTGTATTTATCGCAACTCTACATCTTATCCAGGGATAATACCCTTCTCCTTCCAAGGCCATCTCAGGGCTAGCCTTGACTTGGAGTGTGTGTGTGTGTGTGTGTGTGTGTGTGTGGTGGGTCTCTTCTCCCTTCCTTGCTTCCCCCTACACCTCAGTTACTGACTGCAGACTCCAAGACTGGGACTTGAAGAAGACCTGGAAAGCTCTTCAGGTTAGTGATCAGCTGACTCTGTGGCACAGCTCTCATGCTTCTTCAGAGCCCCAACAATGCTAGGACTCTCCTGCAATTAGTTCCCTCCACCTGGATGATTACCCTCCATCCCAAGGTCACTGATAGCTTGGCAGCCCTTGGGAAGCCTGAATTAACTGCTGGTTTTATACAAAGGTCCATCACTTCCCTAGACTAATTCTTTCTCTGTTAGGAAGCCTGCTTTTGGAAACAATGCTATTTGACCCACAAAACCTGAGTGTAAGCTAGGAATGATTCTTCTTTTCTCCAACTTGCCTTCTTGGGCCAATAGTCCACAGACATACCAGATCATTATATGTCATGTACTATTGACAGCTGCTGGTGGGGTACAGATAGATGATAGATAGATAGATAGATAGATAGATAGATAGATAGATAGATAGATAGATAGATAGATAGATAGATAGATAGACAGATATGTAGGCAAGTCTAATTGTCTAGCTTTCTTTTTTCTCAATCCCTCTGTCAACATTCACACTCCTCGTCTTATTTTCTCAGGCCTAAACCAGGTACTAGCCAATGAACTCTTGTCCAGTGGACATGCTTCATGCTTTCTGGTCCACTGACGCTACCATTTCTAGGCTTAATGTGGCAGCACCCCACCTCTACCTCTGCCCACAGCAGCTTTCTCTAAGTCCAGCTGTCTCATGAATTTACCACACAGCTGAGATCCTCTGATCTCTTACCACACTCTTTCAAAACTATAATGTCTTTTTGTGCATCATCAAGCCTTGGCTGAACTGCATACTTCCTTTGCTCTCATTCATAGTCCAGTTCTTCCGACTGGTGAAGTGCACAGTGGGGAATTTTTCAGTCAGTCCTGTGTGTCCCGTCTGGAGTTGAGGGTGCTGGGCAGAAAGGCCCAAGGAAATGACCCACCCCTACATGCATGAATGTGTACATACAGTCCTTGGAACTAAATGCAGCTGAATCTCTTAACAAATAATGGGGGCACAATGTGAGCCAGAAGTCCTCAGGAGCTCTGTGAAGACAGGCCACATTCACTGCTCAGGAGGTATGCAGGCAAGCATGAAGGATGGACAGTTTTTGCATCAAGAAATTCCCTTCCCAACTTCATGTTTTTAATCTGGGAAGAGGCTTAGAGGGCCAGGGGAGAGGAGAAACAAGTGCAGCAGAAAAAAAGGTGGCTTGGGGAGAAGGTGGCTTGTGGAAAAGACCTTGTGCTTCACCTTGCCATAAATTAGCCCTTGTGGACTTGGAGCAGTTTATTGGCCTTCTGTGACCTCCTGACCTTTGCTTTCTTTCCTTCTTGGCAATTTGTAAGGATTAGGAGTATTTGGCAGTTTGGAGATGCTGCAGGAAGAGGGGTATCTTTTTCTTTTACATCCTGTTCTGAATCTGCGTGTGATTACTATTTTTTTTTATATCAAATGTTTGCCTTCCGAACACCTGGCCCTCACCAACCCAGCCACAAACCAGGATCTGGCAAGAGTGTTGAGGTAGTGGGGTGAGGTTGCCACCACCCTTCAAAAATATAACCTTTTCCCTTTACAGTTTAGGTTGCAGAGTTTGGGGTGTCATAAACCAATTAAATTTTATTATTTAATTTTGTCGGTTATAGGGCCTGAACTCAGGGCTTGGGTGCTATCCTTGAGCATTTTTTGCTCAAGGCTAGTGCTCTACCACTTTGAGCTACAGCACCACTTCTGGTTTTTGAATGGTTAATTGGAGATAAGAGTCTCACAGAGTTCTTTTCTGCCTGGACTGGCTTCAAACCAAGATCCTTACATCTCAGCCTCCTGAGTAACTAGGATTACAAGTGTGAGCCACCATGCCAGCTTAAATTATCTTTGAAAGGAGAAACTTATTGACAGGAAAGACAATAAAGAAAAAAGACCTACAAAATGAATATCTTATAGTACTACCCTTCCAGAAAGAAAACACGTATTAAGACATACACGCGCGCATGTGCATACACACACACACAGACATGCGCACACACATACACACACACACACACACAGACACACACATCCAGAGAAAGGATTCTAATCTTGGAAAAAACAATAATCTTTTAAGCCAAATGCATGAACTTTGGTGTAAAAACTCCCAGCAATGTCTTTGTTTTTCTTACGTTGTGAAAATTTGGCTATAGCCTGTTCCTTGGAATAGATCAACTTGGAGAGTTGGAGCTAAAGTTACTGAACTGGTTACAAAGTTCAGGTGCTTGACCAGAAATGCAGCCAGCTGGCTCTCCTTAAGGTTACAGATTTCAACATTTAACAAATGCGCATGGGTTGCCTAGTTCATACTGGCACTAGGTTTAGACCTTGAAGCCAGCCTGTGCTGGCTATACACCAAGTGACTACATTCTGATGTGAGAAGATATGGAAAAATCACCTCAGAGAAACCCTCCAAGACCACCCTAATGTAGCCATCTTTCTTTATCTTAAGGAAAATTGCTTTATCCACGACTTAGTATTCTCCTCCAGCAGACTCCCCTAGACTAGAGCAAAAAGCCAGGGGTGCAGGAAGCTTTCCTACCTTAGTCATCCCAGCATCCTTGTAGAGAACAAGATTCTCAAGGTGGTTGTTGGCGTGGAAGGGGATGCTGGAGCTGCGAAGGGAGCGGGGAGTTAGGACAGGATGCTGCACCCCACTGCCCCCACCCCCTCAAGGTAATCTCATCAAGTTCTCCAGTGATCAGCTGGAGAGTGGAAGAGCACCCTGCCCTGCATGGGTTCTGACTTTTGAATTAGTAGGACTGCCACGAGAAAGATAATTCAGAGTGGAATACAGTGTTCCTTTACAAATAAAAGAAATCTGCTTTCTACCACTTGCTTCCTTCTGTGGGGGAATAGTGGTTGAGGAAAGACCATGGATGGTATATAGGATATAAATTCAGCCACCCTCCCATCTCCCTTCCCCTAGTAGAAATCATTGGCCCAGGAGGGGATGCCGGTGGCATCCGGAAGGTCGCCAGTCCCCTGGTCAGGTCATCACTGTTGCCACTAGGAGTGATGGGAGAGATCTCTCACAGGGAGGACCAGAACGCATTAGCATTCCGATCACCCCAGCAGAGAAGCAGGAGCAGGCTCTGCCTCTGCATGGAGCAGTGTAATTATCTCTTGAGAGGTGAGTGTACTTACAGGAGAGCAGTTGCTAGCTCCTTCTTCTGTGTGCAGCCACGGGAAAGCAGGCTTGGTGTGAAGCTCAAAGCATCGCCTCAGGCATCAGGAGCTAGGGATGGGGCTCTGCTGGGTTGCATGGAGATAAAGCAAGTTAAATTTTCTTAGAATTTATGGTATGTGTGTGCTTTACATGCATAACACTCATACTAAAAGTGCTCACAGCGATTATATGAAATAGATGTGGGCATTTTCTCCTCCTCATGCATGAAAACACTGAAGTGCAGCAGGGTTAAATGGTGTACCCAAAGTCACATTGCTGAAGTATGATGTTGTGAGGACTTGAATCCAAGTCTACCCCTCCCCCAGCGTGCAGAAACCTCTCAACTCACCTCCCACTGAACTATGCTGTGGCTTTATGGTAATTTCACTATTATTATAATAGCAATTATGGTAATAAATAATAACAACCAAGAATCTGCTATAGGTCAGGCACTGTGCAGACACTTCATGCATATTAACTGATTCAACTTACATGACCATGAATTTAGTAGCTCACAATGTGAGCTCAGGCCTATTTGACTTCCAAGCCAATGGTCTCTTGAAAATACCAAATGAGAAAGTCGACATGCAAGAAATATCTGTTGGGGCTGGGAAGGTGGCTCAGTGGTAGAGCGCTTGCCTTGCATGCATAAGGCCCTGGGTTTGATTCCTCAGCACCATATAAGCAAAAAGAAAAAAGCCGGAAGTGGTGCTGTGGCTCAAGTGGTAGAGCACTAACCTTGAGCTGAAGAGCTGAGGGACAGCGCCCAGGCCCAGAGTTCAGGCCTCACGACTGGACCACCCCCCCCAAAAAAAAATAAAGAAATATTTGTTGAGCAACTACTATGCATCTAGAAGATTACTGTAAAAGGGAAGGATTGGACACTATACAAGGAGAGAAAATACTTGCCTTCATGAGGCTGACATTCTGGTGGGGAAATTAAATGACAAATATCAAAAGGAGTAAGTACAGATAATTACAGTGAATTGTAAGGTTTTAAACATAGAGTATGAAGGCAGGGGTTGATTGTGGCAAGGAGCTGGGGCAACTGTTCTAAGTACTCCCTGGCTGTTGCCTAAGCCAGACTGTAGCTGGACAGAGCTATAAGGAACCAGTTAAGAGGTAAGAGATGACTTTGGCCCACAATGGTGCTTGTAGGTAGGTGGGAAGTAGTTGGATTCAGCATATATTTTGAAGCAAGCAAGTAAACTTTAGCCAACAGATTGGATGTATATTGTAAGAGGAAAGTGAAGAGTCATAAGTGAACAACTAGAGGAATGGAATTGCCACATGTGGAACCCAGGAAGACTGGAAAATCAGGTCTTGAATCAGCTCATTGTGTTTAAGACCTATCCAAGAGAAGTTGAAAAGATGCTGTAATTTATAGTCTAGAAGGTGTTCTAGGAGGGAAATATCTCTCATATCTTATCAAGCCTAAGAATCGCTGACTGTAAGCCTACTGTTATTTACTCCTAAAGACACAAGCGTTAAAATAGGTCACGTCTCAATAGTATCTCAGAGATACTAAAATGGGTGGAGAAATGTGAATCAGTGAGATTCAATAAGTTTGGGAGCCTCAAGAATCTAGGTGGAATCAAGGGCTGAGGCCGGGTGATGAAATTGCCAAAGGAACGATAAAGGAAAGAGAGAAAGTTAGGGAATAAGGAATGAATTCTAAGACTGAAATACTCAGGAAGGCACATTGGTAGTCCAGTCCCAGCCCAAGGCAAAATCAGCAGCTAAAGTTCTTTGCTAGGAGAAGTACTGCTATCACACTGCTCTGTGATGCCGCAGCTGAAGACATAGAAGACACAGGGTTCACAGGAGGTGGTCACCTGTGTCATAACATAACAGCTGGCATGCCAGAAACATGACAGGCTGTCTGGCCAGCCTGGACTCATCCCTTACCTCCGTGTTTTTTTTTTAATTAGTAGAATGTGGATCTAATTTCTGTTCCACTCCTCAAAGCCCAGAATATGGTTTCTTTCCCCTAGGCCTTAGTTTCTGCATCTGTAAAATCAAAAGCTTGTCCAGGGCGATCTCTAGATACTCTGTTCAGGCATCCTGGTAGTAGTATCACTAAGGGCAGCACCTCTAGCATCTACTAGGTGATACATGGAATTGTTTGTTAATGATGAATGAGCACATGGAGTCTTCCCATTTCACAGATGAGCCAACTGAGGCCAAGAACAGAGCCAGCCACTCACTGAGGTGGAGTTAGACTGCAAAGTAGTCTATTTAAAGATATAGGCTCTGCATTCCACCAACCCCCTGGTCTCCTTGCTGGGACTGATGTACAGTTCCTTAGCTAAATTTAGTGGCTTCCTGGCCAAGGCCAAGTACAGTCCCTTCTCATGTTGTAAGGCAGCTTTAGAGGTTGCCCCACATACGTGGGCAATTTAATCTGTGTGGGTCTCCCACACTTCCATGGGAATGGGCTGTTCCCCAGGAAGGTTCTTGGAAAAGGCGGCAGTGACATGAAGTATAGCAAGAATTCATCCTCAAGCCTGTGGCTAGTGTTCTCTGTGATGATAAATGATCAAGGCACCTCCCTTGGTCAGGGAGGGCTGGTGAGGGCTGCTTATTGCCATGAGAAACTTCCTGAACAGAATGTGGAAGGGGATAGATGGCTCTGAGCAAGTTTGAGAGTTGGGAAAAGCTGGTCATCAGACTTGACCTAATCACAGAGCTGACCAGAGCCATCAGCACTTGCCATCAGCACTTTCAACTAGGATTCTATTGAAGACCAGAGTGTCTTAACCTCAGCACTATTGACATTTGAGACCAGATACATCTTTGTGATTCACCTGTGCATTGTAGGATGCTTAGCAGCATATCTGGGCTCTAAACTGGGTGCCAGTAGCAGCCCTACTTCTTCATCCCCACAAAGACAATCAAGAAAGCATACAACATTGCCTAATGCTCCCTGAACTGCAAAACTGTGTGCACCCCTTTCCCAGGATTGATGTTCACTGACTTTACAATTCCTTTTCCCTACAAAGATCATCTGCTGACAGCTCCATGTATATCTTGGATACCATCCTGGCTGCTCCTGAGGCTTCTCCTGTGGCTCTGATAATGCCCCTGGAGCTGGCTTGTGCTTTCAAGTTCTTCCTGAAAGCATCTCATACTAAACTCACTTGGAGACATTCCTCTGCCCCCTCTAAGCATTTTTAGTCTCAGACACACCAAGGTATTCCTACCTCAGGATTTGCCGCCTCACTTCTGTGAGCCTTTCTCATTACTCGGGCTTCTATTCCACACAGGTTTCCAGTTACTACTATTGCCTCTGTCTCTGCTTGCGTACCTTGGAGCACTGACAGCCCTTGATACCATCTTCTTCATTTATCTATTTCTTGCTAGTTTCCCCAACTAGATTGTACGCTCCTGAAGGGAAGGGATCTGGTCCAGTCTGTCCTCTACGGTGTCTGCAGTAGGGGCTTCAACGGATGGCTCATCATTGGTCAACTAACTTCAGTAAACACATTCTAAGTACCTACTGGGTGCCAGGCACTGTGAGGGCTAAGAATGCCAGCACAAGGAAGGGGGCAGGCTGAAGGAAGAGCTGGCAGGGGAGGGGAGAGCTCAGAAAGTGGTTGGAAGTGAAGGGACCTCCATGGAGGCATGGAGAAGTACAGGGTCAGGGATATCAGGTGATTCAACCAGCACAGGCAAGGAGTTCAAGGTACAGGGATGGTGTGGGGCTTGAAGCCCAGGGAATGCGGGGTGTGGAACAGAGGAGGCCACTCCTTCACACACACACACACACACACACACACACACACGCACACACACATGCACACACACACACGCACGCACACACACAGACACACGCGCACACACGCACACGCACATACACACACGCACACACACACCACACACACAGACACACACACACACACGCATGTACACACACACGCGCACACACACACACACACACACACACACACACACACACGCACGCACGCGCACGCCAGCAGGAACCTTACATTTTCTTACCACATAGCAAAGGAGAGGCAGGGTGGCAATGAAGACCAACGGTTAAAAACATAGGCTTTGGGGCTCATTTCAGAACTCATTCAAATCCTTATTTTGCCTTTCTACTCTGTGTAATTGGATCAGAAATTCCATGTCTCATAGGCTTCGTGTTCTCATTTTGGAGATGGGTTAATATGTACCTTTTAGGGCTGTTGTGGATGTGAATCTTTGCCTTTCCTATTCATGTGGTCAACAAGGAGCCCGCAGAGGCTTTCCAAGCAAGGGAAAGTAGGGACATGTTTGCCTTGAAGTACAGGCGGTGCTGGGAAGGCGGCTTAGCAATGGCCCTGGGAGAAGCAGGTAGCACGGGAACAAGGGGAACCAGGGAAGCCAGGATGGAGGCTTAGATGCTAGGCCTTGTGGCATCTACTACAGGGATCTCAACAGGAGAGCATGCTAGACTTGGCCGCTCAAAATAAGGCCATGGTAAAGAGAAGAGGAGCCTCAAACCTAACAGGCAACTGAAGGAACTGAAGCTCATCCTGACCAAGGTTCATGCACCAGCTCACAGCCTCTGTACCTCTAGAAGACAGGGGTTAATCTTTGCATCTCAGGCAGTTCTCAGGCTGAGAACGGGGGAGGACTTGTCATTTGTATTGGGTGATATACTTTTAATTAAAATGGTAATCATTGGAGCATTCCTTAAAGTTTTACTTTGGGAATTTGCCTTCTTGCAAGCTCTGCCTTAATTAGCATTCTATTTATCCCTTATTAATAAATTATATCTCTGCAGTTTCATCTGCCTCCTTTGATCAGAGGGTATCATCATTCATGAGCTAAAATCCATTCCCTATTAACATTTAGGGTGCATTGGGCCTGATGGGGGGGTTGAGAATTAGAGGTTCTCAGTTACCTCTGAACAACATGGAATCTATCTTCTTGTCCAATAAGGCCCAGTGTAGAAATCAACACCTGGCCCTTCCAAGACCAAGAGTAGAGGTGACCTCTTCAGTGCTGACCTTTCAATGAAGCTCCTAGAATTGGACAAACAAGCCTGAGGGTACATCAGGATCCAGCTCCATAATCAGCAAAACAGAAAAGCCTGATGGCTGTTAACTAATCCTTGCTATTCAGAAGGCTAAGATCTGAGGATTGTGGTTTGAAGCCAGCCTGGGCAGGAAAGACTATGAGTCTCCTATCGCCAATTTAACCAGCAAAAAGCCAGAAGTAGAGCTGTGGCTTAAGTGGTAGAGCATTAGCCTTAAGAAAAAAAAGCTGAGGGACAGCACCTAGGCCCTAAGTTCAAGCCCCAGGACCAGTACAAACAAAAATAGAAAAGCCTATTGATCAGCTCACGGGCTTAACTCAGGCTCAGAAAGGCTCAATAATTTGTTTAGAGTGATAAAACCACATAATGAACATTAGAGAAATCAGGAAAGAGTTAACACTTAGCACCTAAGGTGCTCATTCTTATAGTAGGTAGCTTAATCAGGATTAACTAAGATTAACCAGGACATGATCCTGGTTAAACAAAACACCTAATAATATATTGGCAGCTCTTTACCAGTCTCCAGAAGAGAAAAACAAAACAGTGAAATTATTCATCTTTCCTAAAGCTACCTAGTTAGCAACAGGCCTGGCTGACAATCAAGTCCAGGTCTGGCACCTTCAAAGACTTAGTTCTGTCTGCAGACTGCACCATGAACCTTGCCTTCCTAGCTTGAGCAGTGGGCTGCCCTTTGTTAAAGCCCCATTTGAATGGAGCAGTAGATTGTTGCCACTCACAGTGTGGTCTAGGGACCAGCATCACAAGCACATGTGGTACATATTAAGAAATGGAAAATCTCAAGCCCTACCATATATATAGAAATCAGAATCTGCATTTGACAAGGTCCCCAGGATGACTCACTGAAATTTGGAAAACTTTAATGTATTCAATACCAGTACCTCCCAGTACTAAGCTTTATAGACTCTGCCAGGCTAATGTTATTCCTAGTAAACAGGTAAGGAGAAGAGAAGAGACTTTCCCAGCTTATGTACCCCATCAGAGGGCTGAGACCAGATGTTACCTTTATCCTTGGGCCTGACCTGGAGTTCTAGAATCTGAAGTCTATTATTCTATATTCCCAGGTTGAGGTCTTTGATCTTTAGGAATATAATAACAGGGATTGAGAGCTAACCTGAGCAGTCCCCAAAGCCCACCTGGTATATTTTGCTTCACCGTAATCAGGGTATAGGGACATAACCTTGAGTATGAATATCTTTGCTTTGGGCAAGAGTTACAGTAGACCAGCATGATAACTGTGGTTAATTACTGGATAACAGGTGATTTTTTTTAAATAAAGACATAAATTACCTTTTAAACATTTGACTTGTTTTGGAGATAATGTCTTTCAAACTGTGAGTGGGAACATTTCAAGTGATTCCCCACTTCTGTCAAAGAACAAAGCCTGTGGAACAGCCCGAAGAATGCTGATGTAGATACTCCATCGCTGGTATTTTATTTAATTCTCAGCAGCCCTGGGATAAGACAGCAGCAAGGAATAACAACAGCCAACAGGAATAAACTGTCCACCTCTGTGTCAAGTGAGGGTCTAGGCCAACCTCACAATGACTTTCTGACTCCCGTTTTACAGCTAATGAAGGTGAGACTTGGTGAGACTAAGTAACTCTCCTAACAATTGATGGAGGCCGCACTCAAAGCCCAACTCTCCCAAGTCTTCTTTTCTTTCCACAACACCACACCTCTCTTGCTGCTTAGATTCCATTTGCTGACCAATTGAAGCTGACATTTAGCTTTACTGGTAATATTCCAGTGGTGGACTTTAGAATTAGCCATCTCTCAGCAAGACCACCACTTTGCATTTTGTCTTTTTCCTTTTCTCTTAAGTGACTTCTAGCTATGCTTACCTTTGATGTCTATCTCTCCTTAGTTCTGAGCACAAGTTCACAAGCCTGTATATTTGTGTCCCCATGCTTTTTAAGTCACATCGGTCTAGATTTATGTTCTGAATGCCTTTTTCTATCTGATGTCGACAAGTGATTTAATCTTTCTAAGCCTCAGTTTCTCTATCTGTAAGATGCAAATGATAAATGTAGGTGATTTGTGGGTATTGTGAAGATTAAGAGGTAATAAGTATGTGCAAAAGAATGTGAGTCTTGGAGAAATTAATGACTTACCAGGGATACAGGGATCCTATAAGGAAGAGACCAAAACCTAGACCCAACTTCTTGCCTTCAGCAACACTTGTGTGATATAGCAGACTTAATGAAAAAAATCACACCAGAAGGCAGCAGCTTGGAACAGTGGTCCTCTGGGTGGCTGTTTGTTCCATATCTTTAAATACTATTGACATTGAAGGGCTTTGGTGAGATCCAATAAAACAGCCAGACTGTGACACATATCTAGGATGACCTGGCTAAAATGTCTACCATCCATCATGCAGATCACTATGGCCTTTTCTGAGAGTCCTTCCATGATGTGTCAGTCTATGTCCTGACAATCTGTGACCTGTCCCTCTGTGAAAGCTCATTGTCCTTACTCTAGTACTTTTCTTTAGTTTTGCTTTTTAATTATAACTTTTTTCCAGATATATTTTTATTGTAAAAATACTGTACAGAGGGGTTACAGTTACATGAATAGGGTAATGAGTACATTTCCTATCCAGCATTGTTGCCGCCTCGTTTGTTTTTCCCCTACCATCCCTTATGCTTTCATGTTGCATTCTCTGTAGCTTTTTGTTTTATTAGTTTGTCTTTTTTACATATTTAACAATTTTTTTTTCAGTACTGGGGATAGAACCCAAGTGCCTCGTACATGTTAAGCAAGCAAAGTAACTACTCCCCCAACACAGTGTATCTCTTAAAATTACGCCTATTATTTTGAAATTCTTATAGGCTTATCAACTTTTGCAAGAAATAATACTTACATCTTGTGTACTTTTCCCCTAGATTATTGGTAATGTCTTATTTTTTGTTACAATTTATTATCACAGCCAGGATATTGACATTGTATGTTTCGGGGGGCCAAATATATTTTTGGGAAAAAATCTTTTTACTATAATTTAAGGCTTCAAAATCAGGGACTTCTATTCAACATAATATTTACAACAATACCTATCATATATTAAGTGTTAAATAAATGTATGCTGGCCAGCATAGGCTGTGTAAGAAGATCCTGTTTCATAACACAAAATTAAATAAGTAAATAAATAAATATATTTTTTGTTCAGTGTGTGAATATAAATATAAAGCAAGAATCCTGTGTCATTTTTTTACCCTTGCTACCTGGCTTTGTGATGTCCAGGTAAGCCTTTTCCTTTCAGAGGGTTCTCTGTTCTGAATCTCCTGACAATCAGAGCAATGGTCCTCTGATTGGAGAGTACACAGATTTTTTTGAAGTGCAATATATGCAAGAATGGTTTGAAGGAATTAACTTCCAGATGCTCAGCTTGCTTTCCAAAGTCAGTCTGACCAAGATCAACCAAAGAAGGGTCCCCAGAGATCCTTCTACATGACAAAAGGAGTAGATCCTTCTCCAGTCCAAATCTGGCTAGATGTTTTGCACTGGAGTTTCAAACCAGCAGAGATGTCAGACAGACAGACTGAACTTCTGGTGAAATAAGTCACCTTTAATGATTAGCTAAGGAACCTGGAACACACAAAACTTCCAGTCGTTGCCTGGTGCAGATTTCTTAGGTCTTGGAGCTCATATTGAGATTCTCAGAGTCCCACCCAGAAAAAGCAATATACACAAAGGTGTTTGGAATGATTTTCAGGGCTGTCACTTTTTAGAGCTATATTGGATAAAAACCCATGGATAAAGTTTAGATTTCTTACCAACTTGGTGTGCTTTCTTCAATTAAGGTATTTCAATTCTTGTTCTTTTTCTTTTTAAGTCACAGCACAAAATGTTTACTCGAACTATACTTAATCCTAATCTCTATTATTTTCTACTTTCTATTAATTCAAAGCAGAGAGAGAGAGAGGTGAGAGAGAGAGACAGAGAGAGAGATACTCAGTTCAATAATGTGCAGAGGGGTCTAAATGTTGATTTTTTAAAAGCATTCTTCTTTGAGGAATAAGAGCAAAGAAGATTAAAATCCACAGAAACTATACCGCCATTTGGAAAGCCATTATCTGCTGCCATTTTGATTCAAGATCTAATGTCATAGGCATTTTGAAGCCTTTTTATAGCATCCTGAATTTGATACAATCAGTCTACTCCCTGAAAACTTATCAAGAAACAGCCAGGCTACAAATGCTCAGGGTTGAATAGTTCTCTTGAAAGAGGCCTCACTGTGTTCAGCTGATAATCAAACAAATGGCCAAATTGAGATAGGTCACAGAGGGGGACCCACTACTGCTCGGGCCCTTATTCAACCTTACACTCTGTTTCTTTCCCGATAGGAACACATAATCCCATCAGTGCCAATGGGAGTTACGTGTCTGCTTTACTGAGACAATAGGCCAATGAAGAAGGATAATTGTTCCCAGCAACTGAGGGAGTAAACACGATTGGCTATTCCCAGCCACCCTCTATGAAGGGCTAAAGGGCCTACAAAGCCCCTTCTTTGTTAGTTTTCAGAGCTGCCTACCTCTCCTGCATGGCTGCCACCACTCACTTTCACTGACAACAACCTACCCCAAGCTTCTCCCAGTGTACCAGCAAGACTAGCTTCAATGGAAGGTCTTCCAACCTTCCTATCTCCTTGCTCCTAAAGACAAGGTCAAGGGCCCTTTTCTGTTGCATTCTTCACAATGAAATTGTAGCTGTGTCAAGAATAAAACTCGGCAACCATTCTTCATGTAGTTAATACCTCCCAGGCACTAAGCATTTCATACACATTTACACATTCAACCATAAGTTCTCACGGCCATTCTACAAAGGGGCCTTAGCTGTTCCCAGGTAATAAGGCAGAACAGAGCTCAGTTTAAATCCTACATCTGGTAAGCTGTTAGAAACTCTGGCTCTGGAGCTATCAATCTCCAAAATTCCACGCTGTAAGTAACACACGTATTCTCCCAAGTATGTGTCCTTCAAGGTACTTCTGAGACAATATCTGGGGAAGGACATCCCTGTTCCCCCTGGCTCATCTCTTTCTTGGAAAGTCTCAACACGCTTGGTTAAAAATTCTGGGAAGCCCTATAGAGAAGGGATCTGTTAACTTTGCCCAATTCAATATTCCCAAGGACTTGTCTTTCTGTTTTTTTTTTTTTTCGTGCAAGAAACATTTTGCTTTGTTAAAAATTATGGTATACTGGCACAGGAGAAGCTAGCAAGAAGAAGTTAGAAATGCTACTGATTTTGAATTCATGGTCCCTGTTTGGGAAAGGGGGATTGACTCATTGTCACTCTGGACTTGGGTGATTTGGCTTCAGAGCCAAATCTTTCTAGAGGGCCCTGGCAGCAGCACAAAATGCCACCTTCCAGCGCCAACTGTGCCACCTTTCATACCTAAAATGTGACTTGCTTTTCCACGGCCCTGGAAAGGACAAACTGTTCCAAAAGACTGTGAGGGGGAGGTAGAAAGGCTGCATTAAGACGATTGTCCTGGGGTGGTGCTGAAAGGCAGGAAGCAAGAGTGTTGATGCACATGAAGGTACTGGGTCATGTGATCTATCTTTGGGCCCTCTGGAAACTGGTGGCAGAGATTCGATGTGAAGCTGCATGCCCTTGGGGCTCTCTACAGGAGCAGACTGAGGCCAGGACTCTTCTACTTGCCCATGGCTCCTCCCTGACCCAGGGATGGCCTCACAGCTGAGCCCCCTGATCTCTTTGTCCCAACTGGAGGGAAAAGACAAGGCCTCAGGCATTAGGCAGACTGTGAGGCCCAGGATGCTGTGGGACATGTTAAAATGACATGTCATGGGGATTTGTGGGCCTCGCTGGAGCTATTTCCTCTGGGGGGTCATTTCATTTAGTTCCAATTGGACCCTGTGATTGGTCTCAGCCCCGGGCCACCTGGTGTCTGGACTCCATATGGTAATGGAGAAGAAAATGCCATTTTTCAATTGAAATATGCTTCTGCCTTACTGTGGGCCAGTCTGTAATTGCCTTTGGCTGGAAAGGGCTTTGGTTATTAAAACCAAGTTAGGAAATAATTTCTCCATTCTAATTTGTTGTTTCTTCTCCATTAACCAAACTGAGACAACATAGAAAAGAGACAGGTGAGGGTCTCAGAGCTCAGCTAAGTCCACCATAAGCTTTGTCCTTCCCATCCACCTTTGACACATGGTCTTTTAGCCTCTGGTTGAGCTGCATCACAGACAGGAAGCTCACTCCCACACTGTGCAGACCTATCTGTAGTCAAATCCTTGCAAGTTTGTCTTTATGTAGTTACTAATAGGATCCTTTATGGGTCACTCTCCAGCTGTCAGGTACCATGCTTTGCATGTTAAGCACATATTTTATTTAAACTTCATTTTTTAAAAAAAACCCTCAAAGGTATGTACCAGTATTTTACCCAGACTGAAACAAACAAGTCCAGGAGGGTTATGGACCCTGTTGATGAGCCTGTAGGCAATAGGTGATGTAAGATAGGTCACTCTTGGACCCAGGCTCTTAAACTCTTTGCTCTAAGTAAGAATAAATCACCTTTGTTGAGCAGTTACCAGCAGTGGGCTTTGTGCCTGAGGCTTTATGTAGATAAGTGTCTACTTACACAGCAACAAGCCTTGAGATAATTCTTGTTAGGCCCATTTTAGAGATAGTGACCCAAAAGGCCTAGGGGCTGTGATTCATCAGCAGAAGTCTCTAACACAGCTAAGACCTAGAACTAACCAAGAATTTTGTGGCCCTGAGCATACACTAGATTAAGAGTACAACCTGGCCGTGCTATAGCTGTCTCTGCAACCTTATAGTTGAACATCCAGACACTCAGGAATTTCAGGACTCTGTTAAAGTCCTGAGCTAGAAAGTAGCCCTGCAGGGAGATCAGCCTTGCTCAGACCCTGAGTTGGGTCTCACTCTCCAGCTTATCCTACCCCTTTTAGGAGCCTTTTCTGCCACCTGGGGAGTTTTCTCTGATAAAGGGTGAAGCCCAACTCTCTTTAATAAGCTTTCCCTATAGCAGGCCAAATATATCTGTAATCACCTAAGTCTGAAAACTACCAGGATAAAGAAAGTGTATGGGTTGGGAATGTGGCTTAGTGGTAGAGTGCTTGCTTACCTAGAATGCATGAAGCCCTGGGTTCAATTCTTCAGTTCCACATAAACAGAAAAAGATAGAAGTGGCGCTGTGGCTCAAGTGGTAGAGTGCTAGCCTTGAGCAAAAGAAACTCAGGGACAGTGAGTGCCCTGGCCCTGAGTTCAAATCCCAGGACTGGCACAAAAAAAAAAGTGTATGGTCTCCTCTGAATTCTGAGACTCTAAGAGTTCCTTTATCCAATCCATCCTTGGTTACTTTCAGAGTAGGATTATGGAAAATGATCATTTGAAGGTCAGAAAGCCCTTGGTTCAAGTCTCTGTCTAGCTGTTTGCTATCTGTGAGTCGTATAATTGATTAACCCCTAAAAGCTCCATCTCTTTGTCTATATAACAGAGAGAAAAATGGTGATCCGACCTGGTGATGGATCCTCCCTTTGCAAGTTTGAACTTCCTCCCAGAAGTCCTGTGTACCTGTGTCAGTGAAGTCCAGAACCCACAGCTTGAGTCATTCATGGTGTGTGTTCAGATCACTGCTGAGTGGGATGAAATGACAGCATGTGATCCCTGCTTACCCCTATGTTCCCCGTCATCACAGGCCAGCTCACCTAACATGCCTGTGCTGCCTTGCCTCCTGGTGCTCTTTTGCCCAGTATTTTTTGTCAAAAATAACTATGAACTTTAGCATGAGATGTTTTGCCCTTTTGTGCTGTTGGCTTTTTATCAGTTAGCTAACGTTTCTGGGCCTGGCTCTGTCTATTAGAAGGGAATAGAAATACTTATGTCTTCTATGGGGCCACTTAAAGTCAAAGGAGATACTCATAGCAGGTATTCAAGCATTTCTTCTGTTTTAGTCCCTCCCTTGTCTCTCACTTTGTCTAACTTCAAGGCTGATTCCATAGCTGCACCAAATGCTATCTGTCCCCTTCTCTTCCTCTTATAGTTCCCCATGTATTTCCAGAATGGCTAAGCATTTGGTGTGAACTGAAGGAGGAGCTATCAGGTATTGTAAGTCTGTCAAATGTGCTTTGCGGCCTTGTGAAAATTGTCCCTCAAGTGCAAATCACTTAATTGTCTTTTCCTGGTCAAAGCTGTGAGTCATTTTATATTATTATTATCATATTTTTATTACACAAGAATACAATTTATTCTTGATTTATTCAAATTTCATTAAGTACTTCATAGATATACAATGCTTACTATTGTGCCTGATTAATTGTAGAATGAATGAGTGAATGAATGACTACTTTTTTCCAGGCAGTAGCACTATGGGTAGAGATGGCAGCCAAGTGACCTAAAAGGCAGGGGAAGAAGATGCGTGTTAGCCTCACACTCTTCACTCTTGAGCTGCTACCACTGCCAGTTGTTCCAATGCAACAGAACAGGATCCTTGCTATAAGCCAGACATGGGCTCCAGGGATGACAGTGTCGACAGACAGCTTTTAGAAAGGCTAGGTCCAAATCTTAAGTTCCCTAGACTTATCCCTTCTAGTGCCAGTTTCTGAGCAGGTATCAAGCTTGAGCTGGGTGATGCCTCCCTGAGATCCACAAGAATAGAATAGAATCAAGCAGCGCTTGGATGGGCCATGTTTCATGCTGGGACACCTATGTTGATGACTTAGAAATGATGAATTCATTCTCTGAATGAAACGGATCTCCCATACATCCTCTTCCCAGTTCCTTGCCATGTCAACCACTTACCTGGATGCCTTATCTTCCTAGAGACAGTAAATAAAAAGCATAGGAATTTAAAGGAAGAAATTGGGGGTATAGTGGAATAAATCTTGGCTTTGGGGCCAAGCAGAGCTGGAGGTGAGCCTGTTGCTATCAATTCCTAACTGTAAGACCCTGGACAAATCTTCTTCTTCTTTTTTTTTTTTAATTGTGAAAATACTGTACAGAAGGGTTACAATTACATAAGCAAGGTAATAAGTACATTTCTTATCAAGCATTGTTACCTCCTCCTTTGTTTTCCCTTACCATCCCTTCCCATCTCCCCCCCCACCCTCCCTTCAGCCCCCACTCCTCCCTGCGCCAAAGTTGTAAAGTTCTTTTGTCAGCATAATGTCTTGTGCATCTCATTGTTGCAATGGGTCCACCTGTATCCATATTTAAACAATTTGTTTTTTCCCTTCCCCTCCACAAATTATACCGACATCAAATACAGTGAAAATAGGGGTTATACTGTGGGGGAGGGACATACAAAGCAACAAAGAAATCATCTTATAAATATGTTAGAAACAATCGCAAGAAAGAAAAAACATTTAAATACATCTTAAGGTTCATTTCACCTAACACCAACTTATCTGACCTTTTCTGCTTGTCTGAGACATATACTAGTAATTGCAAATAAGGGAAACCATGGGACCTATGTTTCTTTGGGCCTGGCTCACTTCACTTAATATATTTTTTTCCAAGTCTTTCCATTTCCTAACAAATGTGGCAATGTCATTCTTTCTGATGGACCCATAGAATTCCATTGTGTATACATACCACATTTTCTTGATCCATTCATCTACTGAGGGGCATCTGGGTTGATTCCATATCTTAGCTATGGTAAATAATGCTGCAATAAACATAGTTGTGCTGGTAGCTTTGGTATGGTCCTGTGACTTGAAGGAGCAGAGACAAGAGTCACAACATCCACTTCACCAAACTATTGCAGGGACAGTGTGGGTCCACACATGCAAAGCACCTAGCACACCGTTAGGGTAAAGCAGATGTGCAGGCTCCTACCGTTCCATCCTGCTTTCGGCAGCTCAGCAAACTTGGAGTTAGCAATTGCTATAACCAAAGGCCCTTTCCCTCTCATAAACCTGCCCTGAGCCCTGCACTTCTACGTCATCACCAGTTCATGTCCCATGTATCTGTGCACACCACGGCCCACCAGGCCACGGTGGGCATTTATTGTAGGGAGCTGACAGGAGGCCACCTGTTAGGCAGACCTAACCGGCAATGTTCTAACCCTTCCTAAAACAAACAGATGTGTCTGCCTGCAGTGACTCCGGGGGAGCTTGGTGTGGCCAAGCTTTGGCTGCCAGCCAAATTATGTGCTACACGTGTGCTCTGTCTGTCTCTTTGACTTCAGGATTTTTGCCGTTTGTTCCTGTGGCCGCCAAGGACACATTCTCCTCCTGGGGCACATCTGGGCTGCTGGCATGTGGCTGGCACAAGGTGAAGGCTTGGTGCTGCCTTTGAAGGGGAGGTCTTGCCTGCAAGCCTCATGCACTGGATGGAAGGCTTGCCACAGAGCGGCTGGGCATCAGTTTCTCATCAGGCAATTCAGTGTGGAATGAATGCACCAAATAAGCACGGCAGAGTGCCTTTTCATTTTCCTGAGAGGGCAAAACATTGAAGGAAATAAACTTGGAAGAAACAAAACACCAGGGAAATAGCCTAAAAAATGTCAACCTCTTTAAGCAGAACAACTCTTCTCCAGTTTGTCTTCATTAAAGAAAAGTAGATACATTTATAGTCCACCAAACTGTAGCCTATATGCAAACAGAAAGCCCCATGTGGGATGGGATGGGCCCTCCCTGCTGTTCCATATGGGGTTTCCAGGGAACTCTGAAACTCCATCGGAGGTCAGCTTCTAAACCAGGTACGGCCATTCTTCAGGAGACTACCCCAAATTGTACTCAGGCAGGCTTAGAAAACAAACGTTTTCTTGAAAACAAATCTCAGCCCCATTTGGCCTTCATGTGGGGCCTCTAACAAGGCCTTTACCAGTTTCTGAAAAGCAGATGAGCAGGGAGTGGTGTGGAAACCCACCTTCTCACTCTCCCTGCATGGCTGCTTTATAATCAAGGCCCTGTGGAAGACAAGCTGTGGGAATAATGGAGGCCGCTGTGGAGGACCTTGCCGGAACTCTAGGTGTTGGGCCCTAGGGCAAACGCTAAGCTGCAGGTAGAGAATGGTGTTGGCAGCTGATCAGTGTGACCACTGCTGTGACAGCCTCTGCTTACAGCCCCCAGCTCTCCAAAGCCACCTGCCTGGTGGATGACTTCATAGAGATCAGAGTTGTATACAGTAAGAGGGACTCGTTACCCTGGCAACCACCACTGGAGTCCAAACTCTAGCATTAATCACCCTAGGCTTTTGGGGGGGTGTTTTCTATTATTTAAATTGCCTTGGAGAACATTCAAAAAAAAGTATTTCCCATGCATTTGAGGACTCTTTCTCTCTGTCTCGAGCTCTGTCCTTTTGTTTTTCTTACTTCCTTAAAAGTAAATGTAACTGTTTTCTGATGTTTTATTTCCACTCTTCTTTTTTTCTCCATCTCTCTCTCTCTAAGAGGGGACATCTCCAGTGCATATTAATATTGAAACCCCAGGTACAATCTTTTTCCCATATATAAATGAGGGACCTCCAGTATCCTTCAAACAAGTGATTTCTGCTGGTTTGAAGGTCAGGATCTGGGAGACCAGGTAGAGTCTAGGTCATAGCTGATATACCTGCACTGTGGAAGCTCAGTTATAACCTTTCACTTCTATTCTATATAGAAGGTGTAGAATTTGGGGCCAGATGGGCTGGGAATGTGGCTTAGTGGTAGAGTGCCTCCTAGTATGTCCTGGGTTCAATTCCTCAGTACCACCTAAAGAGAAAAAGCCGGAAGTAGTGCTGTGGCTCAAGTGATAGAGCACTAGCCTTGAGCACAGAGAGGATTCGAAAACAGAGACCAGGCCCTGAGTTCAAGTCCCAGGACCAGCAAAAAACGACAACAACAAAAAACTGGGGACAGGTGCAGAGAGACAGGGTCCAGTGCACTGGCTTCCAATTGCAGCTTCCCCTGCCCCGCAGAACTGCTTCAGCACCCCCAGATGTTGATTATCCTACTCTCTCTATGGCCACCTCACCAGGTGCCAGGAAGCCACTTGCCAAGCAAGCCTAGCAGAGGCCAGAGCAAGCCCTTTCAGAAGCAAGGCCTGGAAGGTGCTAGAAACACTTGAGGTCCTCTCTCACCTCCATCCCTAAAAGAGAATGTTAAATCAAAGCAGAACCTAGCCACAAAACACAAAACTGCGGATACAAAATAGCTCCTTTTTCGAATTGCAACGTCTAGCTCAGGTTATTGAAGTGGATCTTTTCCTCCCTCGCTGCTTTGTTGATCTTCCTTAGTGGAAGGACTGGAAATGCCCTCTTCCTCAGCATACCAATAGGAGTCTCAGCTGCAGCTTCTGACATTGGCATCCCATGTTCATATGGTTGTTATTTTTATATTCCCTGACCTTTGGACCATTTTTTCATTTCCTTCTTTCTTTATTCTTTCTGCAATGCTGGGGATTGAACCAGCTTTGTGCTTCCTAGCAAGAGCTCTACCAATGATCTACATCCAAAATCCCTACCCAGTCTTCTTAGCTCCAACATTTGTCCTTTCAGAGCAATAAATTTGCTCTCATAGAATGATAATATAATAATTATAACGAAGCACTGGAAACTCACTTTCCTTACAGAAAGAGCTGACTATTGGACGTATTCCTAGGCTCTAAGCTATGGAAGACTGGACAGTAAAAATCTTAATATCTGGAATGTGGTAGGCCCTTAAAAAGGTGTGAGGAGCTGGGCACCAGTAGCTCACACCTATATAACCCTAGCTACTCAGGAGGCTGAGATCTGATGATTGCGAGTTGAAGCCAGCATTGGCAGCCATGAGACTCTTATCTGCAATAAACTCCTCAGAAAAAGCCAGAAGTAACACTGTAGCTCAAATGGTAGAGTGCTAGCCTTGTGCAAAAAAAGCCCAGGTACAATGCCCAGACTCTGAGTTCAAGTTCCAGGACCAAGGGAAAAAAAGAAGTGTGAGGGATGGAGAGTACCTAGTCAGCATAAATGTCATTCTGATCAGAGAAGTCCAGCCTCTGAGAGGTTGCATAACCTACAGCTACAAATCACCTAGCTGAGAAGGAGCAGCCTGGATAGCAAACACAAGAGCCTGACTCTCTGGCTGCCATTTTTTCCTCTCCAAATATCTCAGTTCTTGGGGGTATGTTTAGTGATGAGATGATATGTGTTGTTTGCAAATTTCAAGGCTGTCAGTAATGGTTATCTCCAAAGAGCAGTTTACAGATGAACATAAAAGGAACTTAAGAAAAAGACATAACAAGAAAAGCAATATCCTACAATAGCAAAGATATGAGTTAACCAAGGGAAATAGATGGTGAGAGAATTCAGTCACTGCCCTTTACTTCCAACAGTAGATATTCCCACAACCCTTACTGTGTGCCAGGCCTGTTCCAGCACCATGCCTTTGTGTACTGGGACGTAGGAGGACCTAATCCATCTCCACCCTGTAGAGACCACCACTGAGTGTTCCTAGAAGAGTGAGGACTTACAAACGGTGCAGTCCAGGCCCACAGTTTGCCTTCGTAACCAGACAGTGCCTTGACCAATGTCATGCTGTCTATAAGTAAAATAGTGAAGTTTAAAATATCCTGTCTTAAAACATGTTCATTACAGAAAGATAATATAGCGTTTTGAATTAAGCAGAGGGTTACAAGTTTCCTCCATTTTGAAACATGTTAGCTAGGGTTAAGCAAGATAAGATTCCTGCTTCTCAGATTCTGTAAGAGTTCAGATCTCAGGGATCACCTGGGCCCCTAACAAATACCTCAGCTTTTGGGACAAAGAGACAGTCTCCTCTTTCTGAATGAAACAGCTCACTAAAAGAGATATATCGGAAAGGAGTGACATTGTCCAAAAAAGAAATGTACTCTTTACCTCACTTATGGGACTGTAACCCCAGCCATCACCTTTATTATAACAAGTTAAAAACTTTTAAAGGATATCTTCTATCATCGTGGAGATTTGAGTGAAATTGCAACGCTGAGTTTGTCTATCTACATCTTCTAAAGACTGGAGCTGTGCCATCCTGGCATCAGACTAGCTAAGGTGACCAAAACTAGTCCTGAGCTCCTACCTCCAGGGTGGGGCTAGATAATAAGGGAGATCAGTCTGGAACCACTCAGAGAAACCTGGCTGCTTTCAAGAAAGGAGACTGTCATCTGATTCCTGGCTGCCTGTCTGGGGAACAAATACTGACCCTTGTCCTGCTTGTCATATCTTCTCTGACTGAGAAACAGTATCTTCTCTAGGAATCTGGGTTTTACCTGATAAAGAGAGATTCTAGCTAGAAAGAGACCCATGAGCATAGGGCAGGAAAGGCAGGAACCTGGAGAAAGCAACCCTCTTATCAATAGTGAAAGTACTGTGACAAGTCCTAGTGACAGCAATCTGGGAGTAGAGGACTTCAACAATAGAATTACAGCTCCGAGGAGGGAAATACATATTGTAGATGTTCAAGAACCAATCCTGTCCCAAAAGTGAGAGGCCATCTGCCCCACCAAAGAGACTGTATGCTAGATGACAATGTTAGCCTGGTAAGAGTCAGTGCATTCCCAATACCTGATCTGCCCCTTGCCCTTAGCTCTGGTGGGGCCATTGACAAACAGCCGTGAGGAAGGATGAGAGACAGGAAAAGGACAGTAAATTAGTAGGGCCCGTGTCCGTCCTACCTTGCTGGTGGGCATAGCATGGCTCACAGCCATCCAGCGGAGAAGAGAAGACACAGCAGGGGTTGGAGAAGTAATCCAAGTTTGGGGGTTCATTTTATTAGATATTTTACTACATGAAAGTGAGATTTTTTTTCCCCTCATACCCAAAGGCAAGCAAAAAAGTTCCAGAACCTGCTAGAGGTCTTGTCTAAAGATAAAGGATATAACAGGACCAAAATGGAAGCAAAAAGTAAAGCTCTTCCTGATTCACAGTATCAGGAAAATGATGGCTGAAAAAAAATCTCCAACTCCTTCTAGAATCCCTCTGTGTCCCTATACTCTGAGGAAGAATGAGAAGGAAAATAAAGTGCATATTTACAAAGCACCTGCTGTGTGCAGGCCCAGTGCTGAAAACCTTACTTCCCAGACTTCAGTCAGGGTCCTGCCGTGTTCCCACAAGTGTGAAGTTGACCGTTTCCTTTACATTGATGAGAAAATTGAGACCCAGAGAGGTCCAGCAACTTCTTCAAGGACAATGAGTGCACAGTGAATTCTCAAGCAGAGATCTGAACTCACAGCCTTAATTTAAGTCACACAAAGGGAAGAGACTGTGTCTGTGTGCTCATTGCTACATTTTCAGGTACTCCCTAAATACCTGCTCAGAAATGGCCAAAAATCTCTTCTCTTCTTATGAGGTCCTCTGAGTTCTCTCAAGGATTTAGAGCACACACTCCAATCACTTTTGTTGTTGTTGGTGGTTGTGGGGCTTGAACTCTGGGCCTGGGCACTGCCCCTCAGCTCTTCAGCTCAAGGCAAGCGCTCTACCACTTGAGCCACAATACCACTTCTGGTTTTCTGGTGGCTAATTGGAGATTGGAGTCTCAAGGACTTTCTGTCCGAGGTGGCTTTGAATTGAGATCCTCAGATCTCAGCCTCCTGAGTAGTTCAGATTACATGCATGAACCACCCAGGCCCAGCTCCAATCACTACAGTTTACATAAGAATATAAGGAGGTTGGAAGGCTAATTTGTAGTTGTGATCAAGTTCCAGATATATGTAAATTAGACGCTGAGCCTCCCAGGGAAAGGACCACAGGCACCTTCTGAGAAAGCTCCACTCTGAGGAGGGAGTCTAGAGCTGAGCACAGCAGGTCTTCCTGGCTGAGGCCCAGTCCCAGGTGGCTCTCTGCAGCCTTGCCCCCACCCCAGCTTCACACTGAACCACTCCCTGCCCTGGCATCCTGGCCTCCCAGCCTGCCAGGTGCCCAGGTGTGTACCCTCTCAGCATCCACTCTGCTGGCGTAGATGCTGGAGCTGGCAGCGCTGATGGAGGTGACACATAGTGTGGTTCAGCATAGCAGCTTTAGCAGATGTCTTGTCGAAACAGAATGAGAAACTGTGAAACCCAGCCACTTCCTGCTTCCTTTCATTTCTGCAGTAAGATAGCAGGGGGGGGGGGGGGGGAGAATGTTCTGGTTTTGTTGTTGTTTTCAGAAGAGTGTGCTTAGGTATGTTTAAGTGTGATGCATAGCTAACTCTGAGAGTTGAGTTCTAGATCAGATCGATCTTCTCCTTTCTCTTCCCCATCTTCCCCTTCCTTCCCTCTTAGCCTCCTGTCCCTCCCCCTTCCCCATCCTCCTCTCCCTCTCCCCTCTGCTCCCCCTTTCACCTCTCCTTTCTCCTCCCTCCCTTCTTCCCTCTCCCCTTTCTCTTCTCACCTCTTTCCTCTTGGCTTTCTCCTCTCTCTTCCTCTCTCCTCTATTCTCCCTTCTCCTCACTCCCCTCCCCTTTTTTGCAGTGGCCAATCCCTCTCCTCTCCTCTCTTCTTTTCCTCTTCTTTCTTTTTACTCTCTTTGCCTTTGGCTTCATCCCATCCCATTCATGCTGCAGTCCTGGGTTCCAGGGTCTTCTGAGATTGGCATGGTCCCTTCTCCTTTGCCTGATGATGAATAGTGAGCTGGTGAGTTACTGATGGAGGCTGCTTTCAGAGTTGCCAGGGCTAAGCTGGAGTGATCTAAATGTCCAGACTGGATGGATTGTGGGACAGGAAAGAGCCCTTTGGGGCTCAAATAGCAAAGAAGAGTGGGAGAAAGACCTCTCACTATTTGTTTGCCTCTTGGCTGCTCTCAGGGCAGGGCAGAGCAAACACCAGACTAATGGGAACCTATGGACAGATGGAGCCACCAGAGAGGAGATGTGTGCAAGACTCTGCAGGGAACTCACAGTTTACAGTCATTGGAGGCTCAGTCTCCTCCCCCAGCCCCTCTTCTGCTTCTCTGAAACAATTTCCAGAAACCCAAGGCCAGTACGATCATGACTGGGAGACCTTGGTGGGCCTGGGATGGGGGCTCACAAGCAGCCTCTCCTCTCCTCAGCCATTTTCCATCCTAACTAGTGGCACAGAATTTCCCCATCCCAAATCCCATTTGGGTCAAAGGACACAGATAAAATCCACATTTGTCACAGACTGTAGCATGGTATTAAGTGGAACTGCTTTGTGGCATGAAGGGCAAGCAGAACCGTACAGGATTCAGCATCACAGATATTAAAGGCATTTTGGAAAGAGCTGTCATTTCAGCACTGTTGTCTGAGGAGCTGAGCTGCATTCATTGGCTGGGAGGATTTTTCTGCCTGAAAGTGGGTCTCTCTGAGGGGCTGTTTTCTGGGCAGCATTCTATCCACAAAGGAATGTTCTACTTCTTTAGTATTAACATTGCAGTGTGAGCATGTGTGTTTCTGTGTGTGTGTTTCTGTGTGTGCGTGTGTGTGTTTAATAAGACCATCCTTCCCAAGACAGCAGAACAATTGTATAAGCAGAATTTCTTCTTCTTGTTCACTACATTTATGGCAAAAAAAAAAAAAGAAAAAGAAAAGGAAAGGTAAGAAAAGGGATGCAAGCTTTGGCTCTTCTGCCTCTGAACTCAGCATGACTGCTCCATTCCATCCTTTTCCCAAGGGTGGTACTCATGGACTTAGAGCCTGCATCTGACTTCAGCATATATCAATGCAGATGCACATCTGGACAGTAACATGTCCCTCCCCTTCCTGCGCCCCCCCCCATACACACGCTGTCTGTCTGTCTGTCTGTCTCCCCACAACCCACCCTAGGATGAGGAAGGAGGTGCTCTGGTCAGTAGATAATGAAATATCCAGGAAACTCACAGCTTGAGCTACTGGTGGCCTGTATGATTTGAATCTCCATCCCTGGGCAGCATTAATTGTAACAAACACACTTAATTGAAAAAACATTTTCAAATGTGCTTTGGTACTGTAAATGAAACCCAGCCCCAGATGCTACAGAGCCAAGGTTCTAGTCATTCCCTGTCTGGAGACACAGACTATATCCTCCAGGGCTCGAAGGAGGGGAGACGTTCAAAAGAAGGACCCGCCTCCCCTCTCTGTCCTGCGGAGGTAAAGAAAGGGTGGCAGACCCTTTATGGAGTTTGGCAGAATGGTGCTGCCCTCTGCTGGCAGGATGGACAGCACTGATTCTCAAACCCAAATTTGCTAATCCGTCATCTCCCGCTGAAATCTGAGAAGGGGGTGAAGCACAGAATACTAAAGAACTGAGAGTTCTTTCTTCTTTTAATTAAAATACCGTGCTGTAAATCCAGGGGCTAATGTGGAATGGGGGGGGGGGGCCCACAAGAAACTCTAGTGCTAGGTTAATGCTTTCTAAGGGCTTGAAACACTGCTAGAAATGCTACAGGGTGGTTTTTATGTTAGTCACAAAACAACTCTGAGGATTAGAGGTTAGCATTTTGATTTCACACATAAGCAGAGTGTGACTCAGAGAGGTTGATAAAGTGTTGTGAAGTAACACTGCTTTCATGTAGCAGAGTGAGGGCTGAATTCAGGATTTCCCTCTGGACATTAGGACAAGGGCAGGGATGCCCCGTGCTCTCTGGATTGACACTGGCTTTGAGACACTGCTTTCCCCACTGGTGGCACAGGCTTCCTCTGAACCAAAGATGGGGGGGAGGGGACAGTCTGTGGGGTAGATGGATTGGCAGCGCCAGGCGCTGGTGGCTCACGCCTGTAATCCTTGCTAATCAGGAGGCTGAGATCTGAGGATTGCAGTTCAAAGCCAGATTGGGCAGGAAAGTCCATGAGACCCTTATCTCCAATAAAACACCAGAAAACCAGAAGTTGCACTGTGGCTCAAGTGGTAGAGCGCTAGCCTTGAGCTGAAGAGCTGAGGGACAGAGCCCAGGCCCAGAGTTCAAGTCCAATGACCGAAAACAAACAAACAAACAAACAAAAAGAAACACTGGCAGCCCAGGGCCCACCCCCAACCCCCATTTACAGGCTGAGTGGTTTTTCCCACACTCATCCACTGGGATTCCATAAAACAAAGGGTAGGTGAGGATTAGGATTACATGGGTATTTGTGTTGTTGATTTAAGCATCTTTTTTTTTTTTCCCTTTCTGTAAGCAGTTTTTACCTTATGGATACCAGGCTTTGAAAAGAAAAATCTACCCATGTATGCTTAATCATTTTTCCTTCTCTGAGTTTTGAGGAAATGAAGGTGTGTAACGGTCTAAGATTGGGTTCCCTGAGAAAGAGATTCTGACATGGAGACAGCAGGACATTGGGCATGACCCATAATCATGTGTGGGCAGGAGGGAGGAAAAGAGGGGAGCAGAGGGCATGATACTTTTGTGACCCCCACTGAACCTCCCCGCCCCCCCAATCAGGTCTGGAACTGGGAGGAGCTGCACAATTGCCTCTAATAGCAAAGAGGTCAGGCCTGTGCTCCCCACACCCATCAGCTGCATTTGCCTTGAATGAGCTGCTTCTTCATGAGGAGGGACTAGCTGTGATTGACAGCAACCAACACCTCCCACAGCAAGGGGCTGAGGGCCTCTGTCCTGCACTAGTCGGGGCAGCTCCCCATGGTACTCACTCCAGTGGCTGTGTGTTCATAAGGAGAAACATAGCTATTACTTCCTGCCTTTGGAGGTTTTATACGTAAAGCCTTACTGAAGGCAAATGATTGAGTTTTATTAGCTGTGGCGGAAGTCAAAATTACTGTCAAACTGATAGGTTGCCTTCTCAGATCCCAGAGGTTAAAACTGTGGCCCCTCCTTTCTAGAATTTTCTTGTTTTCATAGATTGGAGATCCTGAAGAACAAAAATAGGTTCCTTCAGCAGGCAGCCTCTGTTCCTGGTGTCAGCCTCTGCCTCAGCCCTGGCCACAGCACCTGACAGGGGAAGCAGAGGCTGGCTCATAGTATAAGCAGGAGTGCAGCCCACATGTACACGGGACAGGCATCCTCAAGCAGGGCACAACCTGCACACCTGTCCATAGAGATCCTGTCTTCCTAGTTGTCTTCTTCCCCATCGGCCTCCATTTCTTCCCTGCGGACTCCCTGACTGTCAGGAAAGGTGTTTAGCAAAGGCTGGACAGGGATTACTCTGCTTGCTGCAGAAACCAATCTAAAAGATGGGAAATCCATTCTTGGGGGGAAGATGCTCATCCAAATGTCACTTACAAACCGTTTTCAATAGCAAACTAAAAGGACATGGTGAGTTACGGTGCATCACCCAAGGGATGGTCGTGCACTGTGAGAAACTATGTGTGTGAGAAATAGCATGAAAACAAGTTTATGGTTAGTTAGCAACCTAGTCTGTGTAATTATATCACACAACCTGTTTGCAATAGTATGAAGAAAGTGGGCAGGTAAAGACTGGCAGGAAGTGTACTATGTCTCCATACCCTCATACCACAGCATAGGGGCTCTGAACTTTTTCTTGTTGTTATTACCCCTATAGCCCTTTGGCTGATTGTTAAACTCTTGGCACAGGAAATTAGTTTTCAATGCATGAAATGCAGAATACAGAATTGCAAAGAAAGGCAGTGATCATGAACTGTCGATGTAAACTCATGTTTTTTGCAGTGCACTAGATTGTGTGATTCTTTTTAACTCCTTAAATAGCAACACACAGCTGAGTGTTTTAGGTTTGTGCGTTTGGTTCTGTGGCCTCTGTGAGTCATCTCTTAGCAGAGAGCTTCCTTTACCGGAGTGCAGCTGCCTTTGATTCAATGTATCCAGTGCAATTGATGCCCACCACCCTAGGCATCCAATAAGCATATCAAGCCTCTGGTGATTAAAAACCTGATGATGGACAGGGATATTTTATTTCCAAAGTTTCTCTATCATTTCTCCCGTAGGAATCTAGAGGCCCCTCAGCTCAAGCTTCGGGTGGGACACTTTGTTCTGAGCAGTGAACAGGACAAACGTTGGCTAACAGGAACCCACATGAGATAGATAGAACTGAGGGTGCAAATCCAGATGGAAATCATGGGATGGAGACGAGAGAGATTCTCTGGGGATGGCAGGTTCTTGGAACCTAGATGTCACCAGTAGAAGAAGGTGTGGCAGCCAGTGGCTCTGTGGGGTACTGGTCTGGTCTGGTGCATGGGCTATTCCCATGTAACCAGACTAGGAGGGACAGTCTCATTAATAACTCTGAGAGGTACTGCTCCTTTACAAAGAGGCCATATACATGTGAACTTATAAATGTGAACTCTGTTGTTGTTGTTATTGATGTTTTTTTGTCAGTCACGGGGCTTGAACTCTGGGCCTGGGCACTGTCCCTCAGCTCTTCAGCTCAAGGCGAGCGCTCTACCACTTGAGCCACAGCGCCACTTCCTGAATGTGAACTCTGAAGTTAGCCTACATGTTGCTATTTGTATAACTTAACCTTACTGTGCCTCAGATTCTCCATGGAGTTGAGATGAAGACTACAGTAATTAACAAAAATTAGACTCTCTCATTTATGTATTGCTGCAAGCAACTATATGCTTTTAGCCCAGGATTCTGCGTTTGTGGCAGGGCTCTGGGATAACAGCTCTCTCCCTCATGCTGTTATTGGGTAAAAGTTTGAGTGGGGTTGGATGGCCCTTAGCCAGAAGTTTCTGGGTCTTTCTTACCAGCAGAGTAGGCAGAAGGTTTTCATGTGATAATTCAGGATTCTTAAGAGAACAAAAGTAGAAGTTACAGCTTCCTTGTTATCAGGAGCTGATAGGGTATTAACTTCTGCCACATCTTACAACTCAAGCATGTTACAAAGCCAGGTCAGATTCAAAGAGAAGAGGATGGGCTCCACTTCTTCAGGGGAAAGGGAAGACTTACTTGGACTTCAAGTCATGCAAACACCACCCTTGAGGTACTTAGAGCTGATCCTGGCATACAAGGAGACCCCTATCCGTGGTAGGTACTCTCCCAGTTTAAAAGACCACATGTCTCCTCCACTCTAACCATTTCCCCAAGATCACACAGCTGGAAAAGACAGAACCACTTTTAAATCATGGTCTTTTCAAATCCAAATGTGATGCCGCCATCCACCATCACTCAACAGTGTGCCCTTAGCCGAGCCTCAGCCTCCCTGCCTCTCTGGAACCGTGTTATTTTCATGGGATGTCAGTGGACATATGAAAGACAACGCTCGCCGAACTATCTCATACCCCATAAAGCCTCGTGGGAATGTGAGTTATTCTGAGATGTTAAGTTGAACCTCATTTATGCAGAATGTGGATTTCCATTTACCTTCTTGGCACAAGCAAGGAAGCTGGGATGGCGGAGAGCAGACAACTCACCCCGCAAGCCCAGCATTCCCAAGCCACTGGTGTGTATAAATGACAAGCTGTTCTCATCTGTTCAGTAAGGAAGTTCCCGGAAACCATGGCAGGAATCTGGAGACAGGAAACTGTTTTCTCTGGAAATTCAGGGCTTTTCCCTTTCCTAGGGAGAAAGGAGTTTCTGCTGTCACCAGAGCCCCTGCTCAGTAAAGGACACTGCACCCGGGGTCCTTTGGCTCCTGGAAAGCAAA
Source organism: Dipodomys ordii (assembly GCF_000151885.1). NCBI lineage: Eukaryota > Metazoa > Chordata > Mammalia > Rodentia > Heteromyidae > Dipodomys > Dipodomys ordii. The sequence goes on from NW_012267262.1 coordinate 1,104,097, forward strand.
GGGAGAGGCCTTAAGTGCTGCCTGCCATACCTGCAATCTCCACACCTCCAGGGGACTCTCCTTACACAGGCACACCTGCCCTGCCCAGTCCTGCCCTAATTAGCACTTTGATGAAGCTGTTGTTGTTGTTGTTGTTGTTTTATTGCTTCATTCAGAAACAGTGGTAAAGTAATCTGTGTTCCTGCTGGTTGGGCTTCTTTTAGTGATTGTCCCATTGAGGAGAGACAGAGAGAAACAGAGTGACTAGACAGAGAGAGATCACAAGATTGTGCTTCCTAAGAAATATGATTAATAATTATACACTTTGGAACAAACCCTGAGACTCCCAGGTTACAGTTTCTGTGACGCTAGCTTCCTGCTAGAGGAAAGCAAACTCCCATTGCACTGGAAGAAGTGGGGGAGACCAGTTTCCTGGCACACAGAGGGGCTCTGTGATGTGTGTTTGTAGGCACTTTCATTGGGTTTTCTGAATTGCGCTGCCTTTGTCTTATTGTGAGAGAAGTCTGTATCTCAAAGATGAGCCATATAGCAGGGATAATGCTACCACGGGCTACGCCTTCCATAATGTCAGACAATTTAGTGTAGTCGATCAAGTGACATGCTCAGAAAATGCAAGTTTACAGAAAACTCAAGTACTGTTCAAATGTTAGACTTAGCCAGGTAATATGGTTCACACCTATAATCCCAACACTGGGAAGGCTGAGGCAGGACGATCTCCAGTCTGAGGCCAACTGGGCTACATAGGAAGACCCCATCTCCAAGAACTCCTTATCAGTTTTATGACTATCAAGAATAGTGAAGCGAGACCTTTATTCATGAACAGTAGCGTTCCACTGTATATACCTGGTAAGTTCTCAAGCAGAAGACCTCATCCAGCCTTCCCACTCTGAATTCGTGGGGGTCCTTGAAAGCGGGAAGGGAGACGTTTCTGATAGAAGACAAGAGACAGAAAATGTGGCTTTCCTCCTTTGGTCATTGTGTTTCACTAAAATGATGACTAATTCTACTCGTGTGGTCAGCAGATGACTGAGTGGATGCCTGTGCCGGCTGGACTGCTGTTAGAGCCAGCAGCAGAGAGTCGGGTGGGACCCTGTGGCTGAGCTCATCTGTTATACGTATGTATGAAGTTCAAGAATGCCAGATTTCCACCAAAGGCCATCTGAGGCTGACCATAGCTTCATCAGCTCTAATGCCTTCAGCAAATCACTGACTGTATGTCAGTAAACAGTTTTAGGACCCTATGATCAGGTTCAAACAGATATACAGTGGAGGGATATGGTGGCTCATGCATGTAATCACAATAGAGGCAGATATAGGAAGGACTGTGGTTCAAGACCACCCAGGCAAATAATGAATGAGATCCCCCATCTTCACTAACAAGCCAGGTATGCTAATACACAGAAGACATAGGTAGAGGGATGATCAAAGGATCACAGAAGGTGGCCCCAGACAAAAACATAAGACCTTTCCCAAAAAAATAAAGCAAGAAAGGGCTGGTAGTATGGTTCAAGTGGTAAAATGTCTACTTACCAAGCCCCAAACCCCCGAGTTCAAACCTGAATACTACCAAGAGAAAAGAAGCCTCTCAATCACCTTCACATCCTATTTGATACAGATGTTGGGCAAGGCCCTAAGATCTAAGTTATGTTGACAAGAAGCCAAATTCTACAACTTGTAACTACCTAAAACCCATCCTGAGTACCTTATGCCCACTGGAGGGGGAAGAGGGAAGGGAGAAGAGAGGGGGAAGAGGGAGGGAGAGAGAAGAGAGAGAGAGGCAGACCTCTATCCTACATTCTATTTTTATCCCTGATGGAGCTCAGAGAGTTTTAGTGACCACATGAAGACCACTTAGTCTGCAAGTTGGGCTAAGGCAGGCTCTGGCCATCTAGAGATCCTCCCTGATTGCTCATGCTGCTGCCATCCTTGAGGGAGGCAAAGGGAGCTCCTGGAGACTCATGCTTTCCATCCCCGCCCTTTTCCGGTGTCAGAGCCATTCCACTCAGATGCAGACACCAATCCTCCCAGGATGCCCCAGGCACTACTGAAACCTTCCAGCCCCTTCCCCAACAAGGTAATGATGCCCATATTGAGGTTAACCATTGCAAAATAACAAAATGCACAAGTGACTGCAGGGAGTTCAGATATTCACTCTGTTGTCCTATTGATCCTCACAGCTGCCACGTATGGGGAAGCCCAGCATGTCCTCAAGGGGTGAAGTGACAGCCACCAAATCATTGTGCCCAGCCCCATCACTTTTGGGTCCAGTCTCCTCTTGAATGGTAGAAGTCTTGTTGATAATTAGATTAGCCCTGATTCCCCATAATCCACAAGACATCTATAGGGACACATGTGTCTTTTAGGGCCAATGAGATCTTTACAAGGCTTCTGTCTTTGAGGCATGGGCACGAGGGAGAAGTGATTTGCCCAAGCCCAGTAATCAAGACCCTCAATCTCAACAGTCCATCCCTTCCTCCATCTCCTTCTCCCTCCCAATGGAGCACCAGAATGGGTGTCAGGACTCTGGGGGCCAAAGCTGCAGCTCACTCTGGGTGGATCTTATGGGCACACTTGAGGCTAAAGGTTGAATTTAGTTATAGCCCTCTTTCGAACCCAGAAAGACCTTTAAAGACCGGAGTCAGTTCCCTGCCTGCAACCTCAGTGACTTAACATGCCCAGTTGGTTAGTATTTGAGCCTCTGGGTGAGGATTCAGGCAGGTGCCCTGCCGAAGAAGCATCTGGGGAATAGCTAAAAGAGAATTCACCACCGTGCTTGTTAAAATGTAGATTCCTGGGCTTTACACAAACCCAGGGATTCCAGGATTAGCAGGGCCTGAGAGCCTGCATGTTAATGTGCGCCCCAGGGGGGTTCCATGCATACTGAAGTTGAAGAGCCACCAGCACAGTGGAAGCCAGGCTTACCTGAGCTCTCATGCTGTGCTGTGGGAGATAACAAGCATCTAACAGGGATATTTTTTTTAATTGAGGAAAATAAAGGGAGTGAAATACTTGGCATGGGGCTTGGCAGCTTGCAGATAAATATTAAATGAATACAGCAAAGCAAAGAAATAAATTAAGCAAATATGTTAAGCAAATAATGTGAGCTGCTATATCATTTTTGGAAGCATTTCCTGTTTCCAGCTGCTACATGGAAATCAATTAGGACCATACAATTGAAAGTCCAGGGAAACTAGGAGCCAGGCCCTCCCCTCCCTCTTTCCCTACTCCTCCCTCCTCCCAGCTACCCTTGAGGAGGTATAAATCTGATCTGGGTCTTGTGATGCATTCACAACTGCACCCAGCAGGGGGAGACATAAACACACATTTTTTTTAGAGCTCAGTTTGCTGGGATCCCAGGGGTTGGCAGTTCATTCTAGGGGGATGGGTTGAGGCTGAGGCTGTAATGGACATTTGTTCTGGAATCTTCCTCCCTTCCTCCCCCCACCCCCACCCCCAATACACACATTATGAAGAAGGAATAGCTGGGGATGCTCACCTGGCAGAATGCTACGTTTTCTCTAGTTGCTTGGAAAGTAAGAACTGAACTGGCTCCATGCTGGGTCTGTCCCCTGAGGCCTCAGAAATCACCTCATTAGCTGTTGATTTTATTTTCACCACCCAGGCGGGGCCTGGCAGCCCAGGGCAGAGTGCTGGCTGTGGCACCTCTCTAAGGAGACTCTTGGCCGCTCTCCAGAGCAGAGCTTGTATTCTTTTTCCATTTGAAGAGTAGAATTGTTAGGTGCCCCGCTGCACTTAACGAATTTTCTTCCCTGAAATGTAGGAGGGTGAAGTGTGAGTGGAGACAGACTCACCTTATGATCCTCAGCTGACATTCCCTATCTCTTGTTCCCATGAATCAAGGGATGGGGAAGATAACTACGATGACTAGAGGACCTACTGTGTGTTGTTCTGTTCCTTAAACCTGGAACGATGTGTGCATTTTACAGAGGTAAAATCTGAGGCTCAGAGAGGCCAGAACCACACAGCTAGTGAGCAACTAAGATGATAATAACATATACTACCAACTGGAAACCTAGCGTGTTACTGGATTGAGCAGTGATTGTGTGTTTATAGGAATAACAACCAAATTTGTAAACCAGGTGTTTGACCTAAAGCCTATGACTTCCTTCTATTCTATATTGTTCCTACCCATAGGCATACTATTTTTTCACTTCTTCACTCTGTCAACTTATTAAGATGCTTGTTTGTTCCACCATTCAAAGTCTCATCTTTCCTCTTGACCAATACAGCCCAGATAAAAGTTGTTCTAGTGGTTTGATCACACTCTCAGTTGTAGATTTGCTTGGGGTTACCAGTCCTGAATGCACTGGTGCCTTGCTGTGCTCTGCTCCTAGGGACCTAGAAGTGAAAACTTCTAGATTGAGAGACTACACAGATCCCTAGCTTGGCTCACTCCCATGCACCTGTCTCTACTGGTTAGCAGAGTAGGCTTCCATGGAACTTGTTTTCCTACAATGATAAATTGATATCTTTCCATCCCCCCCCCCCAGACAGTAGTATAATGAGTGCCTCTGTCTACCTCCAGTTTTGGAGGTACTGGAGTAAACCACATCTGTGTCAAACACACATGCTACTGTGTGCCCCCAATCTGAAGTGCTTTGCAAAACTGTCATGCAATATACTTTGAAGTCATTCTGCTTTTCCTCCCTCTGCCTCTCCATTCACTGACAAAGTACCATCTGTGGCCTGGGAGCCAACAGCAGCTGGAGGAAAAGACAGCATGGCTTTGCATTTTCCCCCCACAGGACTGAGCATGCTCTAATGTGCACACTGGCAAATCCTGAGGCAAACAGTCCACGGATGATACTCCAGGGGAGACTGCAGGACACTGGGCTACCTCTATATCTTAGCTAGCCAAGGTGGCCAATTTAACGTATACTTGTTACACTCAGGAGAAAGGACATCTGTCCATAAAGGTCCCTCTCATGCAAAATAAGGTGAACACACACACACACACACACACACACACACAACTGAGTTCTGTTGTAGCTTCCATAAACTGGGAGATCTGAGAATTTATTGTGCTCCATTTCTGAGATTTTTTTCCCTGTTGTTTTGGTATCCACTCCTGAGCCTGAGAGCCCAGGAAGCTTGTAACACATGGACCAACCTTGTATTGCCTGTGGATTGAGCTATTTCAGAACTACTGGTTAAATAAGATGTCTAACTACATAGAGAGGATATAGAGCATGAGAAAGAAGACCCAGTAGGGTGCTTTTGTTAGTTATTTTTGGGGGGAGGGCAAGGTGAGGATGGGTGGTACTAGGTTTTAAACTTGAGTCTTGGTGCTTGTTAACAACTGCTCTTCCACTTGAGCCATGCCTCAGTCCTTTTTACATTTAGATTGTTTTTCACTTAGGGTCTTATGCTTGCGTCCAGGTTGGCCTCAAACCTGAACCCTCTCATCTTTATATCCCAAGTCATTGGGATATGTGCAAGACAATTCACTTTTGTTTTGGTCAATCCTGGGGCTTGAAACCTGGGCTTGATTGCTGTCCCTGAGCTCTTTTGCTGAAGGTGAACACTACCACTTGAGCCACACTGCCACTTCTGGCTTTCTGGTGGTTAATTGGAGATAAGAGTCTCATGGACTTTCCTGCCTGGGCTGGCTTTGAACCGCAATCCTCAGCTCTCAGCCTCCTGAGTAGCTAGGGTTACAGGCATGAGCCACCAGCACCCAGCTGACAATTCACTTTTATGCGCCACTGAAACACTATCCTGGACACAATCTATAAGCTCCATCATGGGTCTAGGGAAAGTGAAGGGTGATAATTGGCCATGATTATTCAAACAGCACAGAAGGGACCAAAAGGCTGACCCAGGTAGTCTGTATACGTTCACTTCCTGCGACAATTCTCAAATACTAAAGAGATGAATTTATTTACTTTATTCTTTTTATTGTGAAAATACCGTACAGAGGGGTTACAATTATATGGGCAAGATAACGAGTACATTTCTTTTTTTTTAAATTTAATTTAATTTTATTTGTGAACATACTGTACAGAGGGGTTACAATTACATGGGCAGGATAATGCGTACATTTCTTACCAAGCATTGCATCCTCCTCCTTTGTTTACCCTTCACATCCCTTCCCAGCCTCCCCCCTCCCCCCAATCCCAATCCTTCTCCTTCCCCCCCTTCCCCCCCAGCACCGACATTGTAAAGCTCGTTTTGGACATGACAACTTGTACTTCTCATTGTTGCAACAGGTCCACCTGTATCCTTAAACAACTGGTTTTTCCCCATCTCCTCCACAAGTTATACTGACATCAAATATAGTTAAAGCAGGGGTTATACTGTGGGGGAGGGACATACAAAGCAACAAAGAGATAATCTTATAAATGCGTTAGAAACACATGCATGAAAGAAAAAACATTAAAATGCATTTCTAAGGGTTCATTTTCCTGACATCACATTATCTGACCTTTTCCGCTTGACGAGTACATTTCTTATCAAGCATTGTATTTGTACTTTCTCCAGCAATCTCTGTCCCTTCCTACGCAGTTTTGTGCTGGGACTTGGGCTTGAACTTCAAGGCCTTGGGCTCTTGTTCACAGTTAGTTCTCTATCACTTGATCCATGCCTCTAGTTTCTCTCCAGCAGTCTCTTTTGCAGGTAACAAGGATACCTTCTTTGTAAGAGAATTCCATATCAGGCCAGAGGCTGGATGATGGAAAATTGTGTTGTAATATTTGTGTCTGCAAAGTAAATATTTCTGCCTTTAGCAGTGTCCAGATTTTCCCTGCTGACAGCTTTCCAGATACATCTTTTCCTCCTCTATGAACCTCCAGCTATTACTGGGGACAGGGACAGGATGACCGGGTACAACTGGTTCTATTCATTTTGGTATGTGGACTTCAGCCAGACAGGGAAAGAGGCTGGCCAGTGACCCGCCACGGGTAGGACGAACAGAGGGGAGCGTAGCCCTAAGTGGCGATGCTGGTGACACTCACTAGTCCCCAGAAAGCCAGGCTGGGGCTTTCTACTGATGATTTTGGACCAATGTATGCAGTTCCCGGGAATCAACTTGACGATTCATTTCCATAGTGTCCTCACAGTCCCATCAGCCCTGCTCAGAGAAGTTCATTAGCCCAAGGTCATGACACCTGTAAGTGGCTGGGTAGGGCATTGGTTCCAGCTCTCTACCTCCTGGGTCATGGGATTGCTAATGCACTGCAGTTGGAAGATCTTTTGGGAGCCAGGTCTTTATCCCTAGCCTCAGCCCAATATGCCAACTCTTCATTGTCTTTAGACTTATAGAAGGCTATTCTCTCTCTCTCTCTCTCTCTTTCTCCCTCCCTCCCTCCCTCCCTCATTCTCTCTCATATGTTCTGCCTTTCTTTCTCTTTTACTCACTCTCTCACTTTCTCTTCCTCTAGTAGTGGCTTGGGAGTTTCTTGGAGGGTGTATTTATATTTCTATGACCCATAGCCCCACCTAATGCACATGTGTGCATATGCACATGCGTGCGTGCACACACACACAAACATACACACTCACACAGAGCAGACCTTAGTTAGGGAACGTTTGTTGCTGACTTGGTTTACAACAAGTGCACAAGACTGCATATTATTCTTAATGCTCAAACAAAAAGGGCAAAAACAAATAAGATTATATCTAACTAAACAGCAGAAGAAAGAAGCTAGACCCTTATCTTTTACCCTACACAAATCAACTCAAATACTTAAATGCAAGACCCCAAAACTATGAAACTACTAAAAGAAAACAAGGGAAATATTCAAGACATTAATCTGAGGAAAGGTTTATTTTATATGATTCTTAAAGCACAGGCAACAAAGGCAAAAATAGACAAATGAGATTATAGCTTCTTTATAGCAAGGAGATCACTCAATAAAGTGAAGAGAAAAATCTGTAGTATAGTGGGAAATAGTTGTGAACTACACAGCTGGTGAGGAATTTGATAGTCAGAATTTATAGGAAAATGGGATAAGTCAACAAAATAACATAAAACAATTGAAAATATGATTAAAAGGAGGAGAAGGACCTGAATAGACATTTCTCAAAGGAAGATTTACAGGAGACCAACAGACATACGAAAAATATATTCAGTATGACTAATCATTAGAGCAATGCAATCAAAACCACCACAAGACACCATTGGAAGGGCTGTTATCAAAAAGACAAATAACAAATGCCAGCACAGATACTGAGAAAGGCAAGTGTTCATCATTGCTGGTAGGGATGTAAATTAGTGCAGCCACTGTGAAAAATAGTGTAGAAAGTCCTCTAGAAGCAATGCTGGGTACCAGTGGCTCATGCCTATAATCCTGGCTACTCAGGAGGGTGAGATCTGAGGATTGTGGTTCAAAGCCAGTCCTGGAAGGAAAGTCCATGAGGCTGATATCTCCAGTTAATCACAGAAAAAGCTGAAAGTGGCACTGTGGCTCAAGTGGTAGAGTGCTAGCCTTGAGCAAAAAAAAAAAGGAACCCAGGGGCAGTGCCCAGGCCCAGAGTTCAAGCCCCAGGACTGGCAAAAACAAAACTAGAAGCAAAGTTGAACAGGTATTCAATATCCATTATGTGAAAAATGAACTATGTAGCTTGTGGGCAGGGATGGGAGGGGAAAACTGGGGGGAAGAGAAAGAAGGGGAGATGTTGTCCAAAAGAGAAATGTGTGCGTTACCTGAATTGTGAAATGCACAACACCTTAATAATAACAATAAAATTATATTTTCAAAAAAACAAGCAAATTAAAAGCAAAGCTCCGTCATGACTCAGCAATCCCACTGTTGGGTATGTAGCCAAAGATATGAAATTGGTAAGTGTAAGAGACAGCTATACTCAAGTGTTTACTTCAATGTTATTCATAATAGATGTCCAATCAACCTATGTTTCTATGAGAAGATGAATGACTACCAAAAATATTATATATATATATATATATATATATATATATATAAACAATAAAGTACTGTGTAGCCTCTTTTAAGGAAGAGTACCCTTCTGTATTCCCAGCCACATGGGAAGAACTGAAGTACATGGTAAATAAAAGTCAGGTTCAGAGAGACACAGTATGTTCTCCGTTACTTCAGAAGCTACTTTTCTCAAAGTAGAAAATGAAGTAGAATTACCAGAGCCTGAAAAGGACTTATCTTATCATTACATATTGCATATGCATATGGAAATCTCTCACTGTGTTTTATATATATTTAAAATTACCATGTGCCAAAAATAACATGGAATTTATAAGTAAGTTCTGACCTTCAACTTCTAGCTTGGGATAATGATGATAGAGCTATCCCATAGGATGTCAGGAGGATTAGATGTAAACCATGTGGCACAAATTTACAATAAAATTTACAGGTGAATATTTACAACCTTGGGTTTGGTGATGGATTATAAGATATGACACCCAAAGCAAAAATTAGAAAAACTGGATTTCAACCAAATTTACAGCTTTTCTATATCAAAGAATAGCCTGGTAGATGGAGAAATTTGTAAATCTTGTATATGAGAAGGGTCCAATATCCACAATATACAAAAAACTTCAACAGAATATATAAAGAACTCAACAATAAAAAAGAATGAAAATAAACAAATCAATGGAAAAGTGAGTGAAGCATTTGAATAGACATTTCTCTAAAAAAACAAATGCATATAGCCCAAAAGTAGAAGAAACCGTGCTTAGCACCATTAGTCTTTAGGAAAAAGCAAATCAAAGCCATAATGGAAACCACTTTATACACACTGAGCTGGCTGTAATTTTTTCACTTGAGGAAAACACACGTGTCAGTAAAGATGTGGAGAAAACAGGACCTTCCTACAAATGCTGGTAGGACTAGAAAAGGGTACAGCAATTTGGGGGAAACTTGATGGTACCTAAAACAATAAATGTTGAATTACTCTATTATCCTGCACTTCTATTACTAGCAATCCAGATGGAAAAATCTGAAAATAAATGTTTAAAAAATGGAGTATGAGTATTCACAATAGCCAAAGTAGGAAAATAGCCTACATGGCCATCTAGAGACAGAGAGGAAGAAGATGGGGGTGGGGAAAGGGGAATGGATGGACGGATGGATGGTAGGAGGAAGACAGGTGCACAGGTGCAGGTTTGGTTTTCTCCACCTGCCCCAGGTTAGATGCATCCTGCAGATGAGCAACCAGCCCACAGGTCCATCCTCCATGTCCAGGATAAGGCATTGAAGTGACTACTTCACGGGCAAACACTGGGTGCAAATGGGGCACAAGTTCCTTTGGAGAATGCCACCCCGTCCCCCTGCCCAGCCAGCTCACCCAGATGAGCTGTGCAGAAATTGCAAAGTCCCAACACTGTGTCCAGTGGCTTTGACAAGAGTCTAGGGCTTCTGCCTCTGACCTCTAATTGTAGACCAGAAGGGACCTTGGAGCTTTCTTTCTCTTCCTACTTTACAAATGTGACCATGAGCCTGGGGGTGTGATCAGCCTGCCCTGCCCCGGCCCCGCCCTCCCCTGCAAATAGCAATTGGGTTTGGACCATCTCTTTGCACAGTACTCCATCTGCTACATGATTTCTGCTGTACAATTTTCTATCTTTGACAAAAGGGCCTAAATCAAGTGATTAAAGAGGGATCTTTTGAAGTGTTCATTTTTGAGAAAGCATTGTGGCTCATGGGAAAGAGCCGGGAAGCTGGGACAGCCCAGGGCCATCCCTAGTAATGAAGAGCTTCCTTGTATCCCTGGGTGATGTGGTGGTTAGGACATAAAAACTGGAGCTGGGCTGCCCAAAGTTCTAATCTCAGTCTTTCCACTTATGCGCTACGTGACTGGTTATAAGGCTCACTTTCTCTTCCACAGTTTTCTCATCTGTAATGGTATACAAGAAAGCTTCCAGAATAGTGTGTGCTCCACTGTAAGATCTTAAGAAATGACCGTGGTTATAATTTTTATTTCTGACACTAATTAGTATAATTACCTGAGGAAACTATATTAATGTGTTGAAACTCATCAACAAATTCCCAGAAACAACAAACCACAGAACCAACAGGGGACAACATCTGCCTTTTGAACAACTGGCCACAAATGGCATTTTTACGTAAATCTAATTTTTCCCCATTGACTTTTTGGGGAAATGCCTTGTCTTTGAAGTCAAGGGAGGACTGTGTCCTGGTTTTGTGTCCAGGAAATATCTTTTCTGCGCGCACAAGCTATTTCCTTTGCCTGGAAGGGCCCCTCCCCTACTGCTGCCATCTGTAACATCCGGGTCACTTTCATCCCTTCCTTCAAGATGTGTCTGTTGAGCCTGATCCAAACTTCCAACTGACCCTCCCCACCCCTAACATCTACCTTCCCAGCTTTGCTTTTTTTTCCCTTCATAGCACATTATCTAACTTTCCATATTATTTATTTTGTTAATTCTTGCGTTTGTCTTTCTAAATTGGGGTGGGGGACAGGACTGGGATTTGAACTCAGAGCTTTGTACTTGCTAGGCAGGCACTCTACCACTTGAGCTATGCCTCTAGCCTTTTGTACTCTGGCTTTTTGTCGGGACTGCAATCCTGTATATGCCTTCCACAGTTGGTAAGATGACAGGCACACATTACCATGCTCAGTTTTTCCTGGGCCTAGAGTTAGGTGAAATTTTGTTTTTTCTTTTGCTTTGGCTAGCCTGAAGCCACAATCTTTCCAAGTTGGGATGATAGGCATAAGCTACTAAGCCTGGCTTGTTTGTTTTCTTGATTTCTCAACCCCAGCTAGAAGGTCATAGAGGTCAGGGGTTTTGACCATTTTCTTCATTACCTTTTCTTAAGGCTCAGAGTTCCACCAAGTACATAGTAGAGGCTTCATAGTCATACTGCTGATACCTCTTGCTGGTTGATGATGGCAATACTGATGTATGAGCATATATGAAGGATTCATTAGTGGTTTGTAATGAGAAGTCACTGGGTACGGGTGAGCTCAGTCGAGAAAACTGCCCTCCACTAACCTGTCCCTCTAAACCAGGCCTTGGACAGTGCTTGTCATTATGTTTCATTTGTACCGTAGTTTATACATGACAAAGTGAAGACTCAGAGAAATTAAGAAACTTTTCCAGGCACTAGTGGCTCACATCTGTAATCCTAGCTAATCAGGAGGCTAGATCTGAGGATCAAGGTTCAAAGCCAACCCAGGTAGGAATATCCATGAGACTTATATCTCCAACTAACTAGCAAAAAGCTGGAAATGGAGCTGTGGGTCAAATGATAGGCCCTTAACCTTTAGCAAAAATGCTCAGGGATAGTATCCAGGCCCTGAGTTCAAGCCCTAGGACTAGCTTACCTATAGGTGGCAGAGCCTAAGGACTACGTTCTTTACTCTGGGATGGGCTGCCCTGCCGGAGAGGCCTCTGTGGGTGGTTTCTGAGCTGGCTGTTTTGCAGGGCCGGAGGATCCATCACTCTTCACCTGCCCTTGTGTGTGGGTGGCTCCTGGCACATACTCTAGTCAGTCGGCCCAAGTTGCTTCCAGCACCCGGGGGTGGCAGGCTAATTAACTGGCCTGCAGCAGCTGGTGCATACACTGAGGACTGTTAGTAAGGTCTGCTGAGAGCCATGGCCAAACCAGCCTCCCTCTACCAGCAATACTGGGAAAGAGGAAGCAGGCCAGGGCCAAACAGGGTTAGTGTGGAAGGCGTTTTCCATCAGAAAAGGCTACTGGAGTTCTGATCTTGGCTTTGCTAGTTATGTAAAATTAAGCACATTACTGCACTGAACCACCTTGGACTGAAAAGGCATCAGAAATCAATCCTTCCTACCTCCTAAATGTTAGGATGATAAGTGCACACTAAATTGGGAGACGATCTTCTGTTTATTACCATTCTTTTCTAACTGCTCTCTCCTCCCTGTGAATGAGAGCTTTCATTCAGTAGCCACCAGCCAGGTGCTCAAGGAAGGCAGATTTACTTCAAGGCATAGTATGAGCTTGGCACTTCATTCAGTCTGTCATCCATTCAGCCAGCATGTGCTGAGAGTCAGTGTACCAAGTTCCTGCTGCCCCGGCACTAAAGTCTCATTAGAGCTAATAAGGTAATATAACTGAAGGTTATATGAAGGTAGAGTAAGGAAAGGAAACAGTAATGAAACAAGATTTGAACCCAGACCTGAAAGGTAAGAAGAGGGAACAGCAAAGCTACTGAGACAGGCTGGTGCCCCTGCCCTTTCTAATAAGGAAGTACACATTAAAGCTGCAGCAGCTTTGTTCCTCCAGCCCATGCAAGGGAATCTGCCTGCATCTTGAAGAGTTGGCTGCATATTTCCAGGATGTTCTTTCTGCAGTTCATGTGCTGTAATTGGCAGTGGTTAATGGTGTCTATGCTCCTCAGGGCCCTTGCTAAAGCTTACACTCCCCAGATGCTGGTTCAAAATAGAGTGGTTGTTTGCTGAAGATTGAAGATTAGATTTGGGGCTGTTACAAACTCCCAACTGGTCCTACTGCTGAGCAATGGACAGGAGTTGTGTAGGTAGTAGACTTGCTCAGAGTGATATCCACAGACATTGCCTGGCCCTACAGTCTGGTGATCAAGAAGCCACAGCCATCACAGTCCTCCTAAACCTCTTAGGCTCCTACTGCAGCCAGAACGTAGCAGATCTTCTGGTCTCTCATCCAAGGCCCTCTACACTCTGCCAAGCCTTGCTCTGCTTCTGCTCTATCATGCACACACTTCAATCTGCTACATCCAGTTGCCTGCCTTTCCTCTGCACTCATAGAGGAAATGCTACTCCTTTTAGGTTCTGCTCACATTCGATCTCCTATGCAAATTTCTTCTTCGGTGTTCCTGGGGGATGATGTCCTCCTATCCCCACATTCCTGATTTCTCTTTGCATGTAAACTCTTTAAGGCATTGCTCATCATCTGTATTGTGTTAGGGACCCTGAGTCCCAACCAAAGGTTGAGCTCCTAATGGTCACCAGTTGGATACCAGGCTATTCAACTCTGTAGCTTCAAGGCATAGTGGGAGCTTGGCACTTCATTCATCCGGTCATTCACTGAGGGTCAGTGTACCAGGCCTCATGAGAGGCAAGAGGTGCTCTCTGTTCTTAATTTGCCCTAGCCTAGAGGCCATTATAACACAGAATGGATACAGACTGTAATGAGGAGAACTAAGTTGAATTTTGGGTGCTATTGAAGTCACAACAGAGTGAAGAAACAAAAGCTTGGAGCAGTGAGATGACTGGGCTAAGATCTCACCACTGTCAAATCCAGGCCTAAGTCAAAGCCCTCTCCACACAAAGCGTTCATCTCCATTCACAGCATGCTGCTTGCTACTCTTGCCCCACAGAATGAGGAGGTCAAGGACTAGACACACTGGCATTGAACCTGATGACTTTTGGGTGCTAGGAATCATGGATAGTCTCTCAGCAGAACTTGAGGCCAGAGCACAGACTTTCCATCTGTGAGATATTTGGGGAACGCTCTCTTTTTACTCATGTTACATCTGTTTGTTTTTCTATTATAAAAATAATGTATACTCGTTGTAGAAAATCTGGTGGAAAATACAAGTCACCCACAATTCCACTACCCAGAAATAACTATTGATAACATTTTGGTGTATTGAGATAATCTTAGAATATTATTTAGATGTGTTACAATATAATTACTGCCTATTAATTTATGCAAATGCACAAATATGATTAACATACCTATATTTAACCTGAATAGATTTGCCCATTCCCATGCCTGGAAATCTCAAAGATTTTTTTGCTCTCAAGGGAGAGCTCTCTCTTAAACCTAACTCAGTCATGGTGCTTTCTCTACCAAAGGGTCCGTCCGTATCCTACCTGAATTCCCCATAGGAGGGTCTTCTGTGGGTTTGGGGACAGACTGGGATTTCTTCATCATCCCCTCTCTTGTCCATGGCGCATAGTAGGTATACAACACTGGATGGAATCAATGTCTCAGAGGTAGGGAGATCCAGTCATCTGGCTGTTTCCAGGTAAGTGGTCGTTGTTATATATTTCTTCACTCTCACGAAGGACTGAAAGACAAGATTTTGTTTTTCTTATTAAGGAAGTGCCTGCACAAACAAATCCCTCCATATTTGCAGTTTTACCCAATTGCTGTTTTGTTTTGTTTGGTTGTTTGTGTTAGAAGTTCTCAGGTTTGAGCTCGGGGCCTTCCACATGCTAGACAGGTGATCTACTTGAACCATACTCCCAGCCATTTTTGCTTTAGCTATTTTTTCAACAACATCTCATATTGAGACTGGCCTGGATCTTGATACCACTATTTATGCTTCTGGCATAGCTGGGATAATAGACAATAATCACTACATTCAGCTTTAATTAGTTGAAATGTCTTACAAACTTTTGCCTGAACTGACCTTGAACTCTGCATCCTGAGTAGCTAGGATTCCAGGCATAAGCCACTGTGCTTGGCACTCTATCTTTATTTGTAAATGATTGATGACCTGAATGATACTATGTTTGTACACACCATAGCCCCATGGAATATATCTAATGTTTGTCCTTATTATTCATATGGAGAAACAGAGGCTTAGGGAGAGTATGTGGCTTATCCAAGGTCACTGTATTAGAAGTGATAGGGCCAGGACAGTAGTGGCCTTGAACTCCAGAAGCCTAGTTCTAATGCATTCCCTACCCCATGCTCTGCTTACTTCTTTCATGGGCTGCTTTTCAGACACCAATCTTAATTGAAAAATTTACCCACTGACATCCTTTATGTGTCTTGGTCTAGAGAAATAGTACAGGGCTGGGGAACTGACAGAAGGGGAACACCCACCACTTGGGACCAGCATCCATGTGGGCCATCCTGGCCACTGGCCCTGTCCCAGCTCACTAGACTGTCACGATTTGGCCTCTTCTCCCTCTGTGTCCTTCACCACCTATCTTTTTCACAGTTCAATTTCCCCTCTTGTCAACAGATCTCTCAACAAAATGTTTTCCATCCTGGCTGGCTATTTTTACCCCCTTTATCAGAGTTATTTCCTTTGGTAAATAGCTTCCTGGCATGGGGTAGGCAGCCTCATGTGGGTGCCAGCCAGCACCACGTGGACAGGGGTTAAAGGGTTGGTGGGCATATGGGGAGAGAAGGGAGACTCGAGTGAGCAGGCATGAGGCAGGCTGGCCTTTGGGACCTGCTTTCTGCACAGACGAGGGCATGGAGGCAGCAGCAAGGCGCTAGCTCATTCATTCCCAGTTCCATTTGTTAAGACCCATGCTTTGAGGAGGCAATGTGTACCGAGCCCTTGGAAGCAGACAATTAGCGACAGGCGCCCAAAATAGACTCAGAAATCACCAACATTTTGTTTTGCTTCAGGCTTTTCATGCCTGTGAGGGGAGGAAAGAAAGGATCCGGAGTGTTTTCTGCATCCAAACACACATCTATTTTACAATAAGACAAGTGACTCCTATTCCTGCTATTAAATTCAGCAGCATCCCCCTCACCCCCCGCCCTTTCTCTGAAAGCCTCGCCAGCATTTCCTTTTGTGGCTGCAAGAGAAGCAAAACAGCAGTTCACTCCAGTGCAGCCAGGCATGCCTCTGCTCTGCCTCCACTCTCGGCTTTTACAAGCTGGGATTTTCATAAATTAACACTGTGCATGCTGCTACAGCTGCTGTAATGAACGGCTTTCCAGAAGGTGCTTGTGAGAGCCAGCCCTGCTGGAGAGAAAGAGCCAATGATTTGCTAGTGGGAGCAGCCTCTTGGCCCCAGTTAGAGGTTGAGCTGGACCTCTGTAGACAGTCAGGGCTGTTCTGTGAATGCTGCTAGATGTCACTGAACCTCAAGGTTCAATGACGTAAACTTCCCAGGGAGCACATAGAGGAAGTCCCAAGAGGACAGAAGGAGCCTTGGACACCAGTCCCCATCCTGACTGACTGATGCAATGACCTTGTCCAAGTCCGACCCTGTTTTGAGACAAGTTCCAATGGCATACAATCTGCAAGCCCAGTGACACCTCTCTAATATAGTACTTATGCAATGAGATGGAAGGTTTATTTACAGAAGCCTTTATCTATCTAGATCCAGAGCCTGCATCCTTAGGCTCAAAGGTCACATCTGGCCAGATGCATTGATTCACACATCAGCTGTGATTGCTATTGTTCCTCAGTAGCAAAGTTGAGTAGTCGCTATTTATACATACTATGGTCCCAAAGTCTAAATTATCTACCTTCTGGCTCTTTTCTGGGAAAGTATGCTGCCCCTGGTCTAAATGGTGTGCTGTACAAGAGTGGAAGCCATGTCCTCTCTGAGCAATTGAGGGCCACACTCAAGATTACCCAGCTAAAGTGGCCTGAACATCCAGGACAATGGGATGTGGACAGGTTGATTTCTACAAAGAAGAAATTCCTACCAAGAAAAAAAAGCCATAGAACGTATATTTTAAGTGCCCTGCATCAAGTTTTTGACTATTTGGGCAGATTCATCACCTTTTCCCACTGGATGTTTTCTTAAAGTTCTCTGATTATAGCTTTGGTTGTTAAATACATATTCTGGTACTTAACTTGAGGATTCAGCATGATGATTTAAGTAAAACACTGTATCTGGTAAATCTTGGTGATTCTCTTCCTGACCTGGTTTTTCTAATTGGTTTCCATTGGGAATGACGTGTACATCTGTTTATCCATCCTAATACAGCTCCTGTGGGTGGACAGAGAGGGAGAGGGCCTTTGAATCATAGGTGGCAACACCCACAGAGGTTAGGGCACTTTAGAATCCACAGATTTAGATTCCATTTTTGGCCCTGCCATTCACTGAACCATGTCACTCATGCCTAACATCTTGCCCCAACCCCGTATCCTCATCTGGAAGATGGAAGGGAAAGGGAACCTTCTTTCAAGGTAGCAATAAAGATTAAATGCACTAATATGTGTTTAGTATTTAGAACAGGTTATGGCATCCAATGGTAATAACCAGTAAATATTTAGTAAATGTCAGCTATTCCTCTGGCCCACATTACAGCACCACTTGCAGTTTTCTGGTGGTTTATTGGAGATAAGAGTTTCACAGACTTTCTTGCCCGGGCTGGCTTTGAGCCATGATCCTCAGATCTGAGCCTGAGTAGCTAGGATTACAGATGTGAGCCACTGGTACCCGGCTCTAGCTTTTTTTGAATTCTTATAGGAATGGTTGGTTTGGTGGGAGAGGGGAGCTAACTAGGCTCCCTAGGGACCTCACCCTGGGTGCAAAGGCTCTGAGAAGGCCGCTGTTCTTTCACAGAAGTGAAAACCGATATAAAACCCAGAGTCCTAGCACACCCAGGCAACCTAGCCACATTCCTGGCACAAAAACCAAAGAGGGTCTTTAAAATTGTTTCCCTCATTTGCAGTAGATAGAATGTGCCTATAAATCTGTAAGTAAACACACTGGGTGGTATGCAAGTGGTACAAATTAATTAACAAGTATAATATACTGTATGGAAAGCTCAAATAGTATGTTTTAGAAAGATTAGGTCAAAGCCCAACAAAGTAAGTAGGAAAGGGGTACCTGCAAGAAGGGGGATCAAGGGGAGATGGGTAGATGAATGAGGGGGAAAGAAGGGGAGAATACTTCAAGAATTCATTATATATACCACAAAATTAAGTAAGGGAAGGGGTGGGTAGAGGAGGGGTGAGAATCTTGAAGGTGTGATACTGATCAAGATGCGTTGTATTCGTAAACTGCTTCATTATATGATACTTCTGTTGTATGACTACTTAAAGATAATTAAGAAGCCAGGCGCTGGTGGCTCACACCTGTAATCCTAGCTACTCAGGAGGCTCAGATCTGAGGGTCACGGTTCAAAGCCAGTCTGGGCAAGAAAGTGTGTGAGACTCTTATCTCCAATAAACCACTCAGAAAACTAGAAGTGGTGCTGTGGCTCAAGTGGTAGAGCGTTAGCCTTGAGCTGAAGAGCTGAGGGACAGTGCCCAGGCCCAGAGTTCAAGTCCCACACTGACCAAAATAAAATATAATAAAATAATTAAAAGAAAATGTTGATTTTCCTAGAGAAACCTTAAATTGGACAATTGTAGATTTGCTGCTTTTATGTAGTCTTACAACTTTGAAAGCTCTTGAATTTTTGAGAATTTATGATGGGATGTATTTATTTCTGAAGCACTCTGACTAATGCTGTTAACCCAACTGGGAAGGTAACCTATTTCTCTCATTTCTCTTTGCCAGGTGTTGGTTATTCTGGCTATACCCTCAGAGAGCCACCAGTAACCAAAGTGATTTTGGCTGCTTAAAAGGCAGCCCTGTACCCAGAATTTTCCAGAAAAGGAACATGTTGCCTAGGAATTTCTCAGGGAGCCATTACAGTCTTCTTTCACACTTAGAAAGTTTGTCTTATCAAAGCTTTTGAGTCTTTCGCATAGAAAACTGAATTAGCAGCATCTGACTTAAAGAAAAGGCTGACTCTTAGTGAGTAGCAGTTCCTCTGTGTATCTAGGTTTGTGAACTTTATCCTGAAAGACAGCAAGGAAACTACAAAGATGTTTCTAGACTAGTGTTCCTATAAAACTGACTTTACACAGGAAGCATGTTAGGGTAATGTGTACTTCTACAACAAAAAGACTTTAAAATGTGAAATGGTTCAAACACAATAGAAATTTACTTCTTGTTCACCTACTAGTTCAAGGTCAATATCTCTGCCAGTGGATGGCTCCTGTCTACCCAATTGAACAAGCCAGGCATTCAGACTGTGGTTTCACCCTACTAAGGAGGGAGGGCATGAATTTTTTTTTATTGTCAGGGTGATGTGCAGAGTGGTTATAGATACATAAGTAAAGAAATAAGTACGTTTCTTGTCAAACTTGTTACCCCTTCTCTCATTTTTTCTCTTACTTTCCCTCCCCTGCCCAACACTCCCCCAAGTTGTACAGATCATTTCCAAGATATTGTCTTGTGTATATCAGAGAAAATGAATTTTAAAAATAATAAGCTACAGAAAGGGAAATGTACCAAAATCGATACAATAGAGAATTGAATGTAATATCCAGATCAAGATCCATTGGATGTTGCACCTGGTCAGCCATTACCTTTGTCTGAAGTACGTAGTAAATATTTATATGAGGCTAAGTGAATGAGCATCCTATCAGTTTTCTTCCATTTGTTTCTAACTTTGGCTACCTGGTATAAAAGCTAAATTCCAAGTCAACTGCTTCAAGACACTTCAAGGTACACATGTTGGACCCAGAGTCCAACAATGGATCAAATTTTTCCCCCAAGATATTCAGTTACATATCTAGTTTACAACTTGCTTTTGTTGAAAAGCAATTTAAAAATGTAAGACTAGCTTAACCAATCCACTGTAGGATTTGTACATGAAGGGCTAACAACATTTTTTTATCAGAAGTTTTCTTGAAGGAAATGAAGGTCTTCAGCTGTACAAAGGATCCAGCTTGTGAGTGAGCCTACTCTGCAGTAGCTCCTGGAATTGGATTCTAAAGGAAAGCCTGCTGTGGCCGGTCAGCAGTGTCTGCCATAAGCAAGGGGAAGGGAAATGCTAAGCAAAGTTCCATGCCATTGGCTAGATCTTACCAAGCCTTTATACAGTGTGAATATGCCAGTAACTGCCAGGTCAGTGCAAACATCTTTTGCAGAGCCTAACAAAGTAGTTGGGGGCAGATTAAAAACAGCCAGGGAATGATAGAGAGTTTGTAGGAAAATTCACTTGGAAATAGAAAATTTAAGGCAGCAAAACTCTAGCAATTAGCCAGTAGTGACGGTAGCTACTTCCACAAGGAAAACAAGCAGAGCGGATTATGGGATGGGACAGATGAGATCTGGAATCAGATTGACACATTTTCAGCTGGGCCTGAACAGCCTCAACTGTGCCAGATGAGACAATAAAACAATGCCTATTATTTTAGGTCATGTGTCTCACTGAGTCATAGGGTCATAGTAGGGACATGAACAAAAGATAGATGGCTGGGGCCTCTCCAGGCCCTCCATGATGCCTGCTATGAAGACCTGAACACAAGGCACAACCCGGCCCCTGAGTACCGTAACCTGCCCCCACCTTCCTTGCAGCCTTCTCTGTGCTGCTGCCGCTGCCGCTGCTACAAAGTTCAGAAACACACAGATCCTGGTAACTACCCAGGTGAGCTCCCATTCTAGAGGGAGATGGAAGAGCCCTGTATTCCTGCATCCTAAGATGACATTGATTACAAAACACTTTATCTGTTCAATAACAGCAATTCAGGAAGCAAGGAATACTTCCAAATTAGCCAACAGCATGCATTATAAGAATTATCTTGATTTGAGTAAAGTAAACACAGACCACCTTCATGTGTTTAATCAAAGAAATGGAGTCAATCAGGGGTCACAGTGAGGGCAGCCTGTGGTGCACCATGAGGGTCCTGGGAAGGCGTGATTGATTCTATCTGGGAAAGAAGGCCAGGAAGGTTGGGGCTCTACAGAAGAGACATGGGGAGCATATCTATCAGGCCCACAAAGCAGGGAGGGTGCTCCCAGTAGCAGAAACCACATAGACAAAGGGACAAGGTGTGGACAAATCTGAAAAGCACAAATGCATGCATCTGAAGCTGGACAGACAGACAGATGAGTATAGACCACAGGGCTTCAACTTCTTGAAGAGCTGGGTATGGGAAATGAAGCTGTAGACCAAGAGAGTCCCCAACCTCATTGACAACAAATGGCCAGAGCAGATCCGCCACTGTAGCCCCATCTCCAGCTGTTCTCAGCATGGGAGCACAGATGCTAGGTAACCAAGGGATGGTCTATTTAAAGCCACTTGTGAGTAGATTCTGGAAGGCACACTGAAGGATGGAGGAGAATAATAAAAAAAAGAGCATCAGGAGGAAGATGATCTGAGTCAAAGGCTGATCCTGGGCAAAAGCAAAAACCTCTATAGGAAAAAATAACAAAAGCAAAATGGGTTGGAGTCATTTGTTCAAGTGGTAAATACCTACTTAACAAGCAAAGCACAAGGTCTTGAATTTAAACCCCACAACCACAAAATAAAAACATCCCCCCCAGAAAACAACACCTTCTAGACAGCTCATTTCGAAAGAAGCTGTACTGAATCATCAACCAATGACCCCAAAGAGGCCTTGGGTTCTTGACTACACAGCTATTGATGTCTGGGAGAGAGGACCAGTCAGTGCAGGGATCCAGGCACTGGTAGCTCATAGCTGTAATCCTAACTACTCAGGAGGCTGAGATCTGAAGAGAAGAGTTTAAGGCCAACCCATGCAGGAAAGTTCATGAAACCCTTATCTCCAATTAAACACACCACACACACACACACACACACACACACACACACACACACACACACACAAGTAGAACTATAGTTCAAGTAGTAGAACAACAGCTTTGAGCAAAAAATCTAAGGGACAGTGCCTAGACCCTGGGTTCAAACCTCAGTCCCAGCACAAAAAAAAAAATGGACTTACTGCTGAAAAGTGAGGATCCAACATCCTACCACCTGCAGCAGGTGTTTGATTTCAGAATGTGTTTAAGTTGGACCTTGAGAGGACCCTGGAAAGAAATTTTTTAAGATACTGAAATGGAAGTTTTCCTCACTTCCTGGAATTCCAGGGTCCACTTGAGAACTCTGCCCAGTTTTCAATACAAACAGAGGATGTGTCCTTCCGTAGGCAAAAGCCGAGAGGACAATCGTGCCTTATCTGTTTTTTGGTACTGTAAGATAATCCCGGAGGCTGAGCAGCTTCTATCAACATGTACATGGGTCCTGGCCCTGGAGGTTGGGAAGTATAAGATTATGTCCCTGGCACCTGACAGCAGGGGCAGGAGGGCAAAGAGTGAGAAGACCACATTTGCTTCTATAACAACTCCTCTCTTGCAGGAAGAAATATACTCCTGAGAGAGTGACAACCCATTCACAAGAGCAGAGCCCTCATGACAAATGCATCTCTTACAACCCCAGTGCCCAACATTATTGTACTGAAGAAGCCAAGTTCTAAGCACGTGAATTTTGGGAGGATACATCCAAACCACAGCCAAGCTAAATCCCCTTCTCTTATTATCCACAGCCTGTTGTTACTGACTGTTGTTCCTATACCTTGCTTTCCCTTCATCTACACCTTTTCTATACACATAGTAGCTGCCCTAGCCACCTTGGCCTCCTCACTGGCTTCCCAGCACTCCCCCCTTTCCTTCTCCATCCCTGCCAGATTCCTATGCAAGCTCCAAAGGCCATCTCCTCTAGGATGCCTTCCTGGATCTCTTCAGTTGGAAGTGTTCACTCCTCCCTTCCCTGTCTTTCCATGGAATTTGCATCACATGTATGGCAGTCTACTTGAATGTGAATTAGATCTGTATCCCCCAACTATATTAGAAAATTCATTAAGGGCCAAGATTTTGATCTTTTCCTCATACATAAGACATCGCAATCCAGCTCCCAAATACTCTCTCACACACAACAAACAAATAATGCTTACATAAAGCAGTACTTACTATGTGCAATGCCCTGTGAGATGGTCCCTTTCTTGAAATCATGTTATTTTTAAAATTCTATTAGTCATCCACTAAACTGTTTTCCTAACCCCATAATGGGCTGCAAGCCACAGTGTTGGGAAAGGCAGTGTCCCAGCACCTACTTTACAGGCCAGTAGTGATGGCAGTGATGTTGTGGTAAGGCTGGCTTTGGGGTTGGTGCACCCTGGCAGGAGCCCAGAGAAGGTAGGTGCCTTATTTGGCCTCCTTGGCAGACCAGCACTCCCTAGTGGTGGCTCCTATCCCATACAAAGGCCTGAGCTGGCTCTTGTCTCCCATTCCCGCCCAGATTTGCCTTGTAGGCTCTGTTCTTCCTCCACCTCCTCCTCCTCCTCCTCCT